>NC_138369.1:124295410-124313668 GCF_054177405.1 Leptonychotes weddellii
AAAAAGCTATGAATTCTATGTGCAGTATTCCCCTAGCTCTGGAGTTCTGACGTTCTCATTGATCGGTAAACTTGGTCTTGGCTGGCTGTTCTTGCTGATCTTCTGGGGGAGGGGCCTGTTGCCGTGGTTCCCAAATGTCTTTGCTGGAGGCAGAATTGCCCCGCCCTTGCCGGTCCAGGCTAAGTAATCTGCTAGGGTTTGCTCTCAGGAGCTTTTGTTCCCTGCAAGCTTTCCGCACAGCTTTGGAGGACGAGAGTGAAATGGTGGCCTCCCAATCTCCACCCAGGAGGAGCCAAGAACTCGGGGCCCCGCTCCTCAGTGCTCCCCCAGAGAAGAGCAGTCGTCACTCCCATCTCCCCAGTCTCCAGCCGCACTCCGTGCTCACCCGGCCCTGTGACCGAGCGTTTCTATCTTTGGCGCATGACCCCGTGCGGAGTCTCCAAACCCAGCAGATCCCTGCAGTGAGCTCCCACGCAGCTCCTCCCAGGGGAGGAAAGTGAGTCTCCCTGGATCTGCTGCTTGTTGGGTCCCTGCTGGAGGAGCAGTGGGCTGACTGTGCCCTGGATCACGGTTTATGGCAACCCCGAGCTGAGAGCCCACGCCTCGGCTCCGTCTCTGCAACTGGCTTCCCCGCTCCGATACCTGGGAGCTCTGCTGCACTCAGGCACCCCTGGTCTTTCTGTGACTCTGAGGGTCCTGAGAACACTCTGTACCAGCGAGGGTTCCACCCCCCCCCCTTGCTTAGCCACTGTAGCTACATCCCTCAGCAGAGGCGACTTCTAAAATTTCCAATTTTGTGCTCCCTGGCTCTATCACTTGCCGGTAGCGGCTGATAGAGGCCCCCTCCCCCGCCGTCTGTCTTCCCGAATATCACCTCGGGTTCACTTCTGCGCATGTCCTACCTTCCAGAAAGTGGTCGCTTTTCTGTTCAGAAAGTTGCTGCTATTCTTTTCTTCGATCTCCTGTTGAGTTCGCAGTGTTCAGAATGCTTTCATTCCCATCCAGCTGAATTCCTGGGACCAGATGAAATTTAGGTCTCCTACTCCTCCGCCATCTTGCTCCTCCCCCTCATGGCCAGCATCTTAAGAGTTGGTTTAGTGTTTGATTTATCTCTGTGCCCAGTTCCATGCACACAGTAGGCATTAAAAAATAAATTCTCAATTATAATGAATGTATATAATTAGAAGCCTAACTACAGGGTTGCAGAAGACTTTAAAAGTATCATTTAAAGTTGATTAAATCCTGCTTCTGATGTCAATATTTTGAGAAAGATTGAAGAACAATTAATCATGTATTAACCTTTACTTGAGGGATTCAGTTTAGAGTCTCTGCAGGGAAAAAATGGCACACTCAAATTGAGTAACCAGAAGGGGGTTTCAAAAATAGATTCTTGGCAAAGCTATGGGTCTGGTATAAGGAAACCATAAAAGCAAGCTCAGTACCCTAGGTATAGTAATAGCAGAGTACCACTACCACCCCAAGTCCTGCAAGAGTGAAGTAAAGAACAGTTTTGAGTAGAGAGAGAAAAGAACAGTTTTGAGCAGAGAGAGAAAGCCACCTGACAGAAGCCAAGACCTGCCACATAGATGGCCCATAACAACGTCTGAGGAAGACTGACCAGGAAAATAAAACCCTGACTTGACTTCCCTCTCATAGAATCTCCTGGAAGTGCCTTCTATGGTCAAAACCAACTGAATACTAGAAGACAAGGAGCCAGCTGATGCAGCTTCTAAGGTTATTCTCCTGGGCAAAGTGCTGGTCAAGAAAGGGGAGCAGAGGTTCTAGAGGGGCAAACTAAAAATAATCCAGCACAGAGACTCTCTATTTTCCAAAACTGTAAGAATATGGTTTTTGTCAATTCTTTTCCATGGTAGGCAGATAAATATTTTTTGTATTAATAAATGCCATGTGGTTGATTCTGAGCTTCTGTTTGACCCATAATTATAATCTCTATCTTCTGTGTATCTAATATCTTTTCAAATAAACTGGAAAATCTACATTCTGTTCACTCAAGAGTTCTCAGTCACAGGTCTTACTTGGTTTTCCCTGGGTTAGAAAATTGGGTCTATGATCTAGTTTCTGGTCAATAAAAAATAATTCATAAGTGACAGTTTTCTATTCAGCAACAGTTTTTCTGACAGGCAATTTTCAGTGCAGCAAAGATGAATTTATTTCTCTGCAAAGCAGATCCAAAGAAGCACCTAAAGAGTGTATTCTTTGTGGGCTTTTAGGATAGCCAATCCTTTGGTACCAAATCTTACATGATCCTTTTTACCACATCATTAATAAGGACAGATGTTTTGAATTGAGGATCACACAAAAGCCAAAATATGCTCTTGACCTTAAAAGACAGGATTAAACTTCCACTGTACTATAATGCTTTTTCCATCCAGAGACATTTATTTTAAGATGCATTCTTTTTGTTAGAAGATTTCTATCAAATGAGCTGAAATACTTTCATAGTCTCTCTTAACTGGTTAAGTTTGAGCTCTGCAGAAACATTTTCAACTGCTCCCAAGACAGGCAGAGAGTGTAAGAAAATATCCTCGCCAACAAATTGAACTTTAGGTCTCATGTTAAAAAGTAGCATGCCATGATATCGTTTCTTAACTCCTTCCATTTTTACAAGAATTCATGCAAAACATGTGCCAAATTATGGTTACTCACAGAAGAGTTTAGAGCTTATATCTCCATACTCTAGTCAATTTATTTTCCCACCTACCCAGTCATGATTTTAAACTTTCTAGTCAATTCTTTAATTCCCTTACCTACCTCTTTTTTTCTCAACCTCTATGGCTCATCGTTTGGGATGCAGATCTGAGGAGTTAAGAGTTATCTGAATAGCTTCACTTACATGTCACATTCAAGTTCTTACCACATAAAATATGCTATTCTTCTGGGATTCCCTATCTCTATTTCCCAGTTTTCAAGACAGAAACCTAGTAGTCTATGAATTATCATTCTTCATTATACACCAACTACTTAGCCAACCACCATAGGACTGGGTTCCCTGGGAAGCAAACTCTGAGGCAGTAATCAGTGTTCACAAGTTTAGTAGGAAGTGCTCTTGGGATCAATAGCTGTGGAAGGACAGAGGGAAAAGCTGGGTTGATGTAGTCTCAGTGGATGTCTCTGCCGATATACTATGGTTATTCTTGAATGAACATTTATATATCCAGACTGATTTGTCATTGAATGAGGGCCACCCTAGGAAGAGGTGCAACCCTGGACAAGGGAGCTCTTCCCAGCTGGAGCAGCTGGGTGTTTTTAGCGGCAGTGTTCCCTAAAAAGTGAATTCAAGAGGGACAGTCTCTGCAGCACCAAAAAATCACCTCATCCTATCATTCTTAAATAGCTCTCAGGTCAATCTGCTCCATTTCCCATTCCACTACCCTCACCCATCACTAACATGTGTCCCCTCTATGCCAGCTTTATAGGGTTTTGCTATATCCAGTACATTTCTCTTCTCATTTATTTTCAACCAGCTGTGCAATCTTTATAAATCACTTATGGTACCATCTCTCTCCTCTACTTAAAAACTTTCAATAGACTCCTGTTGCCTTTATAATAAATACTAATTTATTAGACCAATAAGGCGCTAATGATCTTTCCTCTGTATGTCTCTTTAACATCCTAAAGTCACTCATCTCTCCTCACTCCCCATCCTCTGGCAATGCCTGACTATTCCAAGCTTCTCAAATGTCCCATACTCTCACCAGTCCGATTTTCCATACATTACTTCTGCTGCTAGGAATGCACATCACCCACCTCTGCCTTCATAGCTGATTTAGCTTAGTCCTTTTTTTTTTAGAGAGGCATTTCTTGAGAATACGTTAGATCCTTCCACTTCTGCTCCCTTAGCATTTTCCATCTCTCCAATCATAAAACTTCCCTAACATAAAAATGTTTTATAGAGTTCTATCATTCTTATTTTAATTTGTACTCAATGCCTGCTAAATAGCCTCCTGAGGACAGAACTTGTGCTTATCCTAATAACCAACACGGCCCAGTATCTGACATACAGCAAGTGTTAAAAAAATATTTATTTGAATATATGTGGCTCATCTAAAGTGATTGTCTAAGTTGATTCAGGGGAATACTTCAAAATCTCTGAAACTTTGAGAAATATAATTTAATAACAATGCCATCCTAATTTGATAGAATTGGATGGGATTTTTTAAATTTTTCTCTTTTTTTCATGAAAATTAAACCAATTTATAGTGATGATTTATGATCACAATGTGTCCTCAGGTAGACTTCATCTGTTTGCATATCAGTCTGTTACCCTATATTTAAGGTTTGGGGAGAATCAAATGAACTCATCTATAAAACATTTAGTATAGTGCTGGACACATAATAGGCATTCAACAAATGGTAGCTATTATTTTATACTTAATGAACATAATACATTCTTTTACCTAATATTCTATTATATGGAAGTCCTATTTATTAATTGGTATGTCACAAAAAAACTTAGAATCACACAGTCCTTTACAGTTTATCAAGCACTGTCATATCTATTATTTTATTTAATTTTCACATCAACCCTATAAGTCATGTAGAACATGGACTTTTGGGGCACCTGGGTGGCTCAGTTGGTTAAGCCTCTGCCTTCGGCTCAGGTCATGATCCCAGGGTCCTCAATCGAGCCCCATGTTGCATCAGGCTCCCTATTCAGCAAGGAGCCTGCTTCTCCCTCTCCCGCCCCCCGACCCCTAGCTTGTGCTCTCTCTCTCTCTGTCAAATAAATAAATAAAATCTTAAAAAAAAAAAAAAAAGAACATGGACTGTTGACTTGGCTGTGTCTCAATTCTTACCTCATTAAAATAAATGATTGGCCCAGGCAGACAGATAGTAGGTCAGATAATGGTAATTAAAACTTAATGACAAAGACTCTTTATGTCTATATAATGTTAATTTGTATATATGTATATGTAAGATAAATTTGTACATATAAGTTTCTGTTCTACATAATATAAATTTGTTTAATTACTAGAGACGCCCTATACCAATTCTTACATCTACTATTTCTGGCCTGTAAATGACAGCTATAATTAGACCTTTGTAGTTTGTTCCTGAGGTCTCTTCTCTATCTCCCACAGGCTCAGTAATATGGTTTTAGAATTTCTAATTTATTCTGATCTTTGGATTTTTTCTTGGAAATGAAGTGAGGTGTCTCTATATTATGTGTATGATTGATAAAATAACTGGAACATTGGTTAACCAAAGCACATGAGAATACACTGTGTTTGGAAGATTTACACTTATGTTCTTCTAACATTCTCTAGTTACTGAAATAGACTCTCTAAAGAATCTTTTTTTTTATTAATAACACACATGATAAACTGTGCAGAAATATACATAAGTTTAATGGAGGTTATATGGACAGCCTTACTCTAATCTAGCATTTGACTCTTATGCAGTCCAGTTCAAATGGTAGAACAATAACAATTAAAATAGAAAAAAATTAAAAACAAATATATCAAAAACAAATCATAACTCTTAAAATATTGTGAAATAAACAGGTTTTTACTGAATTTGGTGGGGGGACAAAGAAAAAGAATGAAATTGCACATACCTCAATGAAACTTTCTTGAGAGATTTCTCCCCTGTGGTCAGGCAGCTGCTGTTAAATCATCATTCTTTCCCTATTTCTCTCCCTCTATCTCTGTCTTCCCTTCAGGTAGCTTCAGCCTGGTTCTTTATAGGATAATTTAGTCCTATTCATCACCTTCCTTAAGAAAGAAAATATAACTGCCTTCCAATCTACCCACCTTAAATAGGAACAGTAGCTATTCAAAATACTGTAAATATATTTGAAGAGCCTTATAATAATATGCAATTTCTGCAATTATTGATTGACATTAGTGCAAATGAAAAATCTGGTTTGTGTAATTCCCAGAGCACCATCTCTTCCTCAAGTACTGAAGAATGTGCACTGAAATGCTTATGAGTGTGCATGAGATCACTTATTCATTCAAAAAAAAATATTTATGTGTGCTCTGTGTGCCAGGAAATATTCTACTTTAGTGGAATACAGAAGCAAGAGATACATGATCTCAGGTTTTGTGGAGATTTCTTTCTAGTGAGAAGAGAGAAAATACATAAACTGAAAAATAAATTTAAAAGGCAATGTTAGTACAGAAAAATTCTAAGAAGAAAATTAAACTGGATAAAAAGTATAGCGAAGTGACTATTAGATTGATGGGCCATAGGAAGCCTCCTTGAGCATGGTCCAATTGAGCCAGAAAGCTAAAGGATAAGAAGGATTCAGCTTGGGGTGCCTGGGTGGCTCAGTCATTAAGTGTCTGCCTTCAGCTCAGGTCATGATCCCAGGATCCTGGGATCGAGCCCCACATCAGGCTCCCTGCTCCGCGGGAAGCCTGCTTCTCCCTCTCCCATTCCCCCTGCTTGTATTCCCTCTCTCGCTGTGTCTCTCTCTGTCAAATAAACTTTTAAATAAAAAAAAAAAAGAAAGAAGGATTCAGCTTGCAAAGATCTGAAGAAAGAGCCTTCCAGGCCTCTGGAATAGTGAATGCAAAAGCCCTAAAGTGGGAGCTAGGTTAGGCTATTATAGTTGAAAGAAGACATCAAGGGGAGAAACATGAGATAGGCAGATAACAGATAATGTACCCATGGTTAACAGATCACATTCAGTTCTATGTGAGATGTAAAGTCACGAAAGGATTTTGACCAAGAATTTAAAATGAAGGAAGGTAGTATGGGCTAGTTGTTAAGAGCATGGGTTTTTGGAGCCAGATTGCATGATGCTGAATCTCAGCACCAAAAATTGCTAGCTGTATTATCTTAGACAACTCACTTAAACTTCTAGCCTCAATTTCCCATAAAATGTAGTTAAATATAACATTATCCATTTACTTTATATGATTGCAGAGTATTGGTAGCTGCCTTATTTCTTTTTAAAAAGATCCCACTGGAGCAGTATAAAGAAATAATTGCATGAAAGAAAAGTAGAAACATTGAACTCCTTTGGAGGTTGTCTTAGTGTCTACTGCTAGCATAACAAACTACCAGACACTTAGTGACTTGAAACAACACAAATTATCATATTTTCATTCTGCAGGTCAGAAGTCAGACATAGGTTTCACTGGGCTAAAACTCAAGGTGTTTGGCAGGGCTGCTTTCCCTTCTGGAGGCTCTAGGAGAAAATTTGCTCTTGCCTTTTCTAATGTCTAGAAGCCAGCTGCATTCCTGCATTCTGTGGCCCGTGGCCTCCTTCTGCCTTCAAAGACAGCAACAGAAGTACATTGTATCTCTCTAACTGCAGCTGGGAAAGATGCTCTACTTCTGGGGACTCATATAATTAATTTGGAGCCTCCCAGATAATCCAGATCAATCTCTTCAAGGTCTGTACCCTTATTCGTATTTGCAAGGTCCCTTTTGCCATGTAAGGTAACTTATTTACAGGTTTCAAAGATTTAAGGCATGGCACATTTGATCATTATTCTGCCTAACACTGCCTAACACAAGGGGCTTTTAGGAAGATGTTTTAGTAATTCAGTAATATTTACTAAATTTATAATTTTTAATTTAGTGCTATTTAAACGAATCTTCAAAGTAATATTTAAACAAGTCCTCTGCAAATGTTATGTCTAAAAATATAGTGTTGGCTTCAAATTATAGAAGTTCCTCACTATCCAAAGACACTTAAAATAAATCTTCTTAAAAGGGGAAACATATCTTGGTAATTAATAAATAATCGATTTTTAACAAAAAACAATTTGAGTTTACCTTATTGCAAAGTTAACAGTTTAAGCTGTATCACAATTACATGGTTATTTTAGGATTAAAAAATTAAACAAAAATCATTCTTTTTAAAAATAATTTTTTAGCAAAATAGTGTGATAGCATAACAGAACATTTTTAAATTGACCTTTCAAAGAAAAATAGTAAAGAAAGGCATTTTGGCAATTAAGAGCCCATTTCTGATAAAGTAAACTTTGTTAATTTAAACCAACCCTTCTACTAAGGATAACTAGAGAAACTGGGATAAATAGATGATAGAGACTAGATAGATAGATGATATAGATAGATAGATTAGATAGATGATAGATAGATAAGTAGATTGGTAGATAGATGATCGAGAGAGAGAGAGATAGGTAATTTATTGGAGAGTCTTTGAAGAGCTACTAAGGCAGTGAAGAATCACCTATTCAGTGTGATTATGAAAAAAAGAAGGAAATGAGGCTCTGGAAGGTGAGCCTAGCATTTTAGACATTTTGCTCCTGGAGTTATCTATCAGCACTCTTAAAGACTTCTAAGAGGAAGACAATTTGAGTCATATTTTTGACAACCTTACAGAGTTGGGTGGATAAAAATTGGACTTGAGGACCAGCTAAGGGGGCAGATCTCTGATATACTTCTGTATATTTTTGGTTGAAATTTGAAAGAGATATATACTAGGAGAAAATGTGTACTGAATATAAACTGGCACTTTCAAGGACTACAGCCCAACTTCAAATCATATCAAAAAATTACAAATATCCCTAATCAAAAATAATCAGGAACACATGGTGACAAGAATATATGAATTCAATCTAGCAGAAACAAAATATAATAGAAGCCAATTCAATGGAACTCTAGATATTGGAGTTGCCAGACTAAGCTTCAAAGTAATTTTGCTCACTATATTCAAATAAATAAAAGACTGAAAATCTATAGGGTGGAAATTCTGCAACTGAAAGATTCTAAAACTGAAATTGATAATTTAATGATAGGATTTACCAGCTTACATGTAGTTGAAGAGAGAATCAGTGACATTGAAAATGGGTCAGAAGAAAACATCTTAATGAATCATGGAAGAAAATGAATGAAAAAAACAGTTGGGTAGGATACATGAAAAATACAGGGAATTAGATGAATATATTTATATTTGGAGTCTCAAAAGAGAGGGAAAGAAGTAGCAGCAATATGTGAATAGATAATGGATGAAATTTATCCAATGATAAAACATATAAAATTTAAGAAGGAATATGAGATCCAAGCAAATTATTACCAAACTACATTTTACCGATAACCCTAAAAACTTGAAACAATAATAGTATGTAAAAGAAGTGAAAAACACATAAAATATTTTTAAAGAAGCAACATTTAGACTGAGAGCTGAATCCTTAACAGAAATTTTTTTTTATTCTTATATTGATCCCCATACATTACATCATTAGTTTTAGATAAAGTGTTCCATGATTCATTGTTTGTGCATAACACCCAGTGCTCCATGCAGAATGTGCCCTCCTCAATACCCACCACCAGGCTAACCCATCCTCCCACCCCCCCTTAACAGAAATAATTTAAAAAACTGCAATATTATCTTTATAGTGCTAAAACAAAGTACATACAAACCTACAATGCTATACCAAGAAAAACAAAATGGTAAACATCTTCAAGAATTCATGTGAAATAAAATTACCTTCATTATAAATAAAAATTAAGAGACTTTTCTCCAACAGACAAGATGAATTATAAGGAGCATTTTTCAAGCAGAAGGAAAGACTCTCAGATGCAAGATTAGAGGTGCAGAAAGGAATGAAGAGCAATAAAGGTGGTCAGCATCAAGGTGAATCTAAATAAACATTGACTATATCAAATAATAATAACTATATCAAATCATAATGTCTTAGGATATGTGTGTATGTATGCATACACATATCAAAAGAAAGAGAATTAAAATACACAAAATTGCATTCACCTGGAAATATAGTAGTAAAAATTAATAATGTTTTAAATCCCTTAGCGTTCTTTAAGGTAAAAGCACTAGGTAATATTAGACTAAGTCAAGAAAATTATATTCACAGAAAAGAATATATATAATAAGTAAATGAATTTCATCAACAGAGGAAAAAATGGAACCAAATAATATGTAATATACCCAAAAGAAGCAGAAGGTGGGAATAAAAAAAGAGAGAGGGGAGATAAATAGAAAGCAAATAGAAAGATGAGATTATACTATAACTATACCAATAGTTATAGTATTTATAACTGGACTAAGAGATCTAATTAAAGGAAATATAAAGGACAAAAAGATAATACACTGCCTACAGAAAACATTCTAAAATGTAAGAGTACAACAGAGTTGAAGTTAAAAATTTGGAAAATATATAGAATACAAACACTAACAAAAAGAAAGTTTTTAAGTTCTATGAGTATCAGACAAACTAAATCTTGGTACAATAAATTCATCATTGGAAATAAGGACAAACCCATCAACTGGTAAAAGAAACATACCTATGACAGGAATTTCGATTAGTATTACATATTTTAAAAACAGTCATACATATGTGCACCAAAAGACACATGTAAAATTATTCATAGCAGTGTTTCACAATAGCCAAAAACTCAGAAAAACCCGACAGCAGGAGAATGGATGTTTAATGGACAGTATATTTATTATTTATACACTAGAATAGTATGTGGCATGAAAATGTAAAAGACTACAGCTAAAGCGAATGTTATATTAGAATATCACTAACCTAATATTGATCAAGATAACCATATATTGATAATATTTGCTATATGTTTCCATTTATATGAAATTCAAAGAGTAATGGGTAATAGGGTAATAAAAGCAAAACTAAAGGGTAATACTAGAAATTGATATTATCATTATGTCTGTTCGGAGGAAAGAAACAGTGAATAGGAGGAGAGTGAGTGCAAGCCATATCCCATTTCTGGAACTATATGATGATTATAGAGGTGTTCTCTTTGTGGTAATAAAACTCTGCAGATATGTTTTTTTTCTATATTCTTTTCCATATATGTGTTATACATTACATATTTATTTTTATATTACAATATTTGCATAATTATATATAAGAAAGTAGGGATGCCTGAGTGGCTCACTCGGTTAAGCGTCTGCCTTCGGCTCCGGTCATGATCCCAGGGTCCTGGGATCGAGTCCCGCATCGGGCTCCCTGCTCAGCTGGGAGTCTGCTTCTCCCTCTGCCTGCCGCTCCCCCTGCTTGTGCTCGCTCTCTCTCTGATAAATAAATAAAATCTTTAAAAAAAATTATATATAAGAAAGTATAATTATATATGTATATACAAGCACACATAAATATATGTATATATATGTATATATAATCAGAAATTGGGGTATGAGAAAACATTACATTCTCTAATTGAAGTCAACTTATTATCAAGCCCCTATAACAACTCATAATGGATAGCACTTGACCTTGACAAATAAAGGTATCTCAGTCTCTTTCTTTTTTAAAATAGTCTGTTTTGGGTAGTTGGACTGGATATAACACCAGCTGTCCTCTCTTCTTTGGCCCAGATTCGTCCCCTGACACAGTGGTCAGCATCTCCTCTAAATTAATATTGAGTAATTATGTAAAGGATATAATATTTAACAAGTGCTTAAATAGTAGGTTTCATAAAACACTACATGACTTAGGTGGGCCTTTATATAAACTATCCTCATGTACCAGTTTTATTCCCCAAATCACTATTATTTCCCTCAAAAGCAGGTTTCATGTCTAAATTTCATTTTTTTGTTTTTGTTTTTGCTTCCTCTGCCTAAAATAATATACTTCAAAGACCAGGCATTCATTAAATTTTTGTGTCACACTCAACATTATCATATGCTTTTAACATAAAATATTAATATCTCCATGTTGTATTAGAGGAAAATAAAGTTTACAGAGAGAAAATGAACTACTCATGGGTTCGCAAGTAGAAAATGGCAGAGTTCGGGCGCCTGGGTGGCTCAGTTGGTTAAGCGACTGCCTTCGGCTCAGGTCATGATCCTGGAGTCCCGGGATCGAGTCCCGCATCGGGCTACCTGCTCAGCAGGGAGTCTGCTTCTCCCTCTCCCGCTCTCCCCTCTTGTGCTCTCTCTCTCTCACTCTCTCTTTCAAATAAATAAATAAAATCTTTAAAAAAAAAAAAAAGAAAGAAAGAAAATGGCAGAGTTCATATTCAAAGTCTGATTTCATAGCTAAAGGCTCTACCAAGTCTGTACCCTTTCTAAATTAAAAATCATTTTAGATTAACCTGAAGGTCCATTCAACTCTTTACATTTTTTTCTATAGCACTATGGCTTTAAAATAAGAATAATACATTTCACAGATCATATTTTTAGTATGTGATATTTTTACTATGTATCTTCGTTCTGAGATTATTGTCTAAAGTGGGAGTTGGCAAACGACCGTCTGAAGGCCAAATACAGCCAGATGCCTGTTCTTGTAAATGAAGTTTTACTGGAACATAATCACTCCCCTTAATTTTTGTGTTATTTTGGTTGCTTTAGCACTACACCAACAGCAGAGCTGAATACTTGCAACAGACACCATATTACCCACAAAGCCAAAACTCTTTTTTCTCTGGCTCTTTAAAGAAAAAATTGCTACCTCTAGTATAAGGATTCCATTATTTTCCAATAATGTATATTGTGTGCTCTGAGATTCCTGGACACCAAAATAAAAAGTAAAACAATATTATATTATATAACAAAATGAAAAGTAACAATTATTTTTTTAGAACTGATGCTAAATTTGCCATTTGTATATTTCTGTTACTTTCAATAGTAAAATAGAAAATGGCATATTATCAATCAGGGTCAAATCGAGGCAAATGTCACCTCAGTCATTTAAACAGGGAAAAATGAACATGAAAGATTTTCAACCTTTAGAAGGTAGTTAACTAATAAAAGAACCCCATATTGCACACAGAGTGTATGGCAGGACAGAGCTGCTTGCAAGTGGTTGATTCTAGGGAAGTAGGGTCTGAGGATGCAACTGATACCCCCTCACTGAGTAATAATGATAATGGAGAACTAGTAGGGACCCAACAGAGAAGAGTCTTCCTGCCTCCATCACCTTGCATGTCACTCCTTTGCCCTTTGTTGATGAAGGGTTACATTCTCCATCTGGCAAGATCCCCACAATCCAGCGGGGCAAAGAAGAGCGGGTGTGGAGCTGACAAACAGGAAGTGGGTAACTGGCACCTGTGTGGAAGTACAAGTGTACCGAATTACATAAATGTCTCGTATGGGTCTTTTTAAAATTGACTCAGTTAACACTTGTCATAAGAGTATATTGGATTCGGGGCGCCTGGGTGGCTCAGTTGGTTGAGCGACTGCCTTCGGCTCAGGTCATGATCCTGGAGTACCGGGATCAAATCCCTGGATCGAGTCCCGCATCGAGTCCCGCGTGGAGTCCCGCATCGAGTCCCGCATCGGGCTCCCTGCTCGGCAGGGAGTCTGCTTCTCCCTCTGACCCTCCCCCCTCTCATGTGCTCTCTCTCATTCTATCTCTCTCAAATAAATAAATAAAATCTTAAAAAAAAAAAAAAGAGTATATTGGATTCAGTGAAGGCATTTTTCTGGCAGAGGGCTAAATTTTTGAGACACAGGCTAGCTGCTTCTTACTGATCTACGTTGATAATAGGACACTGTCTAGAAGATATAGAAGAGTGAGTCGGAAGCATGTTGTTTAGAATAAATACTGTTTCAATTATAGACCATTTTTTCTCTGCAGAAAAATTACCTGAAAGAAGAAATTAAAAATGGGGTCCGGTTGGTGTTAAAATAACAATACCAAAGGATGCTGTCTGTTCTGTTTTTAGCCAGTGTGGTAAGTACTTCTAGGTCCCTTCAAACTCTACCAACTTATCTCTTTATGTTCCCAAAGGGTGTCAGACATTTGCTCACAAATTATTCCTCTCAGTGTGAACTGCCATTTTTCTCCTGTATTTCTCCAGACCAATGGAAAGGAAATGGCTGCTGAGAATTCTGAAATCACCAGAAGCCAGAGAACACTGCCCAGGCGAAAACTGCTGGTGCCTACACAGAAGATGGCTTGATGTCTGTGCTGTTGTCAGAGTGGCCAATATACGCCAACGCATCCCATCGTCCCTCACTTTTACTCTGGTCCATTGCTGGAGGGCGTTGCCCACTTACACTACCGTGTCCACCCCCACCATGGGTTATACACATGCTCTGCACATGTCCTTAACAGAAAGTTAGAGACTCACATCTTTTTTTCTTGTCTCTTCTCATTAGGACTCAAGGACATGTCCACAAGAGAAGGTCTAAAGAAAAATCCCCTCTTCCAGTGATCTATGAACATTTTTTATGAGAATGCATTTTTTATGTACCTTAACCTACTCTGCTACTCAGAGTTCTTTCCCATAAAGCTCTTTGGTTTCTCACGCAAAGAATATCCGAGTGAGTCCCACTGTTGAACTTCCAGACATGTCCCAAACATATCTAAATTCTATAGTTACAGTTTATGGTGAAATCTGTGAGTCCCTAAGACATAAAAATGAAGTTTGTTTTTCCATCCAAAGGACAAAAAAAAAAAAAAAGAGAGAGATTTAACATTATGTCATGTGAATTCTGCTATTACTCTTATAAAAAATAATCTTCTTATGTATTTCTCCCTCTAGTTGGTGAATTTCTCAAAGGCAGAATTGTATTCTGATTTTCTAGTCATTTTCTAAGCACTTAACTCAGTGCCTAGTACAAAGAGGCATTCAACTAATGTTTGTTGTTCAAGTTTGCATAGAAATTAACTGAATTAACAAATCAAGTGAAAATCTGATGTCTCCGTATTATTAAGGTTCTGTGCTTTGGCTTACTTTACACCAAATAATCGAGATTAGTTTACTGATTCTCACCTGCTTTTCATGTATCAACATGTTAAAAAGAGGAATAGAGACGATCACCCTTAGTAATATGTGAGGAACTATTTCCTTAAACAATTATTATTTGGAAGGTTTTTCCACTTTTACACCAAGATTTGGTAATTGATGGAACAAGAAGGGCCAGTAATAGCTGTTGCTAATGGTAACATACCCTGAGGACAAACAGGAGGGAAATCCTGGGAAGTAGCATGGAGAAAACTGTAGAGTTACAGGGAGGATATCAAAGTAAAAATAGAATGATTTAGAAATCACCATCTTTCTTTGAATGGATATCCTGGCAGTCAAAATCCCCAAACAGAAGCTCCTTGAGCCAAGACTTCCTTTGAAACCACTTCTATTTCATGGAAACTAATTTTTAAAATGCTCAGTGGTTTAGGAACATGAAGAGTCAGTTTACAAATCATCATCCACTTCATGAAAAGAAAAAGAAATCATCAAGAACCCAGATTTGAAAACCATATAACGGAGTTAAACATTAAGTCATGTGACAAATTAGAGGGACACCCGAGTAATTTCAACACAGTCAAATCATCAGCCTTCAGTCCTCATAGTGATTATGCTCTCAGCTTACATACATCTCTGCATTACTGTGGCATCCTAATAACAGTTGTTAAAAATCCTGACATGTTGGTAATGTGAGGAGAGGACATCCTTCAGTGTACCTACGCCAATCGGCAAATGTCTGTTCTAGTTACTGAGGTTTTTAGTCCTTCTAACTATATATAGCTCATACTCCTCCAATCTCTGTACTTCAGAACAGAGTATATATATATAACAGCTCAATGAAAATAAGCAAGCTGGGATTATTAACTAGTTCATATGTTGTTTTAAAAACGCAGGTCTATGCTAAAATGCTCTGATATTACGCATGAGGTGAATGTGTGTTAAATCCGGACTTTTTAGAAGAGCTGTACTTAATGTGTTTTAAATATGAAGCAATCACCTTGTTATGAAGATTTTTTTTTAATTTTCCATTTCTAAGATTAAGAGGACATCCCTAATTATTATGTATTCTGGGCCCCAATTTAATATTCACTTTTCCCAGAGCATGCACTTTAACCCATGAATGACTTGCATATAGTGTTTCCTCATCACTTAGTATTTTCACACAGCCTTCAAATCTTAACTCAGATATCTCCCTCTTTATGAAACTTTCCTCTGATCCCCCAGGCAGAGGCAACTAGGTTACTTCTTTTTTTTTTTTTTTAATGTTTCCTCACTGTTTTAACAATACCATGAAAAAAATATACAGTTTAGAATCTGGAACTGACCACTGGGTCTGCATGGGTTTCAAGGGTAGCTGGCTAGGGCTGCACGGCCCCTAGGTTACTTCTTTCCTGTATGTTCCCACTGAACTTACTGCAGCCCACTGAACGTGTTTTTCAATCTCCTGTCTCACAATGAGTTTCTCACGCACAGGATTAGCATGTCTTGCCCCTTTATGCCTCTATTATTTAGTCCAGTTCTGGAACATAATTGAGAAAAACAGTAACTTATTAAATGAGACTATCTGCCTTCTGGATCTTCTCTCTTCTTACACCTCATCCCAGTAATATATATGCGTTTTGTTATGCTTCAGACACAGAGGACTATTTGCGATTTTAAAATCTTTCATAGTTTTCATTACAATGGCTTTGTTCAAAGACTTGTATCAGTCTGCATGGCCCATCTCTTGGCTGAAACAGAAGACTTTCATAGATACACAACACAGCAACCTGTTGTGTTCTCTGCTGTGTCTTAAGGGGCTCCTGAGAACTTCCTCAACTGCCAGAACCTCTACCACCAGAATATCTTCATTTATATCACTGCTCAGTCCTATTTTAACTTCCAAACACTTCTGAAAAATATCTACCATTAATTTCTCTGCATGTTAGTGTGCTGATATTCTCCAGTGTTCAAATTATCTGAAAAGGAGAGAACAATCTGCTTAAGGTTCAACAGAATCCCTACAGTTTACTGGATATGTGATTTGGAGGCTGCCACTTAACATCTGTTTGTCTCAAGTTCTCAACTGAAAAATTGTAATAATGATAGTAAACACTCAGAAATATCGCTATTTTATAAAATTCAATTGAATGTGAAACTATAATGATAGTCAACATTTATTGAATACATATTAAGCATTTACATTTGCCTTACATACATTATTAAATTTAATCATCCCTACAGCATTACAGAATAGGCATTAGTGTCCCTTTTTACAGAAAATTTGCTGGAAGGGGCGTGTGTGTGTGTGTGCGTGTGTGTGTGTGTGCGCGCGTGCGTGAATGTGTTGTGGAGAACATATCTAGTGTAGTAGTCTGGTCAGTTATTTTAAATGTAAAAAGTGAACAGCTAGAACAAGGAAATAAGACTATTCAGTTAATATGGATGTGCATCAGGTTTAATGAGGTTGTTAAGACATAAACCAGCAATCAGCTTTCAAAAAGGAACTGGTATTTTTTTTTTTTAAAGATTTTATTTATTTATTTGACAGAGAGATAGAGAGAGAGAGCACAAGCAGGCAGAGTGACAGGCAGAGGGAGAGGGAGAAGCAGGCTCTCTGCTGAGCAGGGAGCCGGACGTGGGGCTCAATCCCAGGACCCCAGGATCATGACCTGAGCCGAAGGCAGCCACTTAACCGACTGAGCCACCCAGTCGCCCCAAGGAACTGGTATTTTTAACAAAAATTTAAAAATCTAAGAATATTTTCACGAATAACCAAAAAAGGGCTCATGAGATGGAACTTCCGAAGAGGCCCTATAATCCTGCTAAAGCTAAAACAAATTATCAGCTCAGTTAAGGGAAAACCTACTACCCAACACAGGCCAGGTACCAAGCTAGACCTCTGTGCTGGAGGCAAAGGTGATTCCGTGCTGCTGTCCGGTGGGAGGATCAGAGATGCAGTCATATTTTAAGTTAATAGTGAAGGGAAGGGTACTTGTATTACAGAATGTCACAGAAAGAAAAAACTAACCCAGCTGAAGAGATTAGGAATGGACTTACAGAAGAGATAGAATTTTTGTGGTCTTCGGAAACTAAGTAATAGCTGAAAGTTGGGGAAGAAAGGATATTTAACATAAGGCGGTCATGTACTATTTAGAAATATTACCTTGAGGATCTAGTCTATTTGGAAAATATTGAGATGCTCTATTCTAGTTAACAAGTATCCAAAAGACATGTGTCCCCAAAATGGAAGCTAAATTCTGAGCAAACTTAAGGTATTATCATGTGACCAATACACATTAATCATCAGATTTAAACAATAAGATAAAATGCTGGTTTGTAATTTATCTAAAAAGTATTGTCCCCAAACAGCAGTGAAGCCTGTAAAGATACAAATCAGCTCTTTTTTCGCGTTTCTTCCTGAAATTTAGCCAAATTTAGAATGCAAAACAACCATACTTAGTTCCTCTTTTAATAAGATCTATGCAACAGGAAATGAGAATATTGTCTTTGAAAATAAACTAATTATGGAATTAAATGAAATTCCATCATTCTAATTAACTAAAGTCTATAATTCTAATTTCATATTTAGTGAATAAATTACATTTTTCACACCATTTCTATGGGTGTTTCTCTTTCCAATCACCATCCCCTTACTTTCTCTAC
>NC_138369.1:124314168-124338688 GCF_054177405.1 Leptonychotes weddellii
TCGTTGCAAATGGCAAGATCTCATTCCTTTTGATGGCTGCATAATATTCCATTGTATATATATACCACATCTTCTTTATCCAGTCATCTGTCGATGGACATCTTGGCTCTTCCCACAGTTTGGCTATTGTGGACATTGCTGAATGGTGCATACTTTTTAAATTCTGGTTTCCACATAGTAGCTGAAGTCTATCTGGTCTGTCCACAAAGTCCCTAGAGGCAAATCTCTTCTAGCAACAGAGATAAAACCCTCTGAAGAGAAACATTTGGAAAATCAAAGTTTTCTCCCTGCCCCAATAATAATGTGTTGATAAGGAAGAGAAAATGAGGCTTTTGAGAAAGTAAAAGCTAATTTTTTAAAGATAGTCTAAATCAGATGAGGTGATAATAGAATTGTACTGCTTTTCATCTTTAGTTCATTTGTAATGCTCTTGAATTTAAGTACAAAATTGTATACTGTGTACCCAGAATCAATATTTTTAAATCAACTAAAAAAAAAAAAATACTGAGTTAAATGAATCAATTTTTTTTGCATTTATAAATGGATAGAGCTTTAATAAGACATTAGATTTAGAAAAACATTTCCAACAGACACTTCAGACTAGTTTGATATGTCAATAGCCTGCATTCTAAATCCCCAGTTCCATAGAGAGCTTTCTCCCTGGAATCTGGAATTCTTTGGATTAAGGTAGCAGATGCTGGGCCAGATTCTATAGCCCTACATCTGATTTTTCCTTCCTTACTCTACCTAGCCCTATTTCTAAAAAGGGGGTTTTTTTTTCTTTTTTTTAATAGACATGTGGTTAGTATAACCTCTTCCATACACTTTCTCTGAATTTTCCCAAATACTTTCTTTACCCTAGCAGGATCCTAGGGAAAAATAAGAAAAGAAAGAATGAAAAGATAGGTGTGTAATTCTAGGTAACTAGCTCTAATTAAAGGAGTGAATAGAAATTACTTATGTTCAGGAGGCATATAATATGTAGTTAGAATTGTGGGCTCTGAACACATCAGGTTTAGATCCCACTTCTACCACTTCCTGCCTGGGTGACCTCTCATAAGTCATGTAAGCGCTTCCTGCCAAAGTCACTTCTTTTTAAACTTATGGCTAATAATAATACCTGCCTCTTAGAATTACTGTGAAGATTAAACAAGAGGGCTGGCACTGAGGAAGCACTGAATAAATGTTAGTGGGTATTGTTATTATTAGATCCCACATTTTTGTAATATGGAGGTAAATGGGCCATTCTTTGTTCCAGTTTCCAGCACCTTCACCTAAATATCACCCTTCTTCATTCCTATCTTCATAGGAATGCAGGCTCATGAAATTGTTTAGATCAGATAATCATAAATAATAAATAATTAAATAGGTGCTTTTTCCTCAGTGAGACCAGGTTCAATAAATCATAATTATTTAATATCATTATGCCAAAGAAGCCATGAATAAAATAATTAAGGGAAACACTTTATTGGGAGTTTTGTTGCTTAATGAACTCGGAATCTTTGAAAAGTGTTTTAAAACTTAATAAATGAAGAACTAGCTGCGATCCTTTATAATTGTTAATTAAGCAATTAAGTACTTTAATACAGTAATATTTGAACTTCAATGTTTCTCATGTTCTGTAATTTTTTTAGTTCATTCTGTTACTTTTATAAAATAATGAAATCGTTTTCTGATATTTTACTGCGTTTTTGTTGCTATTTCATGCTAGACTTTAAACATGAGTGAGAAGTTGACACAAATGTCAGCCCCCCACTCTTGCTCCAAGACAGCCGGATGAAACTAGAGAGTATGGTGGGCCAGAGGGTGAAGAGGATGGCTTTGCTCACACCCACAGAGCTTTCATGTGTCAACTCTGCACAAAGGTAAACCCCAACTTTACATTCAACTTCATATTACCACACCCACATTTATAATTAGATCCGTGGCTAAAACATACATTTTAATGAGAGGTATCTAGTTTTGCTTCCATTTGGCAGGTCAGTGAATTCTAGTAACTTGGCAGACAAATGAGAGTTTATTTCAGGTAATGAGCAGATCAGTGTAAATGCTGAAACAAAGACTCAATGTGAAGTGGAAGAAACAGCATTCTTTTATATTCTAAGAAATATAGAGGAACAAGCATGAGTGAGTCCTATTAGAGGAAATACTTCATGGTGATCATAGTAGGTAAGAAAACTTTAAGCGTATACTTTGATATATACATCCATGGAAGCTGAAAGAAGATGTGAATCTTGGATATATATTTAAAAAAAGTTACTTTTGTGCATTTATGATTTTAAGTGTGGACCTTAAAGGTCTGTCTCTAATGTTGGCCTGTCGATGGTAAAATACCTCCTTATTCAAAAAACATGTGTTCACATTTAATGTTAGGGTGAGATCTGTCAGCCACTCTTCAGGCACCCTGGCAACTAAAATAATATGACAGAAGGTAAATCTCTCAAATCATGTTTAAAATATGCTTCCATAAAATCTTATTTTCATACCATTCAATGACATTGAAATGTCATTATTTTTTAAAATTAACCTCTTCTCTGTAAGACCTTAAGTTACTTGAAGACACAGGCTTTTTTTTTTTTTTTTTTAAGATTTTATTTATTTATTTGACAGAGAGAGAGATAGCGAGAGCAGGAACACAAGCAGGGGGAGTGGGAGAGGGAGAAGCAGGCTTCCTGCCGAGCAGGGAGACCGATGTGGGACTCGATCCCAGGACCCTGGGACCATGACCTGAGCCGAAGGCAGACGCTTAACGACTGAGCCACCCAGGCACCCGACACAGGCTATCTTTTAGAAACTCTTTTTCCTGCACTGTGACTTTCTCAGGACCTGATACACAAAAGATTCTCCAGAAATATTTATGAAAGTGAAACTTACAACAGTGGAGTCAATGTAGACACATTATCAAATAAGCAATTGCCTCACTTAGTAAATCAGAGTCTGGAAGACTGGAAAAGGACTTAGACATCATTTGAATAAACTCCTTATTTCACTGATAAAGAATCCAGAAACCCAAAAATGTGATGCTTGTTCAAAACCAGCTCAGGATAGCGAGATCCAGTTTTCACTCCTGGATCCCAATTACACCAGCTCATGCAGGAACAAATGGTGCCAGGGGGTCATTGTTCCAATGAGTATCTTACTTCTGATGTGCAAAGGGGAAAACTGTGGGATACTTGTAAATTAAATCATGCCTGGCAGTTAAAAGTCCAGTGTGTGTGTTTGTGTGTTTAAGAGAAAGAATGAGTAGCTAGGGAGAGAAAGCTTTGAATAAGAAAATATTCCCAAAGAAATATTAATTATATGGAAATATAAAAATCAATATAATAATATATTTTAAATATAAAATATATTTAGACATAAATATTTACTTGCTAAAAAAAGTTGAAAGGAAAAATTATCTTTATTAATTACCAACTAATTTTTATGACTAAAACCTATTGCTATTCCAGCTAAAATCAACACCTATCCCTGCTTTAGCATACATAGTACCCTTTCTTTATCAATAAATAAGTGGCTAGGGCACATGGGTGGCTCAGTCAGTTAAGGGACTGCCTTCAGCTCAGGTCATGATCCTGGAGTCCCAGGATCTAGTCCCACATCAGGCTCCCTGCTCAGCAGGGAGTCTGCTTCTCCCTCTGACCCTTCTCCCCCTCATGTGCTCTCTCTCTCTCTCTCTCTCTCATTCTCACTCTCTCAAATAAATAAATAAAATCTTTAAAAGATAAATAAATAAATAAATAAATAAATAAATAAATAAATGGCTAAGCTTTGGGCTTCTGAACAGAAATGAATCTGTTGACTAACTTCTATATACCTCAGTTCTCCTATTTTCAAAAGGAATACAATAGAGGAACTCACCTCATTGGATTACTGTGATGATTAAATAAACTGCTATATGTAAAACATCTTAGAGCAGGTATGTGACTCATAGTATGTGTTTAATAAATGTTATATATAAATAAACGTTAAATATATATTTATTATATATTTTATATATATATATTTTCTTTTCAATTCCCAATCATTGAGTTATGAGTCCCTCAATATGCCTGGATATTTCAGGTTAGGAGTAACCTGAAACTTGAAAAGAAAGGAAATTCAGAGTTTAAAAGAACTACCAAATCACTGGTAAGTTGTTCCCTCCTTCCTTCCTCAATCTGACATCAAACAAACAGAGAAAACTAAGCTTAAACATTGTTTTTCCTTAAGAAAACAATTAATTAAAAAACTTGTGATTCTAGAACATTTTGCCTGTGATTTGAGTAAATCCCTATTTTTAATATATGGAGCTAATAATCACTATGTCTGGCAATCACACTAAGGTATGTGTTTTATATTTTAAAACTTTCATATGTATGAAATTTTTAAAGATTTCATTTATTCATTAGAGAGAGAGAGAGAGCACACATGTGTGAGGGGGGTTGGGGAGGGAGAGAGAGAATCCCAAGCAGGTTCCCCACTGAGTGCAGAGCCTGATGTGGAGCTCAATCTCATGACCCTGAGATCATGACCTGAACCAAAATCTAGAGTCCAGTGCTTAACCAATTAAGCCACCCAGGTGCCCCTCATATGTATGAATTTTGATCACTATATGGAAGATTATCTAAACAAGTCTTTCTCTTATCTATTTGAACATAGGTATATATATATATCCATTTTTCAATTTTGTTTATAGAATCACAAACCTTAGAAGGACCTTCCTAGTTTCCCAATCTCACCTCCCTCTTGATGTGATAATCCTTTCTTCAGCACATCTGATGTTTCCATTTCTTCCCAAGTAGCTTTTGATGTGTGGGTTAACTGTTCTTTGAGAGGAATAGTTTTATTGTCAAAAGTATTAAAAAAAATGTTGCTGATAAACAATCCTTTGTTTCCTATTGAATTCAACCACATCATTGCAAATGGCAAGATCTCATTCCTTTTGATGGCTGCATAATATTCCATTGTGTATATAGATAAATAGATAGATGATAGATAGATATAGATAGATAGATAGATAGATAGATAGATAGATAGATAGATAGATAGATATAGATAGATATTCAAATCTATCTTCTGTAATTTACTACTCAAGATAATTATTATGATTCTTTATAAATTTATTTGTCTTCAAATGAAAAAAAATCCATACTTCTAATGGTCCTTAGATTAACTGCTATAGAGACCCAACCCTATGCTGGGCCCCCATTTGGGAAACTCTAGTTTGTCTGTATCTCTCTTAAAGTATGGTGCAATCTTATCAACATGGAATAGGACTATTATGTCCATCCTTTGGATATCATATCCATGTTTAAAGATTTTCTTAGCATTTTTAGGCATCTATATCATAGTGTTTATTTGTACTGAATATGTTTACTTAGGGTAAAGCCTTGCTTTACTAGATACTTCGAGAATTGGATCATTTTGTTGGTGATATTTCCTATTTACTTGAGAGGTCCCAGTGTACTCATTTTAGTTACCATGTCATACTGAACAAAATTCTCTTATTTTGATATGTCTGAGGATCCTTCCCAGTGTGCATTCATGGAGACAAGTTTGAGGGATGCATAATTCACAGAGACATTACCTCTCCACAGTGATGGAAGTAGATGGCCTAAATAGATAAATAGCCAGAAAGGCAGGGATGCCCAGAGCTGTCAAGTTGACCTCAGTGTCATTGGTGTAGTACCTTGGAAAACAGTCTTGAGTAGGGTTTAGAGGAAAGGTTTTGAAGTAGTCTTCCATGCACACAAATCCCAGCTTTCTCATTTATAACTGCTTGACTTTGAACATATTCCAAACCTAGTTTCCCCATGATTTAAGATAATACTTACCTTGTAAGGTGGTTTTTAGGAGGACATGGAGAGACAGTACAGTGTAGTTGTTAGAAATAAAAACTTTAACATCAGAAAAGTTTGACTGAAATCTTGGCTTTACTATTAACTAGTTTCTTGACTTTGGCTAAGTCTTGATTTCTTCTGTAAAATGAGGATAATCATAATCTCCCTTTCACTATATAGAAATGAGGATTTAACAACAAGGCTGTCACATGGTGAGTTTTCAATAAATTATGTTGATTATGATAATGACTGCAAAAACATAATACAATACCTGTATCAAAGAAGATAATCAATAAATGGTTATTATTCAGTGTCCACTCCTATAATTGCCTATAACTTCTAGACAAATAATTCCTGACTCAACAAGAGAAAACATATTTTATATGATTTTGGAAAACTTTATCAGGTGATCCATTAGGGAAATAAATCCTTTTAAAAATAGTGTAAATGAGCTAAAAAAAAAAATAGGAGAGCTGAATTCTTCACAAAATAATATGGAGACCATCCTGGAGTTATTTGAATTTCAATTTTGTCTTCTCCATTCAAATATAGGTTCCTTGAAAACAGGGTCAGGACTTCCATAGACCCAGCAAAATTCCTTGCTTATTAATGGGACAGGTAAATATAATTCTTTAAACTTCAGGTTTTTTCAACTGTATAATGGTGTTAATAATAATTGCCTATTATCTAAGAGTATTGTTGTATCCACAAGAGAACAGTTACTATAGCAGTAATATAAATTAGGTAAAGACTTGTAAGTTTTGAAGTGCTATATGCTGACAGGTCATTAAATCATTCTATGTTTAGGTACTGTGTATGCATGAGAGAGAAAGAGAGAGAGAGAATTAAGGATATATATGTCAGTTGGTCTTCTAGTGTGATTTCTGGTGTCCCAGCATTTCCATGTCCCTAAACTGATAAAGTTAGTGATTTGAACTGCCAGAATTTCGCAGACAGAATCCTGTAGTTAATGTAATCAGTGGGGGGGATCTTAATGGGGAAAGAGTGTAACGGGCAGAGGTATCAAATGGCAAAGGTATTCCATCAGGCTCAGTAAATGGTGTGGCTGTAAAAACCATTTTTGAAATACAGCCAACAAGACTAATTGAAGTTCTAGCCCTATAAAATAAAGCTAATGTGCTTTCCTCAAAGAGGGGTCTGTAAAGCTCTTGTCTGTTGTAGATGGCTCAACTACAGCAAGTACGTAGATGCAATGTGCCCTAGGCATGGAATGCATCCGAAATCTAGGCAAACCAGAGTGACATGAGGAGTTCTACAGAGGTCAGAGGTAGCTAGCGTTCAGTCTTCTAACCCAGAAGATCACATGAAATGGAAGTGTAGTTTTCTGGAGTTCACTTCAAGATAAATACAAATGAAAATATGAGGAAGCTTGTGAATGCAGTTCTCACACTTCTGAATTTCATTACAGGGATGATTTATACAGATGACGAATGCAGTAGAAAAGGAAGAACCTAGCTAAGAGAAATGCTTTGCATCTCTTAGATCTGTCTGCATGTCTACAAAATTGGTATGATAATAAAAACAATATTGTTAGAAAAAATAAACAGAAGGGGATTATCAAAATATTCTTACACTGCAAAACACACAAAAAATGTAAGGAAGAAGATCTGTGTTTCTACCTAGCATATAGAAAGCTGCATGACAATGTCACTTTCACAAAATCATGCAAAACCAGAACTTTTTTCAGTGCATCAGGAAGCTGAGATTAACAGACAACCGGGGGTAGAAATTTCAAATGGTTACAGCCCCACCGAAGGGAGAGAGGATACACAAATCGTTTGACCTTTGGTAGAACACCTAAGGAAGAGGCCACCATAAAAGTGGTTAAGAAAAAAAAACAATTGATATTTTAATATTTTTAAGTAAATATGAAATAAAATATGAAATATGAAATAAATATGAAAGTAAATATGAAATGAAAAATGAAATCTACATGAAAATTTAGATTTCTCAGAAACTCAAGACATAGTGAAATCCTCATTCATTTGCTAGGGCTAGGACATGCTAAAATTAAAAACACACGATATCAGGGACTGTATTCAGCATAGGAAACAGTAAGTGAATTTGAAGCTAGATCAATAGAAAATATTTTTACTGAAATACAAAGAAAAAGAGTTTAAAAAAAAAAATCAAACCTTCCAGGAGATAGGGGACAATGTCAAAGGATCTAATATACATGTACTTGGAATAACAGAAGAAAAAAAGAGAATGGGACAAAAGAAATATTTGAAGAGATAATGGCCGACTTTCTCCCTAAATTAATGAAAGAAAACAACCAGAAACTCGGAGACCGTCAGGACAAATATAAATAAAATAAATATAAATAAAAATAAGCTAAAATTAAACACATAATAGACAAACAGATGATAGCCCACTTCCCCTCAGAGACTATATAATCCAAAAGAAAATAGAACATGCACATTAAAGTACTGAAAAAAGAAAAGCTACCACCTCAGAATTCTATCCTGAGCAATAATAAAATTTTAAAATAAAGATAAATTAAGCACTTCCTTAGACAAAATGCTATAAGAAATGTTAAAGGAAGTTCTTCGAGCAAAAGGAAAATGGTACTACATGGAATTGTAAATCTAAACACACACACAGAACAGCATCAACAATGGTAAATGTAGTGAATATGAATTTTTAAACATTTTAAAAATCATTAAAAACAATTAACTGTACAAAACAAAAAGAGGAAAAAAAATGTGAGGTTTATAACAGGTAAAATTAAGATGCATGACTGTAATACCATAAAGGATGAGAGGGATAAAGTGGAAGGCTACTGTTGAAAGATTGTTACATTACATATAAAGTGGAAAAATACTTGAGGAAGACTGTGGAACATAATGATGCGTATTGTAAACCTGTAGCAACAATGTAAATAATAAACAAGAGGTATAAATAATAATCCAAAATACGGCAGAACGAGAGGAAACAGGGAACAGATGAGACAAAAGTAAATAATTTTAAAGACTGTGGTTTTAAATACATCAATAACTACATTAAATCAATGGTCAAAACATACCAATCGAAATTTAGAGATTGTCAGAGTGTCAGATGGGATAGATTGACTAGAAGTGGAAGGATGAGGGGAAAATATACACCATGCCATCAATAATCAAAAGAAAGCTATAGTGAATTTATTAGTATCAGACAACGTAAACTTCTGAACAAAGAGTTTTGCTAGGGATACAAAGGTAAATTACATAATGATAAAGGGATATAAAAGGCTTAAACATGAAAAGCAAAAGCTGATAGAACTAAAAACAGAAATAGAGAAATTTTGGACTTGGAGATATCTGCAATCCTTCCTCAGTAATTGGGAGAACAAGCAGATAAAAATCATTGAAAGTATAGATTTGAACATTATCAGCCAATTTAGCTGAGATTTATAGAATATTCCACCCAATAATAATAGAATACACATTCTTTTTAAAGCACACATGAAACTTCACCAGGGCAGACAACTATATTATTGGCCATAAGACAAATCTTGACAAATTCATAGGAATTAAAATAATACAAAGTATGTTTCCTTAATACAAAACAAACTAGTAATCGATAACAAAAAAAAAATATGGAAATCAAATATTTGGAAATTGACATATATTCTAAATAACCAATAGTCAAAAATTTTAAAGAAAATTAGAAAATATTCCAAATTAAGTAAAACATGAAAACAGAGCATATCAAAATGTATAGGATATAATTAGAGCGGTGCCCAGAGGAAAATATATTGTACTCAATGCCTATATTAGAAGAGAGTAAGTATCTGTATTCAATAATCTAAGCATCCATATTAAGAAAATTGAAAAAGATGAACAAATTAAACACAAATCAGGAAAAGGGAAGAAAACAATACAAAGTAGCAATCCTTAAAATAAAATGAACAAATGCTGATTCTTCTAATAGATAAATAAAATTTATAGAATTTTAGAATCACTGATTTTTAAAAAGACTGAAAAACATAAAAATAAAAATAAAAAGACTGAAGAAAAAGAATACCAGAGGTAGGAATCAAATAGGGGGACATCACCACAGATTGCACAAATATCAAAAGGAAAAAAGAAAGTGGTATAAATAACTTTAATAATTTAATGAAACGATTTCCCCCCCCCATTTTTCCCAGATATTATTTCCAAATACTCCATATTTCCATATCATTTGAAAGATGAAAGCTATGAAAGTGCACTCAGGAAAATTAGCTAGAATGATTAGTCCTATACCTATTAAAGAATCTGAAGTTTTAGTTAAAAACCTTATCTACTGGCACAGATAACCTCACTTGGTGAATTCTACCAAATATTTCAGGAGGAAATAATACAAATTTCACACAAATTCTTCCAGCAAACAGAAAAGGGTTGTTATTGACTGAATGTCTGTGTCCCTGCAAAATTCATGTATTGAAAGCCTAACCCACGATGTGATGGTATTTGGAGGTGGAGTCTTTGGGAGGTGATTAGGCCATGCAAGTGGAGCCCTTATGAATAGAAGATTGCTTTTATCAAGGAGCTTCCAGAGACCTCTCTCACTCTCCTGCCATGTGAGGACACATTAAGAAGACCACAATTTATGAACCAGAAATTAGGTACCCACCAGACACCAAGTCTGCAGACGCCTTGATCTTGGATTTCCCAGAACATGGGAACTAAATGTTTGTTGGTTAAGCCACCTAGTCTATGGTATCTGTGTTAAAGCAGTCTGAATGGACTAAGGCAAGCATGTAGTTCTTTCCAATCGTTTTATGAGATCTGTTACCAAAACTTGAAAAATATATTTTAAAGAGATAAAAGACCTATATCCCTCATTCATAAAGATCCTTAAAAAGTAGTATCACTTCAAATCCAGCAATATAGAAAAGGTTAATATGTCATGACCAAGTGAAATTTATGTTGGGAGGGCAAGGTTATAATTCACTAGGGAGTAAGAGGTTGAAGGTGGGTAAAACTGGTAAAGGGGGTCAAGAGGTACAAACTTCTAGCTATAAAATAAATAAGTTATGGGGATGTAATGTACAGCATGGAGACTATAGTTAATAGTACTGTACTGCATATTTAGAAGTTGCCAAGAAAGTAACTCTTGAAAATTTTCTTCACAAGAAAAATAATTATGATTCTCTGTGGAGATCAATGATAACTAGACTTATTGTGGTAATCATTTCATAGTGTACACAAAAATCAAATCATTACATTGCACACTTGAAACTAATACAATATTATATGTCAATTATACCTCAACAAAAAATTAAACATGAATAAATTTAACAAAATATGTGCAGGATTTATATGCTTTTTAAAATAAAAAAGATTGTCAAGGGAAATCAAAGATCTACATAAAAGGAGAATATACTATTGTTTACAGGTCGAAGATTTAATACTGTTACGATGTCACATTTTGCCAAATTGATCTATAAATTCAGTGAAATCCTAACAAAATCCCAGCAAGTTGTTTTGCTGATACAAATTGATAAGCTGATCCTAAATTTTTGTGGCAATGGAAAATCCTAGAATAGACAAAAGAATTTTGAAACACTTCTAGAAAGAAACAGAAAATTTTTTGCAAACTTGAGTGAGGGAATGATTTCTTAGGGCACAAAAAGCATGCTCCCTTAAAAAAATGGCTAATTGGACTTAATCAAATTAAAAATACCTACTCTGTGGAAGAGAATGTTATGACAATGAAAAGACAAGTCACAGAGTGAAAAAAAATTACAAAACAAATCTTATAAAATTCTTGTGTCCAAATACATCAAGAACTCTCACAACTGAATATTAAGCAAAAGATTCGAACAGACACTTCACCAAAAATATATGAATGGGAAATAAGTACATGAAAAGATTCTCAGCACCATTAGTCATTAAGAAAATACAAATTAAAACACTTATTAGAATGGCTAAATTTTTTGAAAATGCAATGAATGTCAAATGGTAGCAAGGATGCTGAGCAACTGGAACTCTCATACATATCTGGTAAGAATGAAAAATGGTAGAACCACTTTGGAAATCAGGTTAGCTATTTCCTATGAAGTTAAACATACACTTACAACATGATTTAGGAATCCTGTATCTGTATTTGTCCAGGTGACATGAAAACATAAGTATCAACTCAAGGACTTCTACATTAATGTTCATGGCAACTTTATTCATAATCACTCCAAAGTGGAAACTACCCAAATTTTCACCAACTCATGAATGAATACGTAAATTGTGGTACATCCATCCAATAGCACACTCTCATTAAAAAGAAACAGAGTGTTGATACATTTAGCAACATGGATAAATCACAGAAGCTTTATTCTAAGTGAAATAAGCCAGACACCAATGACTACATACTGTATAATTTCCTACAGCCTCCTGGAAAAAGCAAAATTACAGGGACAGAATCAAATCGGTGGTTACCAGGACCTGGGGGTTGGGTAGGGGTTTGACCGTAAATAGGCATAAAGGAAATTTGGTGGGGGGCATATAGACAAAGTCTATATCTTGATTTTAGTGGAGGTTATATAATGTTTACATTTGTCAAAACTCCTAAAACTGTACATTTTAAAAGGCCAGACTTTGTGTGTATACATTGCATCTCAATAAACTTGACTTAAAAAAAAAAGTGTTAGGAAATATCAGATTTTAGTTCAGGTAAATCGTGGCATTTGCAGGCACGTTGGTCTTCACAAAGGATCTCATTTTTATGTCTTTTAACACAGCTTTGAGGTCAAATAGTTTGCTGGGTCTTTTATCTACCTGCATTCAATCCCTTTTCCAGTTGGGTTTGACCGAAAGTAAACATAATAGGAGATTATATTGAGAAAGCAAGTGAAATCTTGGTGTTTATTTCCTACGTTCCCTCCCCTGTAGGTTGCTCTTGACTGGTTGTGTCCCTTGATGAAAGGTCACACTTCTGCCAAGCAACTTTGTCTACCCATATCCCTCTGTCTCCACTTACCTTTAATCCTTCAAGATTAAGGATACCTGGCTTTTATGGGTTCAGTGGTACTGTGCTATCCTCTCTGGTTCCTCTACACCCTGCCCACATTAAATTCCCCTCAAATTATCCCATTTCAACGTGTCATCCCTCTACGGTCACAATCCTGACTGATACAGAGAGCGAGGTTCAACTCCTGATTCCATCACTTTGTAGCTGTGAGCACTTGGGTTATGCATTTCACATATTTGAGCGTTGGTTTTTTCATCTGTTTTTTTTTAAATATGAATAAGAATATCTCTTCAGCAAGGTTGTTATGCAGATTCAATAATGATATACTAGCGGAAAAGTTTTCATTAATGTTTTCTCCCTTTCTCATCTTAGTCTCTCCCTTCGATCACTGGATGTATATTCTCTTTCAACTTCTTCATATGCTCCTGTTTCTACCCTGTCTTTCAAGGTGACAGAAATTCTCTATCATGTATAAATGCACAAGCAATTTACATAGGGGTATATAATGTGCAGAACCCTGTATAAATGGCTTAAATGTACCATGGTTATGTTCCTGGAATAAACTTGCTATTTCTACTGCTGCAGAACAGTTAAGTCAAACTTTTGAATTAGGTCAACAAAATCCACAAATAGGGTGGAATCTTTGGACTGTCTAAGCAGGGACAGATCTGGAATAAATCAGCCACAGATATCACTTGTCAGCATGCTGAGAGAGGCATTTCAAAAAAAGGGTAGAAGGTACACCAAGAATATTGGCTTCTGGTAGCATTATGATGCATCCATTAAATCTATATTGAAAGTTTTCCATCATGTGGATTCAAGCTAACATAATTGTTTTATGGCCGTAATGTCTAAACAAGGGTCCACAATTAGGCTGTATTTTTATCTTGACTTGTGAACTATCACTGCCAACTACTCAAATTTCAAGCTTGTTGAGACATATGTTATCCCTGGAAACCCTTCATAAAAAAAATGGAGTATTTTACTGTCCCACCAATTCAGTGTGCTCTTGTCAGTTCCCCATCTAGATCCAAATTAACCATGTAATAGTTTCTACACTAGTGACTTGTGTTTTAAATGACTTTTAAAGCAAAACCAAAAAGAACAAATTTACTTCTATTTGTGCAAAACATGATCTGGCTTGGATTCTTTTTCTAGCTTTTTAAATAGTGAGACAGGCTGAAGCTGTGGGACAAGAACTGGATATAGAATTAAGATATGTATTTGAAATCTGGTTCTGCTACTACTTCCTAGCTGTGTGGCCTCATAAAGTCACTTAATGTATCTAGCCTCAGTTTCCTCATCTGTCAAACGGAGACCTAGTGGTGAATCAAATGAGCTAGTAATGATCTAACAGCATAATACCTCTAGGACTTAATAACTTATTCTTTTACAGTCTGCGTGTGTAAGGTTCAAATGTGATTAGTAGGAAATGGGAATGAAGAAAATTTTCAGACAGAGGCAGGAATGTTTTGGTGAAAAGGAAATTAAAATACTGGAGAGGAGAGAAAGATAAGAATGATTACAACATCTGCATTTATAGCCCACATGTCACAGTTCAGTATTTATAGGTTTGTTAGTGACAACCTTCCCATTATAGCAATGTTAATCCTGAAGTCGCTGTCTGTTCACTGGCACAGTGCTGTGCACCTGACCGAGGCTGAAACTACTCACCATTTCCATAGATGATCATTGCATTTAAGGGTCCAAAATATACACCAATAAATCAGTTTGGGTTTCTGATTATAATCTCCCTAAATCTTACTTTGAAATACCTTAGTGAATTTCTTTTTAACAAATCTGAGTGCATTTTTGTTTCCCTAAAATGGCTTATAATTATCCGAGCTAGACTAAAACCTCAGGGAGAAGTGATGGGTCTAAGGCTGAACACAATACTAAATGTATACTTAAATTTTCCGGAGCCCAAGCTCCTGTTGCTACTTAAATACCATGATCAAAGTAATAGATAAAATAAATATGGAGAAGAGTAGGAGAGGGAAAGAGAAAGACTGAGAGAAAGAGAATAAGAGAGAGTGGGGGGGGAGAGATGGAAGAGAGGCTTGGGAAAATGTTCAGTGGAAAATCTAGAGATGATGTAAGAGAAAGCAAAGGCAGGGATTGGAGTAAGGGGTGTATAACTGAGACTATAAAAACTCAGAGAGAAAACTCACCATCGGGGCTCAGTTTGGGAGAAACTGCACAGACAGGACTCTAAAGTTAGAATCTCCTGATTTTTCACAAGGTAAGTTAAATACAAAAGCTATGAGAAAAATTTAGAGTTTTTTTCCTTTGAGCTACTTTTTTTTTATTTTCACATACTTCTTAAATGTTTTGATTATATCTTGATTTTGAACGTTTTTTGGTGATATTTCCCTCTCTAAAATGAGTAGAAAATCTAAGAAGATATTTTTGCAATACAAAATTAAGGTGGGGCTAATTGTTCAGACATTTCATATTTATTAATTTGTTGCTTTTGTTTCCCATTTCAAAACAAAGAGAGAGACAATTCAAGATGATGATTCTCTGTGTATGTTACTAGTATTAATTTTGCTTTCATCAAAGATGTCCAATTTAGTAAATGTTTAAGTGTATAAAAGTGGTCTACTTTTAAAAGCCTAGGTAGAAAAGAAAGGTTTTCTCTTATCTTTATTTCTATCAAAGTTGGAGCTTAAGAAATATCCCTAAATTAATCAAATTCTAAAGTCAGTATTCTATATTCATCGAACCTAGAGTATCCTCTGTTTTTTCTTGTAAAACTCAAATATACCAGTATGATATTAATAACAGTTTAAAGTAGACTTAAATCACTATTTTGTATTTTTGTATTCTTTAGTATTTGAAGTGCTCTTGCCATTAAATGATTGAATTAAGAGTTAATTTGAAACATACATTTGAATTATGTTTAAGAACAAATTTAAAACTTTGCTTCAGGTTTTGATCCATGGGAATAATGTACACTCAGTAAATTCAGTTTTACAAATGCAAAATATTGGTCCTTCAAATTATAATGATAACTGCTATAGGTTTAAGAATGTGATAGTTATTTGTTTCTAAGTTATCTTTCTAGAAATTAAATAATTTTAACAATAATTTATGATAATTTTAATGCCCATGTAAGCTATAAAATGGATAAGTCTCCCCGAAAACATCAGGCACGGTGTGTGTTCTCTTTACTTTGGTACTGGTCTTCAGCACTCTCCCAGAATTTTTCTAAGGAAACCCTCCCATGGGTATGAATTCAAGTCTCCTCTTTGTAAATGAATTGCACTGTGGTGTCGCTCAATAAGGTATTTAAAGTTGACATTTGTTTCTCTCCCTTATTTCTCAGAGTTTTGAATTGATTCCTATATAATGAGTCATGGACAGTAGAGAAGCAGATATGTTTAGTAGACTAGATTTAGGGTCCTCAAGACTACAATTTTAACTTCTTATTCAAATACTTTCAATGATTTGAACCTTTGATTAATAAAATTAGACTAATTGAACTTGTACCAAAGGAATAGAACGCAAAGTAAGCGGTCCCAAAATATTGTCCCAACTCTGTCGCTATGTAGTTTATAACTTCAGGCAAATCTTAAGCACAGAGTAGGGCTCAATAATATCCTGTTATTATGGAAAGAGACAAAAGAACTGGAAGTACCAGGGATACTGAGTGGGAGAATGAGCAAGGGAAGTTCCCACATCAGCCAGTTTTCCTATATTAGAGAATGAAGACTCGGTTTCACACTATCTTGGGGTTAATCTTTACATATCACCTAATTTAATCTTCTTGCCTATATTTCATCTACTGACATCCCTACCTACCAGACAACCTTTGCTTAGAGACTTTGGCACCCTCAGAGGAACACAAGTTTTGGGGTCAGGAAACCAGACTTCTAATCCCAGTCCTGACTTCAGCACCTTTCACTCAGCCTTCCGGGGGCTTCATTCTCCCCTGGAGACCGGGAGGTAATAAAAGATGAGCCCCAAGTTCCCTCCTAGCCCTGGGCACCTCTCTACACAGGCCAACTCCCCTGTACTTGAGATGTCTCTGATTTAGAGGTCTCTTTTAACTGAGCCCTCCCTCTTCTTTGCCAGATAGTTCTCAGGGTACCTCTCCAGAGCAGTGGTTAGGATCACCTGCCAGTAATTGCCCGGTGCCTTGGTTGGCTTGAACTGGCTGTTGCCCAGCCTTACCATTATCAATGTCCCACCAGCTCAGGCCTCAGCACTAGGCTGCTCCCACAGGAACAGTTCCTCCACCATGCCTCACCCTGCTCCCTCCTCTTCTTTGTCCTTCTTAAATCTCTCCTTCATCTCCATCCCCTTGGCCAGCTTAACTGTCTCTGAGCCTCACTCTCTCCATCTGTTGAGAGTGTTAAATTTGACAGTTTCCAATGAACATCCCCTCCCTTTCTAAAATTCTATGTTCCCATGACACATAAGGCTGTAGCCATGTGGAAAATGCAATTTTATTTATTTATTTTTTAAGATTTTATTTATATTTGACAGAGAGTGCACACACAAGCAAGGGAAGATGCAGGCAGAGGGAGAAGCAGACTCCCTGCAGAGCAGGGAGCCCGATGTGGGGCTCCATCCCAGGACCCTGGGATCATGACCTAAGCCGAAGGCAAACGCTTAACCGACTGAGCCACCCAGGCGCCCCTAAGAAAATGCACTTTTAAAATATCACCCATGCCACCAATGGCAACTTGGCTGTTGACCCACCAAGTCAGAGCTGTGGTTCCCATGGGACCACTTTGGTGGTTGCATTTCCCTGTAAGCTCTGACTTTTCTATCCACACCAGGGCTCCATGAGGCATGCTCTCTTCCTCTGCCTTCTCTATAGTCCATCCCTTCCCAGCTCTTCTGATGCTGTGTAAGGTCTAGTTCCAGTGACGAGATCCTTCATTCCCATAATGCCCATGGTGGTTCTGCTTTCGTGGCACAGCTGATTATGCCACGCTATACTGTCAATATCACAAAAACTCTGTGAAAATCATGATCCTAACAACATAGAAAATTTTTTAAAAAACAATCAATAAAGGTATCTTATGAACTAAAAAATATAATATGTATCATATAAAATTATATTAAAATTCAATTAAAAATTCACTTTTATTACTAGAATTAGACTTGAATAATTATGTTTTGAGTATAACTGAGATTAATTCCCTTTGTTTTCTTCCCGTTATGATATTCTGGTGTATGTTAATATTTTCATAGTAATATTTTATAGAAATATTATGGCTGAAATTAATGATAATGCATAATATACTGTAACACCAAATGTTGGAGTGGTTGCCACTTGTAACTCTGGTGAGATGTCTTCCCTCACTCAATATTATTTTATTATAATTTATTTTCTATCACTTTGTCATAATTCTAGATTTCAAGTGATTTTGTTCCTTAAAATGAACAAGGATAAAAAAATATTTTTCATAACATAAAAAAGTAATATGACATATTTTGTTAAGTTGCCAGATTTAGAAGGAAATATCAGGAGAATGATAGCTATTATTTGCATAATTAATTTGTGTTAGTCACTTGTATTATTCATAATCCTTATAACAAACCACAAAGTAAATCTTTGCCCCATATTCCTGATGAAAATACTAAAACGGAGAGGCTAGGTAGCATGCCCAGTCAAGAGTCATATCCATATCTGTATAACCTAAAGACTGACCTCTTTCTAGTAATTGACTTCGTTGTATTAGAGAGTATACATGTGGGACGCGTGGGTGGCTCAGTTGGTTGAGTGTCTGCCTAGGGCTCAGATCATGATCCCAGGGTCTTGGAATTGAGCCCCGCATCAGGTTCCCTGCTCAGCGGGGATCCTGCTTCTCCCTCTGCCTGCCCCTCCCTCTGCTTCTGCACTCTCTCTTTCTGACAAATAAAAATAAAATCTTAAAAAAAAAAAAGTATACATGCAGTACAGGGAGTTAGGATACCAGTATTCTAAAGTAACTCAGCTTATCTCAGTACATTTATTTTTAAAAAGAACAATTATAATATTTTTCATGTAGATCTAGCATGATTGATGTGGTGATAAAAGGAGATAAATTAATTTCAAAATAATAATGTACTATGCAAATGTTTAAAAATGGTTACTTACAACAATTGTACTTGAAAGAAATAGAAGCATTCCAGGAAGATTCTGGTGTTGCAGTAAGAAATCCCGGGGCAGGGCAAGTGGTTGAGCGGTCTCCACGTTGACCAGGCTGTGAGCAACTGGAGGACAGGGAGGGTGTCTTACTCACTTTTATATTCCTGGTGCTTGATATATAGTATCTGCCTAATAAGTGCATCCTTTTGAGTATGATAAAATTCGTAGTTTTGGCCTTTCATGTACATTTTAGACAGTATTTTTTATTTGATTATATTGGCTAGTTTAATGTAATTAACATATAAGTTAATATTCTTATTAAATATGATATGTAGGCACAAAATGGGGTAAAAGGTAAAGGAGGTGGTAACATTCCACAATATCCTGAGGTTTATCTGTGCCGTCTGTAATTGCATTTATCCTTTGAAATCCTTTTTATGCCAGATGAAAATTCTCCATGTTTCAAATGGCCAAGCAGCACATTTATGCACAATGCTACCAGCTTTTCCCTATCCATAATTTTAAAGATTCTTGTTTTTCTCATTAGAAAGCATTAGAATTAAACCACAAATCCCCTTACCAGAATTGTATACAATCATACACCAAAGTTTTTTTCTATTTCCAGGTGACATCGTTTTATTTCAAGAAACTTGCATAAATTCAGGGATCTAAGCACAAATTAATGTTTAATAAGGAGAACTCTTTAACTCTACTGGGATAATTATCGGAGAATATTGATTCATGTTGCTTTCATTAGAATGAGAATCTGAAATGTGAAACATTAATGGACTTACTGGGATTCTGGCATGAACTTTATCACATATCACTGCGGTTGTCCAACTTGGGCAAATCTCTTCCCTTCTCTAAGCCTTGGTTTCCATATCAATAAAGCTGGAATGTTAATATCTGCTCGGCATTCCTATTTACCTCCCACATAAGGCTGCTTCATTCATATATTCATTCATTCAGCACATCATGTTGACTCTAAATACTTTGTTAAATATATTTACCTGGGCTTTTTAGTAATGCAATTTTCCTTTACAGTGTCATTGTAGATTTCCTTCTTAAATTTTTGCAACAAAGAGACTAGTAGTATGATTGAAAATTCCAACTAAGCAAAAAAGAGATTTAACAACAAAATTTTTGAAATTTTCGAAGGCAATAGTGTCTAAAATAGAATGAAAAGGGTGCCAAATAGAATAAAATCAATTAACACATGTATAGAAGTAAGTTCATTCTTCCTGATTCATAGCATTCAGGGAAAGTCCTTTAAAAAAGCAGGTGCTTGCCACATGAAGAACACGTCATTCTTAAACATTTTACTTTATGAGCAGTTTGTTTTGGAGACGGAAAAATGTTTTGGACTTTTACAAATCAGTTATACTTGAAGGAGCATGAGACTGAGAGTCTGAAAATCAAGTTGTTTTTCTGGCTCTTCTAACTGGCTCTGTGATTTTGGAAAACGTACTATTGCTGACTGAAGAGCAATGAGAAATGAGAAAGAACATGTTCCCGATATTTTAATTAAAACAAAAAAAATGGGAAATGTTAAACTGCTGTCTCAATTTGCACCTTTCTTTTAGAATCATACTCAAAACATAAAGCAAAATACCCACCACACAATTTACTGAAAATAACAAATTTTACAAAGAGAATTTCAAATAAATGTCTCAGCAACACAAGCATTTTTCTCTGATGTATTTTTGTGAGGATGACATAGATGACATATATATATTAATTGACAGAAGCTACAACTTGTAATTCAAACTGCTTTGGGGTGAAAATCTTCAGTGATTTTAAGTCTTTTATTTATGAGGATCCGAAAGCAATTCCCCACTCCTAAAGTTCTAAGTGCCGCAGCTGCACTGAGTTCTCTTGTTTGTGAGGCCAAATTCACCAGAGGCAGGGGAATTAAAGCTCCAGGAAGGAAGAGACCCCAAACTCAACTGGTCCGAGTCTCTGCCTTCCAGCAGACCTGGCTACTTCACTCTTCAAAGAAAACTAGTAGCAACCTTTTTACCACTCTGTTCAAATATTGCCACTCGTTGAAATATCAAAATTATCTGTATAATGCCAAACTGTAATATATCTCTTGGTTGTTTAACATAAATGTTGCAGCTCTTGATTGTTTAAAATAAGTGTTGCAGATTGTCTTTATCAATGCCCCCAAATTTTCAGTTCCCTATCTAGTTGTTGAGTATAAGCTTTATGTTCCCTGGAAGGATTTGGCTTCAAAGATCTGCCTTCAGCTCAATTATAATCCCCTTGATACCATGTAATTAATCTTTTCACAGTATCTTATAGGTTACAAAACTTTTCATGTACAATTTAAAGTTCCCATTGAAAAGTTTTTACCTATCATAAAATAAGAATAAAAATGATAGGGTGTGTTTTTTTCATAAATAATTATATCTTTATACATTTTCAGTAAATAATATTAAATATAAGATTAAATACACGGGGCGCCTGGATGGCTCAGTCGTTAAGCGTCTGCCTTCAGCTCAGGTCATGATCCCAGGGTCCTGGGATCGAGTCCCGCATCGGGCTCCCTGCTCAGCGGGGAGTCTGCTTCTCCCTCTCCCACTCCCCCCTGGTTGTGTTCCCTCTCTTGCTGTCTCTCTCTCTCTGTCAAATAAATAAATAAATAATCTTAAAAAAAAAAAGATTAAATACACTTATTGCTCTTATTTGGTAATCCTAAACCAAATCCATAATGTTTAGGCTACTTGTAAATTAATTAAATAACTTTCAATTAACTAAAATTGAAATGCTGTAAATTCATAAAGTGAGTTTTATTAGACAATTTTGATAACTTAAGCATCTTGTTCAGGTTCACCAAACCAATAAATAGCACGGCAAAGACACTTTTCTCTATCCTTCAAATCTAATTCTGAGCTTTTTCCTCACCATTGCAGAAATATTTTCCTGATGTTGTTGAATACCTATTTATTGACTAAAAGAGTTATATTTTTAAAATACTGAGCATAATGACTTAAGCATGACAAAAAAAACAAAGTAAAAAAAAACAAGTAAGCATTTGAAATAACCATATTTCGTCCATTCTGATGCACATTTTAACATCTTGGAAATTGGAATGAGTCTTATACTTGATAGCATGTCAAGTATAAATCGTAGCATTTTTTTCTTTTAAAATACACACATAAAATGAGATCTCTTACTATAAATGACATCTTAAAATGAAAGATTTGGAGGCCCTCCTTTTCCAGCTGGAAATGTTTTAAATTCAAGAGGAATGTGTTTATGTCCAAACCTAGATGCAATCTTATGCACAGACTGGCTGATTTGAGGGACAGCAGAAAGGCCTTACTAGCTAAACCTGCACCAACTATTATCATTACCTACGATGTCTGCACTTACACCAGAAAAGAGCCAACAGACTTTTAAAAAGCCAACAGACTTTTAAAAAGCTACAAGCAACATTAGTGTTCATTTAGACCAAGCCCATTTCACTCGGACTAGAGAGGAAAGGGTTTGTCCAAGCGATATGGTCAAGCCAAGGCAGGGACTGAGTCTCCCCAGACCTGGAGCAGGTCTTTTTCTGTTCCAGTGAGCCACACAGACTTTGTGTTAAGCATTGTCCCTTTTAGGTCCTGTTTTGAAATAAAAAATGATAGCCACTCTGTTATCAACTCTTCCTGAAGCCTTCCTTTGTTAACAAAAGGACCTGGGTGACTATAACTTATGGAGCAGGGTACAGGGCACACTGAACTTACTCTGTTTTACAGACTTACTCAGGGCCAAGCTGACTCACCAATTGCTTAGAAGCCCACCATCGCTTTCTAAGAAGACAGTGAGCAGTGCGGTGGGTAGGCGCACACAGTCATTTCATAGTGTCAGAACTAGGGACCCTTTACAACATGTCTTATTAAATCTCACTTAAAAAAATATAAAAGTTTAATTAGTTTGTAAGTTCTTTATCCATTATCTTTAAGCTCTTTGTTTTTAGCTTTTGTTGAAAATAAGGGTGCAGTAAAGTCTACTTTGAGTATTTCCAATCAAGTAACTAGGGTAAATTAAAAATTCCCAAAGTTACCAAGGTTCACACCCAAACTCAGTACTCTTGAGACTCTAATAGATCTACTATCCATAAGTCAGACATTAATGATAAAGTCTCAGGTTGAAGAGAAATTTCCTTAATCACCAAAGTAGTGTGTTTTTTTCAACACCAGCCCTCAAAATAGATAGTTTAAAAGTGTGATTTAAAAAATGCTTATGATCAGATATTGGCTCACATTGTTTTTCTTTTCAGCTTAACCTCTCACTCTAACACCTCCCCTCATTCCTGTTTGCTTTCTCTTTTAGATCTGTGGTTCTCGATCTTTTCTTTTTTTCCATCCCAGCCCACAGGAGAGTTGTTTTGTTTTTTTTTTTAATAATAACAATGACTCATTACCTCACTGATTCTCAACAATGAAACATCTTTCCTCATTTTAACAGAATGCTCATTTAATTCTAGCCTAAATATAATTAAATAATTTCTTTGCTACTGTATGTTCAGAGCCTTTAATATGTCAAAATGCACGCTCAATGTTCCTTTAGGGAATATAAAATATATGTTGCTTCCCAAACTTAAATGACAAAACTTTACCCCCTTCTCCCCCCACCCCATCTTGCTCCCTCCATTGCCACTCCAGCTAAGTTTGAAGGATCCCTTTAGGATATAATTCTGACATGTGGAAAAGTCTTTAAAACAAAGGTTGAGAAGTTACACAATGTGAATGTTTGTTTATTCAGCGGTATTATTTAAAATGTGAAAATGCAAGAACATAGTAGACCAATTGGCTGACAATGAATGAAGTAAGCACCAAATTTTGTAAGGCAGATCCCACGCTCACTGTCTCTTTTGAAGCTCCTCACTAGCCAGAGGAATATTATTCAAAAATCACTCAATCCAAATTACTGATGTCCTGAAAACATTGCAAACATCTCCACTCTGGTGTATCCCTACAATGAACATCCTTCAGCATTCTTTCTATGATTTGGAGTGTACATGGGGCCAACTAGATTTTAAATCATAGGCTATATTTATCCACTATCAACAAAATAGGGAAATGGAGCTAAACCTACTCTTTTCCTTCCCTCCCTATAATTTCGTCTGTTTCTAATTTTGTGGCAATCAAGTTTCTACGAGTTAATCAAATGTCTTTTGTGTGGCAGGTGCCAGGGTGTTTGTTTTCATTAGTGTACCAACTGCCATATTTGGGAACTTGGCCTTTTGGTTAACTGGCTCCAAGCATGGGTTTAAACCATTAAATGTGTGTATTTAAACTCAGCATTTATTTTTACATCTCCCTACCCAAATAATCAGGATGTGGTTATCTGTAAGATGATACATTACGACTTTTTTCCTATATACACCCAAGCACAAAAATATATGCCTCAAACATAATCATCAATATTATAAATGCCCATCATCCTGTGCCATTTATAATAACCTGGTTTGTAAAATGTACATAAAAATAGTTAAAGGAAATCCGCATGGAAAGGCTTATAAAATTGGACCATTTCACACTTTGTAACCTGTTTTTAACATGATAAAAAATGAGGAAGAAAAACATGACAACTGTAGTTTATCTTTGATTGAATGAGAGAGCTACTTAAAAAAAAAAAAGATATGCCAACAATATGAAATCATTTTTTTTTA
>NC_138369.1:124338788-124346906 GCF_054177405.1 Leptonychotes weddellii
CCTGTTTGTTTTTCAGAGTCCATCGTCTCTCATGGTTCGTCTACCCCTCCGATTTCCCCCGCTTCATTCTTCCCCTCCCGCTACCTTCTTCTTCTTTTTTTTTCTTAACATATATTGCATTATTTGTTTCAGAGGTACAGATCTGAGATTCAACAGTCTTGCACAATTCACAGCGCTTACCAGAGCACATACCCTCCCCAGTGTCTATCACTCAGTCACCCCATCCCTCCCACCCCACCCCCCACTCCAACAACACTCAGTTTGTTTCCTGCTATTAAGAATTCCTCATATCAGTGAGATCGTATGATACATGTCTTTCTCTGTTTGTGAAATCACTTTTAAAAGAGTTAAAGTTTTGATATATCTTCCCTTACATTGAGGAAAGTTAGAGACACCAGCATAATCAGAAGGAAAAAAATATGATTCTGTGTCAGATATTCTAAAGAATAGGTAATGTGCTTTTTGTTGGTATTTTTATTAGATAACTGTTTCATTCTTTCTTGTTATTTTTCTACTGTCTCAGTTTAGACTCATAGTCATGATTTATTGTTTTTTGATACTTACAAAAATACTCAGTTCAGATATCAATTTGTCAGAAAGAGAACACAGAATTTACTGCCCCCTTCCAGAAAGGGTGGAATATAGAGAAGTAACTAGTGAGTAACATTACAAGAGTTCAAAATATTTATTGGTGGCATACTGAAGAACTAGTTTAGACTACATAACATGAAAATTAAAATTATACTCAATAAATGTTATCAACAATGCTAAAATATGTTTATGCTTATTTTAAATGTTAATAGACATGGTTAACACAGATACTACCCTGTCTCTATAAAACACTTATTTGTCTATATTCTAGCTGCTAGTCTTTATTGCTTAAATCTACACTGAGGTTTTACAGTAACAGTATTATAAGGAAGTGTCATAAAAAAATCTTGGGTCACACCAAAGCAAATGTAGTTACTAAAGAAATACTTAGTAATACCTCATCAGTGTTCTTTCACTTAAAATTATAAATATATTATGGGATAAAGAAGTTTACATGAATCAATTCAATCCTCTCAAAGTTCTTTTGAGGTGAGAATTACTCCTTGCTTCATGAATACTAAAAATAAAGCTCAAGTAGATTAAATGATGCACATCCAACATCACTAATGCTAAAGCCACAAGGAGACTCAAATCCAGTTCTTCAGATCCATCTAAGCATCCCATCCTTTTTGATCCCAGCAGCTTTCCAAATGATTTTTTATGGACATAAAAGTTTACTGAGACTTCTCATTCATAATGTATGACCTGGTTGGGCAGGTGGTTGGGGAAGGCTTTTCCAATACCATGTACCAAGTGGTGAAGTCAAGCCCATTCTATTGTAACCCACAGCCTGTAATCTTCCCTAAACCAGGCAATGCCTCCCCTTTTCCAGCAGTCAAATTGACATCTAGAAGACACGGTATGGACCATAGATTAGCTTTAATTGTCTGTATAGTGGTTTTTTTAACGTAAAAAATCATAAATGTATAAATGATATATCTTTGTGATTACTACACAGAATTAACAAATGTGCTATGTAGACATATTTGCTTTAAAATATATAGATAGATGATAGATAGATGATAGATAGATAGATAGATAGATAGATAGATAGATAGATAGATGATAGATAGATAGATAGATTAAAACTAAGTCCTGGGGTGCCTGGGTAGCTCAGTTGGTTAAGTGTCTCCTTCGGCTTAGGTCCATGATCCCAGGGTCCTGAGATTGAGCTCTGCCCTCAGCAGGGAGCCTGCTTCTCCCACTCCCACTACCTGCCACTTCCCCTGCTTGTGCTTCTCTCTCTCTGTCAAATAAATAAATAAAATCTTTGAAAAAATGTAAGCAAACAAAACTAAGTCCCTATGTTTCCCCCATAATCTTATTTAATTCCCTCCCTCCACAGAGGCAATCATAGTCATGAATCAAGTTCCATTGGTTTATATTTTAATAGATAGTGTATAGATTTCAAAATACATAAAATTGCTTTGTGTATCCACAATTTAGGTAAATGGTAGCATGTCTTATATATTGTTTTACAACTTCCCATTTCCCCCCAAAGTGGCTTCTTTGAATTCCATGCATGTAAATACACATAACATTTAAATCATTGGTTTTAATAGTAGATACAGATATATTTAAGTAATTTGTTCTAAGTCCATACTATGGATGTACCTCAATTGATAAACCCATTTCCTCCTGAGTAGAGTACTTGGATTGATTCCAGTTTTTACCACGATAAACAATGAGTCTATGAACTTTCAGATACATGTCTCCATAAAAACATGTAAGAGTTCTTTTGGAATACATACCAAGAAGTGAAATACATGGGTTATAGGTAGGACATGATCATTTTCAACTTTTCTGGATATTGTCCAATTTTCTCCAAATGATTGGATTCATTTCCAACCCCACCAGCATCACTTGTGTTTTTCTGTTTCCAAGCACCACTCTAATATTTGCAATGTTCACTTTGAATTTTTGCCAATCTGATGTACATCTCACTCTTTTTTTGCATTAAATAAGTTGCCTGTATTTTTGGATGATGTCTTTTTGGATGTTTATTTTCCATTAGATTATTTCCTTTTCTATGAAATGCCCATTCATAACTTTGGTCCATTTTTTACTTAATTGTTAATTAATTGCTATTTTTAAAATTTTATTTATCAGTTTTTAAATATTTCAAATGCTAATCTCTCTTTTATATATTATGTTGAAAATATATTCCATTTTGCACCTTTTGAATCTTAAGAAATCCTTACATAACACAAGGGCATAAATATATTTGTCTATTGGATATGTGGTGTTTTGAATTTGTGAATTTAAATGTTTTTAGACACAGTGCATTTTCTCAGGTTCACACAGACCTCGCTGGACTTTATTTTCTAAAACCTGGCCAATTTCACACATTTCCCCTGGATACATGAGGTTATAATCCTTGGATTAGATAGTCAAAGAATAAGATTACACAACTAGATTTCTCAAACTTTGGTTGGTTTGAATTATGATTATAGCTATACAACCCCAGCCTAGGTTTCCATGGAAATGAAGCCTTAATAGAATTCATTCCAGTAGACTGACAGCGTCTATTAAGTATTACTTAATTTTTGCAGAGAATCACTCCAGCACCTAGAAGCTGAAAAATTTGGTTTATCACCTGCATCTAACAAGCTTTCCCGGAGCTTTTGTTTTCTATCTTTATATGCCAAAGTAATAAATGTTGACTTGATGTATGTGACCCTCAGATGCTGCACTGGAGATTGGCAAATGCACATTTTATTCTGGCTGTGATGTTGATGCTGTGGAGTTCAGGAAAAGTACACTCAGTGGATGTAACAACAGAGGTAATGGAAACTAGCTTAAGGGACCATATTTTTTTTTATGAACATAAGCCATTTCTACTTATTAGAAGCAGGTGCTGCTGACAAATAGAAAGATGCCTTGATAACACAAAATCAAAGAAATAGACATTTTTTTTTCTATTGTCTTGACCTCAGTGTAGATTCAGAGAAGGCCAGTTATCTGAATGTCAAAAAATAAACTGGAAGTAATAAAGATGTGTATTCCTTGAACAAAAAAGCACTAAGAGAAAATTCAATATCATTTCAGCCGTATTTTTAATTAAATCAATTACATTAAGATGAAGTGCTTTTGTGTGAAATTTGAAGTTGTTACATGTCAAAATTTGAGTGGCTTTGGCCAAACTTTGTATGACTATACAAATGTTTTCTTGCTGCCATGACTAAAGTACACAGAGAAATGTTTATTTGGCTCATTTGATCTTATTAGAAAGTGTTCTCTGTACTTTGTAAATAACAAGTGAGAATCTGAAATGCATTTTGCTGAAGGAAAAGTTTTACATGAGATCTATGATTTTTTTTTCTTAGGATTAATTAAGAGTATCTTTAAAAAGGAACAAAATTCTATTTTGCATGTGTGGCAGTTGAAAGAATGAAAACATATTTTTTGAAGGATGCACTGAGAGATAATAAAAGATATCCTATCTTTGCCCTTTGAAAGTTTGTCTACTGCTCTCTAGAGTTTCTTTCTCATGATTATAGCATCCTTCCCTTCCCCAGTTTCTATGTTGTCAAGTTTATGTAAGAGAGTGATAGACGTTGAAATTTTAAGAGGAGTCTGTGGACATTGTGCAGTCTGCATTATAAATAACAAGAACCAGGAGAGATTTCTTATTTTCTTTTTACCAGATGAGAGCATGTTTGCAATAATTAGCTTCTTGGCAGTATTCAGGATAGAAGAGAAAAGGGGGAAAAAAGGGATAGAGAAGCAGGTTACGAGGTGATTAAGAGTGTACATACACTAAGCAGAGAAGAGGAGCTGATATAAGTCACTACTGATGGGAATCAGAAAGAGCAAGAGCAAGAGTTTTTCCAGGAAGAACTGACCAGACTTAGTGCAAATTTGGTTGGTTTAGGAAAGAGGAGGCTCAATAGCTTTGAGTCAAGGTGTCAGACTACATGTATTTCACAAGAGAGTTGCTGGAGCCAATGATGAAAAGACTTGGAAAATGGCACTCTTTCATTTTATTGGGGAAAATGAAGAACATAGAAAGAGAATGGAAGAAATAATCTAAGAAGAAAGAAAGGAAGTGAAGAAAAAGAGTCTTGCCAAGACCAAGAGTCTGGCACAAGGAGAAATGTGACATACAGGGGGGGCAAGAAGGAGGTCCCTGGAGCTAGTTTCTTCCCACAGGGGAATATTCTCACTTTCTTAGAAAAGAAATAATATCCCCCAGACTCCACAATGACTAGAGACAGTTAATAGGAACACTTTTTAAAATGCTGTGATCAGGATTAGGAAAGGAAAAGACACCCACACTTTTATGTCTTGAATGCAGTGCAAAGTGGCAATATGCATAACAAACTAGAAATTTTACACAGGAGGATAAAGTCATTGGGATAGTTCTGATGCACTGTAGACACTCATTAACATGTGGTAATACATCATATGGAAAGAGATAATAAGCTTCCTGAGGGCAGAGACTGGATTTTGTTCACTTTTTTATCCCTCAGGTCTAATGCAGAACCTGGTACGTACTGGGTGCTTAATGGCTTGAATCAATAAGGTGTGAATGAATGGTGAAAAGATAGTGTGAGGTTTGCATTTTCAATATTCATTTCATTATTCATTCAATAAATATTCAGAAATGTACTGAGTACTAACTATGAGCAAAATATTGGCTTAAGTATTCAATAAAAGACTAATTAGACATAGTTATTGCCCTCAGGTTACTCACAATCTAACAAGCAATACAAATTTATTGTACCAATCTAATACAAGGGAAAATGTAATGAGTACAATGAAGAAAGATAGATAAAGTGCTATGGGAATGATAAGGAAGGATGCAGCTCTTACTGGGAAAGAACCTAAAAGAATGATCAGTTAATATACTAAATTTTAGAGGCAGGCCGTAGTTTTTCCTTTTTTCCTGGGTGTTTGTGTGTGTTTGTGTGTGTGTGTGTGTGTGAGTGTGTATTGTTTTAATTGTGTTTAGACATACCTCATCTCTGTGCATTTTTGTCCCCATAAGTCTTTTTCTAGAGACATAAATCCATAAGAAATCAAGTTTCATGATAGGCAGGTCAGCTAAAGCTAGCAAAAGCCAAATGCAGATGATTATATATATTTCAGGTTTCTTTTTCTGAACAAATGGAATCACCTTTCTTGCCCTATAGGCTTTTGATTCTGGAGTCATAGATGTGAAGTCACCGCCCACAGTCAGGGAAGAGAAATCAGCTACTAATCTGGCAGCAAAACTCTTGCTTCTTGATGAACTTGTGTCTCTGGAGAATGATGTAATTGAAACAAAGAAGAAAAGGAGCTTCTCAGGTTTTGGGTCTCCCCTGGACAGACTCTCTGCTGGCTCTGTTGATCATAAACGTAAACAGAGGTAAGTGAACTCTTGGAGGAAGAAAATTTTTATTTTTTTAATTCTTCCACTCTAACTTCAGAAACAGAATTCCACATAAAAAAATATAATGAAAACCTTGTAGGTAAACATATTTGACAGTGTTTTAGCTAACTTGTGAGTTTAATAGTATGATTTTGGAAATAATGGTTTAGGAAGCAAAATGACTGCTACAGTATGCATTAATATTCTTGTCATATTTTCCTGAGGAAGCTTCCATCGCATGCAAATGTAAAATAGTTATTATAAGACATTACAGCATTGGGAGATGAAGGGGGATGTGTGTATTATGGGATAAATGTTATGGCCACTTGAGTCTTCAGTTTAACAGAGATAACCAGAATTCCATGTCTATTTTCACCTATGATACAGAGCTTTCCAGAATGTGTCAATGAGCCCACTCTCATATACCAAAAGGTAGTGAAGATCTCTTAGGACTTGGAGTCATTAAACATGTGTTTAAATCAAATTTCTGATCATTTCTAGCTATATGACTTGTACAAGTACCTTACTTTCTGTGCTCCTCAGCTTATTTATCTGTAAAATGTGGATAATTACTTAACCTCCATAAAACTCAAATGAGTACTTTATAAGCTGTTATTATAATAGAATTAGAGTAATTAAATCACCCTTTAATCATTGAGTGACTATCAGCAGTTGTTTCGATCTTGATTCATCTTCTACCTCCTCAGTCTTTGTTCTTGATGCCATACATTCCATATTAGCAATGTCACAAGAGACCACCCAATTGCCAAGGTCAGGAATCTGAGGAATTTACTAGGATTCTTTTTGCTTACTTTAAACATTCCATTTTTCATGAAATTCTTCAAATCCTATTTGCTTTGTATCTCAAATATCTCCAGAATATCTTTTCCCGTTAAGGCTTTCTTAATTCTGCCTAAATTATCATTTTCATATTTGTTTTTTCCTCCAGTCTTTCTTCATTTCCACCTCTACCACCATCATTACCTCTTTAGCACCAATGTATCCTCTGCTCTGCTACCAGGGGGATCAATTAACACCAAAATCTTTTGGTGAAACGTTCCCACTGGTTACAAGACAAAAGAAAACTCCTCAGCAAACCCTACAAAGAATTTCAACATCTGGCACCCCATTTTGTCATGCGATTGCTTCCATGTCTTTGCCCCAGTCTCACCTGTTTACTTGGAGCTCTGGGACTTGTCATGTGTGTTCATAGTCCAACGTCTCTGCTGTGCTCTAGGACTCAGCATACAGGATGTGATTTGCTAGACTTCTCTTCTTCTTCTTTTTTTTTTACTAACACATAATGTATTATTTGTTTCAGTGGTACGGGTCTGTGATTCATCACTCTAACACAATTCACAGTGCTCACCATAGCACATACCCTCCCCAATGTCCATCACCCAGCCACCTCATCCCTCTCACCCCCCTCCACTCCAGCAACCCTCAGTTTGTTTTCTGAGATTAAGAGTCTCTTATGATTTGTCTCCCTCCCTGGTTTCATCTTGTTTCATCTTTCCCTCCCTTCCCCTATGATCCTCTGTCTTGTTTCTCAAATTTCTCAGGTCAGTGAGATCATATGATAATTGTCTTTCTCTGATTGACTTATTAGCCTAATACCCTCTTGTTCCAGCCACATCATTGCAAATGGCAAGATTTCATTTTTGATGGTTCCATAATATTCCATTGTATATATATACCACATCTTCTTTATCCATTCATCTGTTGATGGACATCTAGGCTCTTTCCATAGTTGGGCTATTGTGGACATTGCTGCTATAAACATTGGGGTGCACAGGCCCCTTTGGACCACTACATTTGTATCTTTGAGGTAAATATCCAGTAGTGCAATTGCTGGGTCATAGGGTAGCTCTTTTTTCAACTTTTTGAGGAACCTCCATACTGTTTTCCAGAGTGGCTGCACCAGCTTGCATTCCTACCAGCAGTGTGGGAAGGCTCCCCTTTCTCCGCATCCTGTCCAACATCTGTCATTTCCTGACTTAATTTTAGCCATTCTGACTGGTGTGAGGTGGTATCTCATTGAGGTTTTGATTTGGATTTCCCTGATGCTGAGCGATGTTGAGCACTTTTTCACTGTTGGCCATTTGCATGTCTTCTTGCAGAAATGTCTGTTCATGTCTTCTGCCCATTTCTTGATTGGATTCTTTGCTCTTTGG
>NC_138369.1:124347406-124382950 GCF_054177405.1 Leptonychotes weddellii
TCTATAGTTTTCTGAGTACAGATTTTTTTGCTTCTTTGGTTATTCCTAGGTATCTTATGGTTTTGGATGCAATTGTAAATGGGATTGACTCCTTAATTTCTCTTTGTTCTGCCTTGTTGTTGGTGTATAGAAATGCAACAGATTTCCATGCACTGATTTTATATCCTGCCACTTTACTGAATTCCTGTATGAGTTCTAGCAGTTTTAGGGTGAAGTCTTTTGGGTTTTCCACATAAAGTATCATATCATCTGCAAAAAGTGAGAGTTTGACTTCTTTGCCGATTCGGATGCCTTTTATTTCTTTTTGTTGTCTGATTGCTGTGGCTAGGACTTCTAATAGTATGTTGAATAGCAGTGGTGATAGTGGACATCCCTGCCGTGTTCCTGACCTTAGGGGGAAAGCTCTCATTTTTTCCCCATTGAGAATGATATTCATTGTGGGTTTTTCATAGACGGCTTTTATGATATTGAGGTATGTACCATTTATCCCTATACTCTGAAGAGTTTTGATCAAGAAAGAATGCTGTACTTTGTCAAATGCTTTTTCTGCATCTATTAAGAAAATCATATGGTTCTTGTTCTCTCTGTTATTAATGTATTGTGTCACATTGATTTGTGGATCTTGAACCAACCTTGCAGCCCATGGATAAATCCCACTTGGTCATGGTGAATAATCCTTTTAATGTACTGTTGGATCCTATTGGCTAGTATTTTGGTGAGAATTTTTGCATCCATGTTCATCATACACCTCTCCTCTGAGAGTCTCCAAGTTACATGAAGAAATAAAATCACCACTTGGGGACTAAAATTTATCACACCTGTACTTGAAAAATATTTTGAAATTCAGACTCTATTTTAATTAAACACATACAAATTAGCTCCACTTATTATTCTAGGCATTGTGTTGGGCTCTGGTGGAAAACTGGAGGAAAATATAGTCTCCTTCCCTCAAAGAAATCACATACTAATAAGAAATATGAAAATATTGATAATGAATTACAATGCAAAGCAAGAAGAGATATGTTTATAGAAGCAATTTATAAAGAAGGCTATGGAATTCCAAGGAATCAGTGGAACTTTAAAGGAGAAAATATTGTGCCTTCTAATAAATGTGATTTCTTTGATTCCTGGGTCTTGCAACATAGTCTATTCAATAATTGAAAAATCAATTTATAGATGTTATATGTAAATATTTAAATATAATTTATAATAACATAGATGCATAGCATATATACCAAATACATATGGCATCAATATCATAAATACATATAACCTATATTGAGGTTTCATCCTAACAATTTCTTCAGGAAGTATCATAAGAGGAGACCATAACTGGGAGATATAATCTATCTCACATAGCTCAGCTTGCAAGAAAGAAAGGGAGATTGGCAAGCATTTAATACCCATTTGAAAAGATTTTCGCATATGAAGGCTACAAATAAGCTATTATAAACATTTAAAAAATTAGGGAATGTTGTTCCCCTGAACACTTCTTGAGAAAGCTGCTAGATGAGTTTCTTTGCATGACTGAAATGACTGGAGAGATATCATCACAAGAATTGGTGTGAGCATAACTGTGGAATTAAAGTGAAATGATGCTTGCAAGGAAATAAGTGCTACATGTTATGATTATACAGATCCATCTGACAACATAGACCCATCAAATATCTAACAGTTCAGGAACAATAGCGAGGATATTTACAGTTTAGAATGAGTTTTGATTGTTTCATGGCTGCTAACTGAAAATCAGGGTTCTCACTACAAAGAGTTGCTTGAAGACATGGAGAAGGAGGAAAAATAAAGACTACAAACTAAATTTAATGAATATTTTACTAAGGAATAAAAGAAAACAACTGAAACGAGCAAAGACCAAGATTTTCATATAAAAATATTACTATAAAAATGTAAAAAAAAACTTTCCTATAAAAAGAGCATAAAAATAAGACACATTAAACACTTTATATAAAATATCAGCATATATAAATATAACACTTAAAATAGATTCTAAAAAATACTGATCATATTAATAAATGTAAATAGATGTAACTTGCCAACTAAAATGCAAGTATTTTCAGATTGTCTGATAAAAAAAACCAACACTTTCCTGTGTTTAAAATACACAACTACAAACAAAGATATTTATAAAGGCTGGCAATAAAAGAATGGACAAATTATATCAGGAAAAATTAAATTAAAATAAATTATAAATAAATAATAAATTAAAATTTTAAAAAGAGTGCAACTATTTTTATCAAAGAGAACCCACAGGGAATGCTAGGAAATAGAAACATATTAAGAATAGGAGACTTTAATTCATTTTTTTTAAAATCCAAGGCAGATTTTATATTTAAAATTTATAGAGGAAATATACAATATAATCCATAAAATAGAATTTGTAGATCTACTTTGAACCCTGAATTTCAATAATAGAAAATATATCTTCTCAAGTGCATCTGGCATATTCATAAAATTTACTGTATTGGGGCGCCTGGGTGGCTCAGTCGTTAAGCGTCTGCCTTCAGCTCAGGTCATGATCCCAGAGTCCTGGGATTGAGCCCCACATTGGGCTCCCTGCTCAACGGGAAGCTTGCTTCTCCCTCTCACGCTCCCCCTGCTTGTGTTCCCTCTCTCACTGTGTCTCTCTCTGTCAAAAAATAATAAAATTTTTATAAAAAAAAATTTACTCTGAGGTGAAAAACCCTCAAGAAATTCTAAAGAACAGATATATTAAAAAAGCATTCATGGGGCGCCTGGGTGGCTCAGTTGGTTAAGCGACTGCCTTCAGCTCAGGTCATGATCCTGGAGTCCCGGGATGGAGTCCCGCATCGGGCTCCCTGCTCGGCGGGGAGTCTGCTTCTCCCTCTGACCCTCCTCCCTCTCATGCTCTCTGTCTCTCATTCTCTCTCTCTCTCAAATAAATAAATAAAATCTTTAAAAAAAAAAAGCATTCACTAACTGAAATACAATAAACTAGAACTTAATAACAAAACCAGAAAACAAGAGGCACTTTTACCTAGGAAATATAAACCATATCGTTAAACAGCTGTTGGGTCAAAGAAGAATACAAAATAAAATTACACACTTTATTGAAAATAATAATAATGAAAATGTAGTATTGTGGGAGATAAAACAAATATCAGATAAAAATCATCATTATACCAATAAAAATAAAAAGCAAAAATAAAGCAAATGACACACAAAAAAATCTAGAAAGAACAACAAAATATGCCAAGAAAAGCCAGGGGAGAAAAATAAAGCAGAAACTAGGAACAATGACAAAAGTTGAAATCAATGTTTGTGAAGCAAAACATAGGATAAAAGAAATAAATGTAAGGCCATGTTTCTTAAATCAAGAAAAATCCAAGCCACTAGTTAACCTAACCTAATTAAGAAAAAAGTAGAAAGCAAACTCACAAAATTAGAAATGACAAGATGGAAACACCGAAATAGAGAATCTTTAAAAAGAAAACAACTTGGCTCAACTGTATATAAATAAACTGAAGACCTGGGAAAAAAGGATAAAATTTTGGAAAAAAATCCTTTAAGAACATTGACCCCAAAAGAGATGAATAGTCCAATTACCATGGAGATTTTTTTTTTTTAATTTTAAAAGAGCAGGCCAAGAGAAAGCAGATCCAGATATTTTCATGAGAGGATTTTACCAAATCTTAGGTTATCAGATAATCCCATGGTTATTTTACCTTTTCAGATCTTTTTTTTTTTATAAAGATTTTATTTATTATTTGACAGAGAGAGAATGAGAGAGAGAGAGCACATGAGAGGGGGGAGGGTCAGAGGGAGAAGCAGACTCCCCGCCGGGCAGGGAGCCCGATGCGGGACTCGATCCAGGGACTCCAGGATCATGACCTGAGCCGAAGGCAGTCGCTCAACCAACTGAGCCACCCAGGCGCCCTTACCTTTTCAGATCTTAATAAACAAAGTAAACTTTCCAAGTTCATTTCCTGATACAAATAGAATATTGATCCCCAAATCACAAACATTACATTTTAAAAATGAAATTTTAGACTCATGTCATATATGAATATCAGTGCAAAAACTATAGATATGAAGTTAATAAACAGAATCCAGTAAAACTTTAAAAATATAACACATCTTAGTTAATTGGGCTTATTCCAGGAATGTGTCATTCAATATTAGGAATTCCTTTAATGTAATCCATCCTATCAATAGAGCAATGGAAAAAAAGCATGTGATCATATCCATAGATGGCAGAAAAAGCATTTGACAAAATTTAACATTTATTATATTTTTTAAAGTACAACAAAATGAGACCTGACAGATACATCCTTAATATGGTGTGTGTGTGTGTGTGTGTGTGTGTGTGTGTGTGTACACCCTAACCCAAAGCCAGTATCTTACCTAATGGTGACATATACTGGAAATTTTACTACAGTGAGGAACAGGAAAACCATGCCCATTATTTCTACTACAGTTTAGAAACGCATTTAGACAAGAGAAAACATTTGGAGACATAATAATTGGAAAGAAAGAAGCAAAACTACATTTATTTACAAATGACAAGTTGGGAGTGGCTGGGTGGCTCAGTGGGTTAAGTGTCTGACTGCTCAAGTCATGATCTCAGGGCCCTGGGATTGAGTGAGCCCCCATTGTCTCCACACTCAGTGGGGAGTCTCCTCGTGCTTTGGCCCCTCCCTTTGCTCACTCTCTCTCTCTCTCAAATAAATAAATAAAATCTTTTAAAAAACAAACAAAAAATAAAAAACAAATGACAAGTTGGAAAAACCAAGATAACTAATGGAAAAACTACCACAACGAAACCCTGTTGATAAAAATGCAAAGTGCATAAATATATAAAGCTAATAGCACTTGTATATACAAGCAGAGAGCAGATAGAAGATAGAAGACCTCACTTACAATTGTGTAAAAATAGGAAAATATCTAGGCATACAGCTAGCAAAGAATGTCCATCACCCAACCATAAAAAAGAATGAAGTCTTGCCATTTGCAATGACATGGGTGGAGCTAGAGAATATAATGCTAAGTGAAACAAGTCAGAGAAAGACAAATACCATGTGATTTCACTCATATGTGGACTATAAAAACAAAACAAATGAACAAAGGGGAAAAAAAGACAAAGGGAGATGAACCAAGAAACAGACTCTTAACTGTAGAGAACAAACTAATGGTCACCAGAGGGGAGGTGGGTCGGGGGATGGGTGAAATAGGTGATGGGGATTAAGGAGGGCAATTGTGATGAGCACCAAGTGTTGAGTCACTATATTGTACACCTGAAACTAATATTACACTGTATGTTAACTAACTGGAATTTAAATAAGAACAACAACAAAAATATATGCTCATATATGAGCATATGAGGAAAACTATAAGAAAAATGCTAAAATATGAAAAGTAGATTTGAACAAATGGAGGCTCACACTGTGTTCCTGCAACAAAAGGCTCAAAAGCAGAAAAGATGGCAACTCTTCTTAAGTTAAATTACAAACTTAACACAATTACAATAAAAAAAATACTCTCAGTTTTTTTTGGATCTAAAGAAATTGATTACAAAATTAATTTGAAAAAATTAAAAACTAGCATAGATGGAAAAACCCCAAAGAAAGAAGAAAGAAGAGCCCTACCAAATATTTTAAAATATCATATTTTCCTTTCCATACAGTGGTATAATAACCCATGGGTGCATCGAAAATTTAAAAAATAATTTTTTTTTAATTAACAGAACAGAAATTCAAGAAATAGACATATTACTTGATTTAAAAAGCAGTATCAGATATTAGTGAGTAAAAGGATAGACTCTGAATAAGTGACCTGGAAATATGGAAAACAAAAGATAAAATTGATCCTTTCTCAAACTATGTATTATGATAAATTCTAAATGAATTAGAGATTTAAGTGATAAAACAGATGAATTCATTTCTATGAAGAAAACATTGGCGAGTTCTGTTCAGAGAAAGAGTAGGTAAAATCTTCCAAATTTCTGGTGCAAAAATCCAGAAAAGTTCAGAAAAAAAATACGGAAAAACTAGATACATTTGATTGATTACATATTTTTTGACATTTCCATGGCTACAGATATCATAAAGCAAAGTAAAAAGAAAAATATCACAGACCTGTACCTCTGAAACAAATAATACATTATATGTTAAAAAAAAAAAAAGATAGTAGGAAGGGAAAAATGAAGGGGACAAAATCAGAAGGGGAGATGAACCATGAGAGACCGTGGACTCTGAGAAACAAACTGAGGGTTTTAGAGGGGAGGGGGGTGGGGGGATGGGTTAGCCTGGTGATGGGTATTAAAGAGGACACGTATTGAATGGAGCACTGGGTGTTATACGCAAACAATGAATCATGGAACACTACATCAATAAATAAATAAATAAATTGGAAAAAAAACTAATGATGTATGGTGACTAACATAACATAATAAAATAAAATTTAAAAAAAGGAAAAATAATAAATTGGAGAAATGCGTGTAACTTACATCAAAGACAAAGTGTTAACAACTTTAATATATATAAAGAACTTTTAAACATAGAGAAGAAAACGAACAAGTCTATAGAAGAATGGGGTAAAAATAGTTTATAAAAAAGAAATGCAAAGCATGCACAATCCACATAAAAAGATGCTACTCGTTGACATAAGAAAAAAAAAGCATTTAAAATTTTTATGATCTACCATTCTTGTGTGTGTTCAATTGGCAAAAATCCATCAAAAAGACAAAAGAGTCTTGCCCTAGACCCACCTAGTATGTGGATTTTCAGGAAATATGGAAGACAGAAATCTTCAGAGACTGCAGGATGCCAAACAGCAGGAGTCAGACTATAGGATACTGCAAGATGAATAATCCAGTTTCTTCAATAAAGAATTACAAGGTTTTGAAGAAAAAGAAAGAGATGGAGGGGAAAGGGCATCCTAAAGATTAAAGCAGAATAAGACATTTATTAACCAGTCATATTTAAAAAAATAACTTTGTAAGAAACAATTGTGAATGTGAACAGGGGCTACTTGATGATTTTAAGTAATTAGTGTGTACTTTTAAATATGAAAATGGTACTGTGGTTACATTAAAAGTGAGAGAGATTCTCATTTAAAACTTTAACTGAAAGTATTTATCTTGGACTTGCTTCAAAATAGTAAAGGAATGAGAATGGAATGGAGGAAGCAAGATTTCCCTAACTGGTGATTGTTGACTTAGAATGAGGGATGCTTGGGAGCTTTTTATATGATTCTATTTGGCAGGTGTCTGAAATATCCCATGAGAAAATGAAGGGAAAAAAAAAAAAACTACACAATGAGAGAAATAGCAGATTAGATCTGGCCAAACAGTAAATGAATTCATCGTATGAGAAGGCTAAGGAAATGCCTTCAGAATATATCAAAAGAGATGGAGAACAGAATGAGAAATTATAACGTATAAATCAATCTAATGAGAGTTTAGTGGGAACAAATAGAACAGAGGGAATCACTATTTGAGGAGATGATGGGTGTTTTTCAATAATTTTCCAGAAGAGGTAAAAAAAAAGATAATTTTTCATATTCAGCAGTACTAACAAATTTTGACTGAAATAACCAATACTGCTTTTGAAAGTTTAAGTGGATTAAGAACAATTATTCTGTGGAGGGGAACTCATCTAAGAGATGGTTTACAGGCTTGAACATTCTTGTGAGGCATGTTCTTGTGAGGGCTTAATGCATGGGGTGGGCTTAATATCAGATACAGATAAGAAGCAGGATAAGAAGTGAACTTGGGAAGGAGATTTGGTGCCACACAGGAACACCGTGTTCCAAAACTATGTTCAAAAACTGCCATGTTCAAAAACTATGCAAAACCCATATAAACCCATTCAATATCTCTGAAGCTAGACAGTGATGGTCCCATCCAACGTATATAAAGCAAGAATGGATTTTAGTAGAGTAACTGATGATCTTTGGTGATCAAAAATCAGTTTTCGATTTCCTTTTGTTCTACCTTTCCCTTCACTTCCGACTACTTCCAGAAGTTAGAAATGAGTTAAGTAGAACTAATACATTTGCACAGTAGTTTCCCCATGAGCTTGAAAAACTGAGGATTTCCCTTAATCTAGACTTTTTACCTTGCTTCACCTCTGGAATTAGAATATAGAGACTAGGCTTTTCTGTACTCACTGGCATAGCAAAAAAAGTGAGCTTCAATGCCAGGATTGTTTTATTTAGAATTTATTTAGAATGATGTATACATATTAACAATTTTCTTATGTAGATATAAGTTATTTATGCATTTTATATTTTTATTTTCAATAGTTGATGTTTTACTCTTTCAAATTAAATTCAAAGGACACATCTTGTGGGTTTTTTTTTTCAGGATTTATTTTTTTTAATAGGGATTCCTGTTCTTGGTCTCAAAGTAAATATTAAATTTGGTTTGTATATTAAGAAGGTAGAAAACAATGGAAAATAATTATGCTCTTGCATAAAATAGTTCTCTACATCTTAAGTTTTAATAGAAAAACAATTTTAGATTTTTTTCAAAGTGTAATGATAACTCAAGATTAAAGGTTAAAATTTTCTGTTAACAAAAATATCTTTGTATCATTGAAATGTGTATAATAAAGTGACAGGACAAAAATCTGCATTTTCCCATATTTAGTATAAAAAGACAGAGTTTAAAGTTTTGCACTATCTTATAAATAGAAAATTCATAAAAATTATAGTAATTTTGCTTGGGAGAGTCATACATAAGGTTATTTGCTGCTCTTTTATCATATTTGAGACAATAGCCTTGGTCTACCAATCCAGGTAGCTTTAACCTCTTCCCTATTTATTTTTGAAATTTTCACAAAATTAAGAGTTATCATATTACTTTAACATGAGTGTGCACACTTTCTTTGTTGCTTATAAACATCTGTGGTTTTCATGTGTATGCCATCAAGTTTTATCCTTCTCAGGCATGCATTCTCTACCTTTTCATATTCACCCACAGTAGGGCATGGGTCCAAGATCCATTTTCATACTGTAGGCCCAAGATTTCATTCATCACTTAATCCTGGGACTCATAAGCTTTTTTGGGTCATGGGCCACTTTGGTAGTTTGGTGAAACCTACGGACTTCTTCTCATATTATTGTTCTTAAGTAGATAATATTCATAAGAGTTCAAAGATTACCAATGTATAGAAATAGAATTATCAAAAAAATTAAAATTAATTAGTATATAACAACATATATGCTTATTTATTAATATATAAAATAACAAGTTCTAAGAGACAAGTCTAAAAAACAAACATTTCAAATAGTTCTAAACATAAAAGCAATTTCAAATGTGATCTGAATGGATCTGTGATTTCTATTTGTAACAAAGGTCTAAGTACTCCTAATGTTATTGTGATTTGTTCCCTGCATTCATAAGTGAAGGAATTGCTGTATTTCAATTAGAGGATAATGAAATTAAAGATGTAAAATTTTCCCATCACATTTATGGATCCCTGAATTATATTGGTACATGACTCCACATTTAAAAACTCAAACTTTCAAGCAAATGACACTCATTTTATTTTCAATTTTTGTAAAATATTCAGAAAAGAAAAATTTTACACTCTGCTTTTGAAAAACTTCATAAGAGATGGAAACAGAAAGATGAATGAATAGTTGGGTAAAAATAAAAACAAAAACAATCATGAAAAGATAAACAGAGCAAAGTCTATGTCAGATCATATTAAAATGAAGCAAAGAACCACCTCTTGGTTCCTATTTTGTATGATGCTTAACTTTTTTTCTACCTCAATTTGACACCAGCTTCATTTTCAAATGGATGTGCAAATTAATTCTCAGGGCAAAGTTAACCATGCTTTGAAGTCCAAAGTATTTTCCTCATTCAGTCCATTTGTTTAAAGCCTGCAGTTAATGAATGGTTTTCTCATTATGCAAATAAAATGAAGCAGCTATGATTATATCCCTGGCAAAAGAACATCTACTGTGTGAATGACCCTTTAACATTAGAAGATGCTAATAATTGGCCTGGAATTTCTCTAAAAACTGTTTTCCCTCACTCCTCACACAATGCTGAGAATAGCTTGTGGAAAAGAAAACAATACTAATACTTTATTTATATTTAGTCACTATAAGCATCTTCACAACTGTTATTGCTTGAATTCTCTCATTAATATCTTGAGCTCAGCATTATTGTGTCAGTCGGAGTTTCTGCAGGAACAGGAAGTACATTTGAAATAGGAAAATTTGAGAAGGATTTGTTCTCAATAGTTCCAGCAGAGGGGAATCGAAATGGATGGCGCAACAGCCTGAGACACAGGTCTAAAGAGATAAGGAAGGGAGAAGTTTCCAGAAGTCAGAGAGACAATCCTGAACAGTCAGCTGGGTTGAGAGAAGCAGTGACCTTCAGTTGGGGGAAGTGACCTGGCAAGGGAGAAGGCAGGGGGAATTATCCTGACCTCACTTCCTCTGTTCTTCTAGTCTCTTTTCAAGGCTGCCCATTGCCTAAACCAAACCGAAGCCAGAAAGCAAAGGAATTTTTATGTGATCCAAACACATAGCCTCCTGGACTGAAAGTCAAATGAGTAAAGGCAGAGATTGACTCTGGCAAGCGAGATGGAAGATACCCAGTGTAATTATGGCACATTGCACAGATTCAGGTCAATAAAATTTCCTCCAGTACGTTGTTATTATAACCACTTAATTCAAAGAGAAGGACTCTATGCCCATGCAGTGGTATGATTAAAGTTTCTCCTCTCCCCTGCTTAGGCCCCATTCAAGCTATAAAGCTGCAATGGGAAGGGGGTTGCTTGTAGTCAGTTTATCCTCACCCCTTCCCCTACTACAGTGGGCTGCGTTCTGCTTCCCTGGTCTTGGGGATGGCAGTGCAGAGAGGTTAGGAAAAATCTGACTTGACTGATACTATTATGCCCTGGCTTTACTGCTCTCTGGTCTCAGTAAATGCTCAAAGCTGATTCCTTATCATGGGATGTTTTTTGGAGTCATCACATAACCCCCATTGGGAACATTGACATAAACATCCTTGCTTCCTGCAATGTTTCTTCTCTGGTAGGTCAGTTTGCCCCTCATCCTCATCCTCCCTTCCCAACTACTTCATTTGACACCAGCGCCAGCATCCTACTAAGGTCGCCTCACCATCACCCCTGGCAGCAAGCCCGTCAGGGAAGGTGCCCTTTATAATGAACCTAGGCTGACTCTACCCACGTGCTTGCTCTGCATCTGCTCCACAGAAAACCCACTCCCCTTTCTTTTTTTAAAGATTTTATTTATTTATTTGACAGAGAGAGACACAGCAAGAGAGGGAACACAAGCAGGGGGAGTGGGAGAGGGAGAAGCAGGCTTCCCACCGAGAAGGGAGCCCGATGTGGGGCTCGATCCCAGGACCCCAGGATCATGACCCGAGCCAAAGGCAGACGCTTAACGACTGAGCCACCCAGGCGCCCCGAAAACCCACCCCTTTGATTCCGGTCACTGAAACTGAAGCTGTTCCTTATGTCACCATCTCTTCATTCTTGCCCGGAGCGATCTCTCACAGCTTCTTGCTCTTCAGATTTCACTGACACTATTCTCTCAAGCCTGTCTGCTTCCAAGGGCATATGTCAAGCCATCTAAGTTGTTTTCTTGAAGCCACCCCCCCACCCCAGAGTATTAAAGAGGAGGAAAAATACCACTGTTCTCCAATAACTCATTCCACGGAAATTCTCCTTCTTCACCTACTCTACATCTAACCTTTTATTGGACTCAAGTTGGGAAAATCAGTTTTTAGGAACCCCTTTGCAAAACCTGCATGAGTCTAGCATCTCACTTTGGAGTGCCAGAAGAAATACTTGCCACCTACTTCTGTTTTTCCGCAGCTTTTTGAGGCCACAGCCAAAACTGAGATAGAAAAAAAAATCCCATTTTAACATTCTGGTATATATGTTTGTTTTTTTTCCCTAATCCCTATAACTCTCTAAGAAGATATTATTATCCCCATTTAATTTGCATATTTTCAGGGAGATAAAATGATTTTCCTGAGATTGCCAGCTAGAACGTTAGATTGTTTAACTCCAAATCCAATAACTTCCCAGGTAAATAACTGCTTCTGATGAAAAGATTAAAGTTCTGCATGAAAAAGGCACTTTTCCAAGGCCCAGAACAACAAGGTTCACTTAGAATGTATTCATTAAATAAATAGTTTTAGAAAAATTATACCAATGATATATGGGTTTCTATCCTAAGCCAGACATTAAATTCAGACTACAGTTGAGAGTAGCAGTTGCAGTTTCATTTTGTTGAATATGATTGCCCTTCTTGATGACAGTCCCAAAGACTAAAGGTAAAAATCCTAACATTTCATTTTCCTTTCTAGTTAATTGGGAAGCAATGCTAGAGACCTAGGCCAACCTAGACATCTCATGATTTTTGCTATTCCTTTCCAGCTCTTATTTGGTGATGCCCATAGGAGGTAGTTCAAAATGGGCTCCATTTCAGAGTGAGAAATGCAGGAAAATGATTCAGAGTGTGGTGTTCTATTTCCCTACTTCCTTCCTCCTAGTTGAAAAGCCTGGCTGTATAATAGGAAATGCTCTTAAGCATAATCCGGGGCCATTGTTCCTCGTAACTGCTCTCTATTGCTGGCCTCTCATCACTTCATCTCAATACCACAGACTGAGACAGTCCCTTTGCCTTTGCTCCCTACCCTAACTCATATATGAATGAGTTTAAAACCTTCTCCCAGAAGTGGCAATGCTTAATTCTGTGGATAGGCTTTGATATGTACATCACCTACCCCCACCCCAAAAGAAAATTCTAGAAGACGTTTTTGTGTAAATCTATTTGCTGGGTAGAAGTTCTGAAAGTTTCATTAGACCCTCACAGAGTTTCATGAGCCAAGCAAATGAAGATCCCTTATGCCTTATCCTAGCACTTTGCAGCAATTTCCAAATCAAGCATGCCTATGTTACTTTACAGAAACTTCAATCTCATTATTTATTCCAGTGTTCATGGTTTGTTTCTGCCCATTCCTTGGGATAATACTTTAGAAGGTGACATTATGCTTAGTCAGCACCATCATCATAAATTTAACAGAATCCATTTAAAATTGAATTACTACTTTGAAATAGAATTCCAGAAGTCATACATCAACTTTCTGCTAAGCAAAGCAGCACTTTCTTCCATCTTCCTAAACATATCCCATTTATTAAGCCTCAAATTTCCATGTAGAGGAACTCCAGTTAGGGAAAGACTGCTTCTTGTCCTACCCTAGATTCACTCCCTTCTGGAAGAGAAAGCAGTCATTTATCTAATAGGCCAGTTACTGAGGAAGAGTTGAGCATGTTTCGTTGATCACCTTTCTTCCTGTCATTACTTGATAACCATGATTAGTCATATAAATTGGTCTAATCCAAGCAGGAAATATAAAGAAGCCCTTTCAAATGCAGGTGTGAAGCCACATCCTATGTTTATCAGATCACTAATAAAAATGATATTTTGATTTCCATGCATTGATCATAGCGTATTTCTCTATCATTTCTGAATGTGGACTCCAGGGGAAAAAGGGACATTGTGTACTGGCCCCTAAAAACTACATTATCATTCAGACTTAATATGGTCCTCCATCCTAATATTCTGGAATTTGAATTTAAAAGCCTAAATGTCTGTTTTAAACACAATTCTGTGGACTTTGATGATTTACCTTTTCATTCTTTACAGGGCTTTACTGAGTCCTTCATTTTAGTCTGTCCTCACAGGTCAGTCCTTCCAAGTTCATATAGTTGTAGCTGTCCTCCTATAGTCATTTATTCTTCTTTTTTAAAGTTTATTTGTTTATTTAAGTAATCTCTACCCCCAGTATGGGGCTTGAACTCATGACCCTGAGATCAAGAGTCACATGTTCTTCTGACTGAGCCAGCCAGGCACCCTGTCATTCAGTCATTTCTTAATTCTATGCCTTAATTATAAATTGTGAAACCAAGACTGGGACCATCATTTGCTTTATTGTTTCCACATGCTCCATAAATTCTTTCTGGAACCCCCAAATTAGACGTGATCTCTTCTCTTGTGGAATCCCAGAGCATTTTTAATCTCATGGTATTAGATATCTATTGCTATGTGGGCAGGTTACCCAACACTTAGCAGCTTAAAACATTAATAAACGTTGATGTTCTCACATAATTTCTGTGCATCAGAAATCCAGAAAACTTTTGCCTGAATGCATCTGGCTCAAGGTCTCTCTAAGGGTTTCAGTGAAGAAGTAGGCAGGGCTGCAGTCACCTGGAGGCTATACCAGGGCTGGATTATCCATTTCTAAAATGGCCCACTCAACATGGCTGATGGCAGGAAGTCTTAGTTCCTCACTGGCAGTTGGCAGGAGGCTTCAGTTCATTGCTACATAAACCTCTCTATGGGGCTGTTAGAGTGTCCTTAGGAAATGGCAGATGACTCCCCTAATGTGAGTGATCCAACAAAGCAGGGTGGAAGCTGCAATATTTTCATGACTTAGCTTCGGAAGTCACACAGTAATCATAATATACTGGTAGTTACAGAGATCAGCCCTGCTCAGTGCAGAAGGAGACTGCATTATGGTGGTATTATTGGGGTTCATGTTGGAGCCTGGCTACTGTACTCATCTAAGCTGTATAGTGTAATAATTTAATTACATATTATACTAATCTAAATTACTGAACTACTTAAGGGGCGCCTGGGTGGCTCAGTCAGTTAAGCGTCTAACTTCAGCTCGGGTCATGGGATCCCTAGGGTCCTGGGATCAAGCCCCTGTTGGGCTCCCTGCTCGGCAGGGAGCTTGCTAATCCCTCTCCTTCTGCCCCTTTCCCAGCTTGTGCTCTCTCTCAAAAAATAAATAAATAAAATCTTTAAAAAAATAAAAATAAATTATTGAATTATTTAAAAGGACATCCTCCTCTGTTAACCATTACTGTATCTTCCCTTTCTGCGTATTACTCAGTGTTACTGGAGTGGCATGCCCTTGTTGACAGGGCCTAGCATTTTATTGCCCATTTAAGATGTACAGGCAAATCAGACTGTTGTTTTTAGGGAACATTCTCCACACTCTGATTCTTAGGTTTCTTTCCTTGGAACTCAAAATCATAAGCAGGATCAGTAAAAGTTGTTGTTGTATCCAACAATGGGGGAAAAAAAAACATTTACGTTCGCATGAAATAACTATTAAAATCAATGAAGTTCTAGTCCACAAAATAAGCCTTAAAATGTTTAAAGCTTTGGTTACTATATGGAACATATTTTCACAACATGATATAATTAAGTAACAATAGGATAACCAAAACAGAAGGTGCAATCCTCAACTCATTTCATGAGAATGCATTATCTGATCACCAAACCATATATGGAGAGAACAAGAAAAAATTATAGGAAAACTGCATTAATGACAACAGGTACAAATTCCTACAAAAAAAATTAACAAAGCAATTCCAGTAATGTATTAAAAAGATCAATACAGCATTATCATGTTGGATTCATCACATAAATACAGTAAAAGTTTCATTTGCTTTGGAAGGTCAATTAACAGAGTTAATAGAGTGAAGAAGTAAAGCCACATCATTCAATAGATGCAGAAAAAGCACTCAATAAAATTAAGCAGCTACTTATGATCAAAATCACTGATAACTAATAATAGAAATAGAAAGAAACTTTTTTTTTAACCAAGTAAGGGACACCTATTAAAAAACCTACAGCACATGTTCTTAAATGGTGTCACAACAACAACAAATCCAATAAACTATGCAAGGTCTTTATGGAGAAAATTACAAAAATTTTTGAGAGGGCATGGAAGATAACCTAAAAAAAAGATCTTAGATAGTAAGATTCAATAGTATAAAGATTTCAATTCTCTCCAAACGTATTTATATCTTAGATTCAATACAATTCAAGGTAAAATTGCAAAAGGATTTTCCATGAAACTTAATAAGCTGAATCTAATGCTTATAAATAATTGAATATGAATATAAAAAAAACATGACCTTTGTCTCACTCCATAAATAAAAATATAATTTCAAAAGGATTAAGAACATAAATGTGAAAAGCAAAACTACAAAAAGAATTTAGGATGAAATAGGAGAACATCTTCATAACATTGGAGCAGAAGTCATTAATAAACAAAAAGTAAAAATACTGATAAATTTAAAAACAACATTAAAGATTTTCATAAAAGACACAATAAAGAGTAGCCACAAATGGGAGAGGATACTTGCATATAGCTGACAAAATCTAACATTCTGGGTATCTGTAACCCTCCTACAAATCAATATTTAAAAGGAAAACTAACTGGGGTACGTGGGTGACTCATTCGGTGAAGCGTCCCATCCTTGAATTTGGCTCAAGTCATGATCTTAGGGTACTGAGATTGAGCCCTGGGTCAGGCTCCAAGCTGGGCATGGAATCTGCTTAAGATTCTCTCCCTTCCTCTCTTGCTGCCCTTCCCCCACCATCTCTCTCCCTTCCTCTCTCTCTCTCTCAAAAAAAACCCAAACAAACAAACAAACAAAAAACACCACAGAACAAAACAAAACAAAAGAAAAACTAACCAATAGAAAACAGGCAACAGACTTGAACAGACACTTCCAAAAGAAGAAATCCAAGTAGCCAATAAACAAAGGAAAAAGGGAGAAACTTATTCAGAGGAAGCAAGTTAAAAGCACAGTGAGATAAAATTACAAATGCTTGAAATCTTGCCATTTGCAGCAACGTGGATGGACCTAGAGGGTATTATGCCAAGCGAAATAAGTCAGAGAAAGACAAATATCATATGATCTCACTCATTTGTGGAATTTAAGAAACAAAACAGATGAACATAGGGGAAGGGAAAGAAAAACGAAAATCCCACATTGCAAGGGCTGGCCTAGATTTGAAACAATAGGAGCTGTCATACTCTGCTCTTGAATATGTAAATCGGTACAACTTTGGAACAGTCTGGCTCTGTGCAATATAATTAAGTATAGGCATAGCTGACAACTGTACTTCTAAAAACACACTTGAGAGAAATCCTTAAACGTGCATTAAAGGCATCTATAAGAAAATTTTCATCTGAAAAATACTAACGACAAAAAAGAAAGCAACTCAAATTTCCATCTGTGGTGGAATGTCTGAATAAGCTGTTGTATATTAATACAATAAAATATTACACAGCAGTGAAAATAAAGAACTGCAGCTGTATATCTCAACATGGACAAATCTCAAAACAAAATATTTGCTGAAAGAAGTCAAGAAGACTTCATACAAGATTTCTTTTAAATAAAATTTTAGAACCATCTACACTGAACAAGAGAGTTTTGAATAATAAATAGAGATCATAAGGAAAAGCAAGGGTATAATTAAACCAAAATTCAGTCTACAGATTACTTCTGGGACCAAGCCATGAAAGGGATGCAATTTGGAAGCAAGAGCAACTGGGGAATTCCAAGGTGTTGGTAATATTCTATTTCTTCATTTGGTGCCAACAGGAGTGTTCATGTTATTTTTCTTTAAACTGAACATAGGGGTGCCTGGGTGGCTCAGTCAATTAAGCGTCTGCCTTTGGCTCAGGTCATAATCCCAGGGTCCTGGGATCGAGCCCCGCGTCGGGTTCCCTGCTCAGTGGGGAGCCTGCTTCTTCTTCTCCGTCTGCCTGCCGCTCTGCCTACCTGTGTGCCCCCTCTCTCTGTCAAATAAATAAAATCTTAAAAAAAAAAAAACAGCATAGATAAATCTATAGGCTATTTTGTATGTGTGAAGTGATTTTTTTTTCTTTTTTTCCAAGATTTTATTTATTTATATATTTGACAGAGGGAGGGAGAGAGAGAGAGAGCACAAGCAGGGAGAGCAGCAGGCAGAGGGAGAAGCAGGCTCCCCGCCAAGGGAGGAGCCCAATGCGGGGCTCCATCCCAGGACGCTGAGATCATGACCTGAGCTGAGGGCAGACGCTTAACCGACTGAGCCACCCAGGCACCCCTGAAGTGGTTTTCAATAAAGCATTTAAACACACATTTTCTAACTGTGTGTTTTAGAATGTAAAAATTTTTTCAGAAACTGGATTATCAAAGAATATAAATGTTTAAGAAATCCTATTCAACACAAGAAGTATATTTTAGTGTAAAGTTTAAAGTTGTATTTAAAATAATCAATCCATTCTCTTTATTAGTTTGGCAGATATTTTGTATCCTTAAACTATTTCAGAATCTTTTAAAATGGAAAAGGTAACATGGATATATAATAAAAGCCATGTCAGACCATTATTTGGTCACAAGAGGGACTAGATAGTCAGAAAGTACAGTTTCCCCCTTTGGTCTTAAGAATATTTCACTGTCTTAACATTTATGTTTTACACAATGTTTATTCCTATAAGAGTATGTGTTACAAGTGTGGTACTGTGATATATATTTCATTTCAGCAAAAATCTTAAGATAAATACTAGTTTGCCATTTTACTTCTAAATGGATGGAGACTATAGAAATTATTTAACTTACTGAGCTATGGTCATTTTTTTGTTTAATTGCTTTATGGGAATAATTGTTTTAATTTTGTATTCGTGCTAAAAATTTTAAATTCTGAATGGCTTTTCACATATATTTATTTATTTTTCTTATTTGATTTCAAGATACATGTGAGCACTTGAAACCAATCCCAAGTTTTAGAAAATGAATCAAAGTAATTATGGATCTATGGCTAGAGCAAAAACATTCATATCCACTTGATCCGTTGTTTTCAAACTCTGCTCTAAGCACCCTTAGCTGTTTCTGGAAGCTCTTTCAGGGACCACCATATATGGAGAAGAGCGGGCACTTCTTTACAGGGACAGTTCCTCACTTAACATTTTAGGTATTGATCTCTTTTATAAAGCTTTTATTTGTAGAAATAGTAAACTACAAATAGTTTGAAAGCCAATGGACAGGACTGATAGGGAATAATAGTAGAATCAGTTAAAATGTGTAAAATGATTTCAGGTGTGTTACCTCATTAGCTTTTCTCAGGCAATGCATGTCTCATTCATCACTGTATCCCCAGTGCAGAGAAAAACTAACAATGATTGTGCATAAAGCAATCAAATTTACTTAAGAAATAAGTGTTAAATAAACAAACTGGTCTGAAAGGTAGAACAGGTATTACGTAAATCTTATCAAAAAAGAAAGAGAAGCTCAGAATGACAACAGTCCTACAAATGCTTACACTAGGGATAAGTAGAAGAATCAAATAGAATCTAAGTCTTTCATATCCTGGTTCCTAATCAAATCTTGGGGAAAGAATGGAAGGAAAGAACATGGAACGAGGGAAGAAGGAAGGAAAAAAGAATTTATTTTGCTTTCCACCACTACAGCTGCCTCTTATTTGCTTGAGCAAAAAAGATCAACAGTAGGAAAGAAAGAAAAAATGCTATTTTCATTTATTTTACCTTTATTTTTGAAAAAATGAATTAGTACTCTTTTTTTTAATTTAAATTCAATTAGCCAAGATATAGTACATCGTTAGTTTGCATTAGTACTCTTAACCAGTAAATGTTCTGCTCTGATTTATAAAGATGCATGAGACCATCATACTTTCCTTTAAGAAAGCAGAAGTATTACTTTTGCTGCCATGATCCGTTCCACAGGTGCTTTGAGAGGTCAGTTCACATGTGTGACACCACTCTTCTTCCCAGCTGCCATTTCCTTCCCCTTCTCACTAGTCCTTTAAACACCAGAAGGGGTTGGTTTTTCACTTTCTATTGCTACATGTCTGGAACTTCTCCTGAGCACTCTCCTCCACCCTGAGGTGGATTCTATCTTACCCCTTTCCTGGAGTTCTGATGGAGGTAGTCAGTAAAGGAATTGAAAGGTTCAAGGAATAAAAGATCATAGCAGTCTGATTTTTTTTAATATATATCAACAACATTACCCTCAGGCATAAGCTCTAAATCACACAAATATATTCATATTTTATTGCTATGGTAGTAACTTACCTGAACTTCTGGACTTACAACAACACAAATTTATTATCTTACAATTCTGTAGGTCAGAAGTCCAATATAACCTCAGCAGTCACCATATGCCAATCTACACAACTTTTCTCAGCCTCCTTTCCAATTAGGTGCAGCCATATAATTGACTGTTAGCCACTGTATAGCCTCTAAAATTCTCCCTGATGGCTGCTCTGCGCTCTCTTTTGCCTGATCTGCCAGCTGGCTATGGAAGAAGTCAAGAGGTCAGCGGGCTGCACTCCTTGGAGGCTCTAGAGGAGAATTCATTTCCTGCTCATTCAGGTTGTTGGCAGAATTCAGTCCATTTTGGTTGTAGGACTGATGTTCTTATTTTCTTTTGAGAACTTCTAGAAGTCACAGCATTCTTTTTTTTTTTTTAAGATTTATTTATTTGAGAGAGAGTGTGTGCATGAGCAGAGGGGAAGGGGCCGAGGGAAAGGGAGAGAGAGAGAATCCTCAAGCAACTCCCCACTGAGCGCAGAGCAGACATGGGGACCCTGAGATCATGACCTGAGCAGAAATCGAGAGTCAGAGGCCCAAGGCTGAGCCACCCAGGCTGACTGAGTCACCCAAGCACCCCTATTGTTCCTTGGTTCTTGATCCTTTCCTCCTTCCTCAAGGCCAGTGATGGTGGGTTAAGTCCTTCTCAGAGTGCAGCTCTCTGACCAACCCACTCTTTTTCAGTCATCTTCCACTTTTTCAGAGACTAGACTAGATTTGACCTACCCAGGTAATCAGGATAATCTTCTCAATCTCAAGATCCTTTTTAATCCTATCTGCAAAGTCTCTTTTGCTAGGTAAGGTGACTTACTTATGGGTTCTGTGGATTATGGTGTGGACATCCTTGAGGAGACCTTATTCTTACTACAAGGAAAACAACTGCTTAAAATAAAATAAAAGTCTATAAATTATGCAAATAAAATAAAAAATATAAGAGGTATTTTTTTCTTTTTTCCAACAATAATTATTTATAATTACATCAGAATACCTAAGCACAACTGATATGCATACTTCCTACAACTCTTCATCATTAATTTTATGCTAATATTACAGATAGCATGTTTCTCCTTTGATTATCAAGTTGAAAAATATGCAGTCAATGTAGTACCAAAAAAAAATCCAGAAGTACAAACGATAGACTTCATTTAAAAGGGTATGTTTTTCAGAAATTTGAAGAGTAGAGGCAGAGATATGGCTAGGTTAAGGATAAGCACTAAATATTTTTTTTCCTGCATTTTCCCCCACTGATCAAACTGTTGTCTAGCAGACATCCTTTTAAGATCATATATATGATGCTATCTGCATTGACTAGCAAAACTAAGGGCCAACCTTCTGAATCAACAGAAAAGAAGGATGAATTAGGTAAAAACAAACAAACAAATAACATAACATGGCCCTGTTCCCTGTTCCTACAATATCATTTGGGGATAAGCTCCAAATCAGGTTCATACCTATTTTTATCATCTCTGTCTACATAGTACTAAGCACAGTGCGTGGCATATATAAAGCATTAAATAAATATTAATTACCATCAAACTTATTGTTTTGATTACAATCAAGCAGTGTTTATGGAATGTTCTAGGTGCAAGACACAGTAATAAAAATACCCCATTTTTCATTATTCTCTATACTTCTCAGAGCTTTTAGATCAATTATTTACCTAATAGTGATATGAGGAACACTGATTAGACCTGGTAGTTAAGGTAAAAACTTGGTGTCAATAAAAATGAGAGATTTTTTTCCTCCACTTATTGACATTAAATCATTACTCATCTGAGAGTACTTAATTGTAGGTTTTTGAAAGCAAAGGCTATGTTTGATTTATCAATCCCAAGACAGCCACAAAAACATCCTCACATAAAAGTTACATAATAAATGGTAAGAAAAAATCATACTGAAGTTTTCATTCATTTTTAGTGCTTAAATCGTATAGTGTATATTGACAATCTAATGCAAGTAGTTAGAACAGAAGCTATTCAAAATATTCTGAAACAAATCTTTTCAATTCTTTAAGCTGCTGAAAACTGATTCAGTTGTCTCTATCTCCATTAAGAAGACTCAAAACTTCCCATAGCTCCAAGGCCAGTGAAAGTTATGTTCTGAGAGTTCTGGGACCTCCCCTATTAGGATTTTGACTTGGTAGAACTAAGGGTTGGCAATAACAAAGCAAATTAAAATGCTTCTTTCTCAAGAGAGAATTTACAAAACATACAAGCTGGAAGTTCTCTTGTTGGATTTTTTAAACTTCATTTTAATAACGAAGCTTATTTTTTCCAAATAACATTTGGCACAGAGAATATATAACAGACATAGACCATTGTGTACAAAGCTTCTCTGGATAAAATCCGAGTGAAGACATGAGAAGCACACTTATTCCACATTCAGTGTTGGCATCAGCACATTTTCCTCCCCCAGAACAATTCTTCCCTGGAAGAACCATTCTGAGTCAGAGACTGGGGAAAACCACTGACCTAGTGTGTCTTTCATTAACAGAGGAATACACCAACATTTGAAGAGGGAAAGGGACTTACCCAAACTAAACACTTAGCATATTGGTATGCTGATAAGTCCTGGTTTTCATCAGCACTGTTTGATTCTGGATAAGTAATTTAATTTCTCAAAGCTTCAGATTCCTCAGATATAAAGTAGAGGTAGTTATACTCACTTTGACAGATGTTAAAAGAATAAGAGATAGTGTCTGGCACGTGGTGGGTGCTGATGAATGGTAACTACCGTGTGTATTCCAACTCCCAGAGAAAGCCCCCAGATCTGCAAGAAATAAAAGAGCAAAAGTCATTAATTGATAACTTAGACTTTAGCTTAAAAATATTCACCTTGGTTTGTTTCAGGAAAGTAGTAGATCATCCAAAAAGGCGATTTGGTACCCCAGTGGATCGGATTGGTGGAAACCGTCTCTCTAATTCCAGAGGCTAATTGGTTCCAACTGTGAGTACAATTTGAGTATATGCAGGCTTCTGATTAACATCTCACAGTGGGCTCATTGATCCATCTTGATTTATAAATTTCCCTTTTACTTTCCTAGCTTATAAATTCACTGCTTCAATTCTTCTCTACTAAATTAGTATATTGAGGCTAAGTAGCTTAAATGACATTAAAGAAGCAAAGGAATGTCCTAGATCTACTTCTCCATAAAATAGATTCAGTTATTCTCACAGATTCTTATATAATTATTGAATATTAATATGTGAACAATGGTTCAAATTCTAATTGACGTAATAAATCACCTTCATACTATACATAACTGTGTAGTAATCCCTCTATTATGAAGAAGACACATTTCGGTGACATACAGCATTTTGTTACCAATAACTACATTCCCAGATTTATGCTAACACGGAACATAAGAGAGAGAATGGTGTAGCATAAAGAGTATTAGCCCATGGAGTCAGAACACCTAATCCAAATCCTAGCTCTGTCACTCCTTCGTTCATTATCCTGTTTCCATATCTTATTTCTGTACATCTTGTACATTTAGATAGTAACATAGTAGTATTTTGAGAATTAAATTAGATGTATATTGGGCACACAAGACATGCAAGTGATCTTAGATTACAGTTCTGAAAATTTATTCTGTGCTGGGCCCTATACTTAGTGTTGTCCACATACTGCTTCATTTAATCATCCTGTTCCATAAAGTGGGTCCTATTACTGTCTCCAGTATCTTGAGAAGTAGTACAGTGTAAGAGGTAAAAGTGGCACCCTGGAGAGGCCCGCTTTGTGGGTCAAATCCCAGTTCCTCTATCTGTTAGCGGTGGGACCTTGATTAAGTTCTGAAATCCCCCTCCGTAAAATGAGGATTCTAATAAAGTTCAACCACATTACATTGTCCAGAAGACTAAAGGAATTGATACACATTAAACATTTAGAATAGTGTCTGACATGTAAGTGCTCAATTATTATTATTATTATTATTATTATTATTATTATACAATATTGTATATTATATGGCATTGAGCTAGTGATATAAGTAGCATTTAAATCTACAAAGTTTAAATTCTGAGCTTATATTTTCAAAAGTATATTTAGCCATATATATTATATATTTTAAACATGAAATGTTAAACATAAAATCTAGGCAATATATTTTTTCTCAGGAAAACTTACAGAGGATTCATCCTCCCTCCCAGATGAGACAAACTGGAACTGTTTTGACAATTTCCAGCATGACTTTCATGCTTTTTATTTCTCTCAGTATGATCCTTAGATCAATGATGCAGAGTCCCCTAAAGCATCACATTAACCCTGAACCTCTCAATTTAAATCATGCCAGTTTGTTCTCTTCATCAAATGTCCTAAACCACAATGAGAAGTGAATATTTTACCTCAACTTTCTTATTCTCAGAATGACTTAGTTAAAATAATTTTTTTTTTCTTTTATGGAGCTTTGATCGATGAAGTTCTGAGGTTACTGAATGTCCACAAATATAGGAGGACTTAATGAGTACTGTGAAGAACAGTGCATTTGGAGCAGTACCATCTTCAAAATGTGGATTGAACTTTATGTCTAGAGATATACCAAGTATGGTCATTCTTCAGAATTGTTAAAAATCACCACATTTTACTTGAGTAGGATCTAACTAATTGCTATTAAAAACCGAGTAACTCCTTGAAATCAGGATCACAATCCTCCAGTTTCTTGATGTGTTGAGAACATTCTGACACTGAGATTAAAACAATCAAGTTTGATTAGTCCACATGTACTCTATTACCTTGGACGCCCTGGGTTATCACCCATTCTAGTATTTCTGAATTAAACCAAAACAGGTTATGAGTTAAAAAAAATCATGCAGGAAACTCATTTTCATATAAATTTTCACATGAAGTTTTAGACCATCTAAACCCCAGATAGCCACTAAACTATGGAAAGGTATTTGGATTAATATAATGTTTCCTGACTCACTATGGGTGAAATCCAGATTCATATATTATGTCCTTGATTTAGTAGGCTATAGTGAGTATGATGACAACCACTGTCCTTATTATTAAAGTTTCAAGATAGTAATATCACAAAAGAATAGGTTTAGAATAAAACTTAACATCATGTATTTTCTCTTTCCCTTTTGTCAATCATTGCAGGTGCTCCGGTCAACCATTAGGTTTCTATTCATTATTTCCTGCTACTGTGACCAAGATTTTTCAGATGCTTTTTTACTTCATCATGTTAAGTTTTATGTTTTATAGTTTATGAATAATAAAAAAACATAAAAAATATATGTCTAATTTCTTTAACTTTTCAAAATCATTTTCCAGTATACTGTTTCTTATTTTTTGGATTAAGTCACTAAGTGATTCAAGAACATAGTCTGATTTAATCCAACCCTTTTGTTTTGTTTTGTTTTTTACAAATGAGGACACTGAGTCTGTGAGAGGAAATTGATTTGCTCAAAATTTTACAGGCACTCAGAGCAAGAGCCAGAGCCCAGGTCTCTGGATGTCTAGGCCAGCGTTCTCTTCATGACCTATAACATCTTCAGGAGGTTAAGTTGTCATTGCTGGATGCCAACTTCTCGGCTTACACATCTCTAAAACAGAGGCAGTATGTTAGACTTTGTGAAAATCTTTGTTCCACTTCTGTGGGAGTTAGTGTATACTCTTTTAAAGAAGGTTTATTTGTGGGTTTTCACCTTCTGGGTTTCACTATAAGTCTTCACACTAAAAGTGAAACTAGTTCTAATCGTGGAAGTTTTGCATGGTTTGAGTTTAGATCTAGATATAGCTGCTGTATGTTACCTAGTTTCCAGAACAAATGTTAACCTCTTCTCAGTATGTGTTTTGGAAAGGAAGATAACCTGGTATTTGCAACAATGTCTTCCTCAAATCACTAACATATTGGACCACAATTTTGAGTTTTTTTATAGGCGTCATCTCTAAGCAACTCCAATTCAGAGAGGGATTTTGTCTGAGGCTTCACAGCTTCTCTAAGTGGAATTAGAAAGTTCTAGGTCTCTGCCATTGAAACCAGGATGTCTTCCTGATGAAATTGGGTAGAAATAGGACTACTAATTATGCTACCCCTTGCTGCCACATGCACTAAGACTTTTAATAATGTAAGGCACATGTTGCTTATTATACTGACAATTTTTTTAAAGATTTTATTTATTTATTTGACCGAGAGAGAGAGACAGCGAGAGAGGGAACACAAGCAGGTGGAGTGGGAGAGGGAGAAGCAGGCTTCCCACTGAGCAGGGAGCCTGACGTGGGACTCGATCCCAGGACCCCGGGATCATGACCTGAGCCGAAGGCAGACGCTCAATGACTGAGCCACCCAGGCTCCCCGACAATTTTTTTTAAATTTTAGACCAATATTGATGCACTATCACTCAAATATATTAACAGAACTCTCAAAGAGCAGAAAAATCATATTTAAATGCCAGTATTGTGATTGGTCCCTTTAAGTAGAGCAAAATATATAATAAGTATCAATGTGTTATCATAGCAATAAACAGAAAGTTAATAGATTTTCTTTATTTTTTTTGTATGTCATGGCAATGTCTTTGAACCATGATTGAAAACTGAAAAGAAGTAGAATACAGCAGGTACCCAAAGAAAGGAACTGTGGCTTGAGCATAATCACTGGCTTATACATTGAAGATGTCCTTTTTATTGTGTTTTGATCTGAAATTATCATTTTGTATTATCATCTTTGCAATCAGAATATGTCCCAGGGAAAAAAGCTATAATGAAACATGATGTGGAGTTTTAGGTCTTCTCAATTGAAGTTGATGGTATTCCCCTTATCTATGGAGCTCTCAGTAGCTTTAACAATTTCAACTTTCCTTTTTACAGACACAGCTTCCTCCGGTGAAATGTCACAGAAACATGGAAGATGCTCCAGTGAAGTTCTTTACATTCATTAATGATTAAACATTTAAGAAACTGACCTTCTGCAAATCCTTTCCACAGTTTGAACTGCAGTCCATCACATCACAGTACTGTTATAACTTCAATTAAATTATGCAGACCATTTCAATGCATGGATGTTTTTTTCAATATATATTTTAGTTACCAGGATTGGTTACCTAGCTCCAAACCTTGCTTTTCTAAGAAACAATCAAAACACACTATACAATGAAATGCTTTCTATATGCATTTACCATTTACATTTATGAATAATAACTGAAGATTGATTTTTTTTTCTGTACAACTTAGGTACAATCTGTTTGCTCATTATTGAGGAACAAGGAAAGACAATGCTGTATATGTTCTTTTAAATATTTGACTTCTCTTATATCCTTTGTGAGCCTCTTGGGTAATAATTATGAAATTAGGCTTCTTTTAACATAGTCACATTTCAGTGAGCCTCAACCAAATAAAACATAGCCCCAGTTCCAGAAATAAAAGAAGAAAGATTTATAAGCAAGGAAAAAAACAGCAGTAATGAACCCATCAATTTTATTCTTCCAAAGAACTGAGAAAATACTTGTAGGTCAAAGCATATTGACAAAACTAGGAAATAAAGGATATCACTCATTTGTCAAGTTTGGAGATCTCATGTCCCCTAATAACTTTTCTTTTCTCTAAATTACAACTGGTAGTTAATTAAGAGCAGCAGTGGCTAATTATGAGAACAACCACATAGGAGTAACAGATGAAATTACGGGGAAAGGCAAAGAATCACTAAGTAGTAAACCACTAGAGCAGTCTGGGGCTCATTAAATACACATAATTTTAGCACGGTACTTTTTAGCACAGTACAATAAGCCCATCATCTTGATGTTACTGACTCACCTAAGAAACTGTTTGATTGGTTTCATATATTGTATTTAATAAGGCGATGAAAAATATAATATGTTTAAGAATGATTTCTTTAAAATGATTCAAATTATTTTTAATTGATCTACCAAAGCATAAAGTGTCATGTTCTGGAAAGTTCAGTTCTCAACAATAGCTGTGATGTTACTGCAACTTAGGTACAAAAGCCCATTATGCATTGGGTATGCTTTCAAAACACAAAGATAACATTTCTTGAACCAGACATTTAGCACAAGTTACCAAAAGTTCATAAAGCCTCTGGAAAACACTTCTTTAAACCCTGCTAATCACTGTCAACAGACCTGATACATTGGAGGAAAAACGTTTGGTCAGTAGGACAGATGTTTATTTTAGCATAAAAAAGGAAGAATATTATGAGAAGGTATATTCATATCACAAGGGGAGAAAAATGGATAGTTGTTATTTTTAACTAAAAAATGAGTACATGTATGATTCAAAGAATAAAATGAACTCAAAGAAACATGTATATGAACATGTTTCAATGAACATGTATACTTAGAATACAGAGTGGCTTTGTATATAAATTCTTAGTTTTGGGGAAATTTTTCCAACTGCTGAAAATCTTCAAATTTAAGTTTAGGAAAAAAAAAATAAATGAATGATTCTGTTAATTGATACAACACTGTCAACTTGACCACTACAAGGCCATTTGATAGCCCATGCCAGGCAAAAGGACAACCGATTTGTCATTATTCACAACTTAAACCTTAAGTATACAATAGGCAGAATAAATGCCACTGTTTCTTTATGCTTAAAAGAGCTACAATCTTTAAGCAGCAGTGAGTAGCTGTGTATCTTTTTTCTAGTGTTCTTTTTGTATCCAGAGAACAAACTTCAGACACAGTATTTCCAAAAGCAGGCTAAATTTTGCTATAGCAAAGAGAACTTCTGCTATAGCAAAGAGAAATGAATTTTGAGAGAGCTAACCAATTCTGTTTTTCATAAACTTGCATAAGAAAGTTAGCAGTGGTACAGAGGCAGATATCCTGTAGGACTCACTATTTGAAGGAATTTTTTAAGAAGTTAGACTGTCTCTTGCCACTTTCCCCCAACCTTCTGTTGAATTATAGGAATGTGTTCTATTCTTTAGAAGTTCTTTCTTCCCTTTTTCTCCATCTGGATATTTGTAAGCTACTTTAGCCTAAAATTTTCTCATGGTGCAGGTTTAAAGTCGAATTAAACAAACTGATTTCCTAGCATCTTTATTTTTTAATGCAAAGTTATGCTTATGGCATTCAGTTTAATTAAAGTCAAAGGTCACAATATATGGATTTATACTCTATTCTAATGTATAATGCATTTATCTCATAATATATGCCCAAGACTTCAATGAACAAAAAGAGAAAAATGTTTCCTCCACTTAAAACTCTTTTATTTCATATTTTCATTTCTGCCACTACTTTATACAAAGTAGAAAATAAGTCAGCAGTACACTAGTTTGAAATAGGGTATTCTTTTAACACAGCAGGAAATTAAAACATAATTTCTGTTAAGAACATGATGAGTCATCTCATTCATTTGTGAAGCTTCACAGAGCAAATTGTAAATATGGATTTCCGTGTTCTGGAATCAATTACATAACCAATTTTTTCATGAGGGATGTTCATTCCTGGTTACAACATTTTAAAATTTTCTCACGTTACAAAAAGTCTAGCAAATTCTACCTTTAATCTACAGATAGCTTTAGGGAATTAAATTTCTTAAAGTAAATTATTAAAAGATAATTTAATGGGGGCGCCTGGGTGGCTCAGTTGGTTGGGCGACTGCCTTCGGCTCGGGTCATGATCCTGGAGACCCGGGATCGAGTCCCCACATCGGGCTCCCTGCTCGGTGGGGAGTCTGCTTCTCCCTCTGACCCTCCCCCCTCTCATGCTCTCTCTCTCATTCTCTCTCTCTCAAATAAATAAAATCTTAAAAAAAAAAAAGATAATTTAATGGATTCTTCTAAAAAGAAGTAGCAAAAGCTTTTTTGAATGACCTTAGCCCTGAAGGTTCAAAATGCCTGCATATTGTTTAACTATTCCAAAGTTAATAAACATGAGATGATGAGCACAGGAGTTGTCTTTTTTTTATAACGATATTATGTTTGTGTTTACAACTACTGTAAATATGTGGGAATAATTAGGCATTATTTAACAACTAATACTTATGTACATTTGAGTGGCTCCTAACAAGTATATATATAGCACTATAGATATATTACTCAACTTGGTTTGTTTTATGTTTTCTTAACTTAAACAATATTATTCATACTCCCTTATGAGATAGTTTTCTCTTTAAGCACCACAAAATTATATTACGTAGATAAGCTGCCTTTCCTCCATATTGTGAAATAAGGAACTGTGTGTAGGCTCATCTGACCATCTATTCTAGTCCTTAATACTCTTTAAAGTTACTTTGACAATGTTTCTGGGCCAGCACAAGTGACAGACAAAATTGAAGTTGAACTCCCAGCCTTGAGTTGATTAAATAAGCTTGTTCAGTTGTAGGCAAGAGCATTTTGATGTACAGATGTGAAAAAAAAAAAGAATCAAGAGAAAGCCAATGAGTTTTTGTTTTGTTTTCTTTATTTTTTAGCACAATGAGTGTAATCTCTTACAGACATGCTGAATCTCAAATAGTTCATGATGCTGTGGAGAAGGCAGAGATGAGAATTAAGAAACCAAAAGGCAAATTGTTTTGTAAGAAAGTTTTCTTAATATCTATCTCTGAGACATCTAGCATTACTTTCTCCTATAGTCCAATAAACCATACATTCCTGCTCTCTAGTAATGTATCCATTTGGTTGTAGCAATTTCAGTGACAGTTGTCCAAATGAACAGAAAAGAGATAGTAGCCAGCACAATCATAAGAAAGAGAAAGGACAATGATGCATATTTTTTCCATAAATTGAGACAATATAATTTATTTTAATTTTCCAAGGTGCTTTTTAAAATATTTTAATTGATAATAATTAGATACAACACTGTCAACTTGACCACTACAAGGCCATTTGATAGCCCATGCCAGGCAAAAGGACAACCGATTTGTCATTATTCACAACTTAAACCTTAAGTATACAATAGGCAGAATAAATGCCACTGTTTCTTTATGCTTAAAAGAGCTACAATCTTCAAGCAGTAGTGAGTAGCTGTGTATCTTTTTTCTAGTGTTCTTTTTGTATCCAGAGAACAAACTTCAGACACAGTATTTCCAAAAGCAGGCTAAAACAGAAAGCAAAACAAATTCTTTATTAGGAGGATATTTGATGAAATACTACATTTGAATAAAATAGGTTATGTGTGCCTCAGTATGAGAAAGGGGGTTTTGTAAAAGGAATGTTCTATATGGTTGTTATTAGCCTCATGTGAATCTGTAAATTAATTAGAATTAAATAAAATTTGAAAATTCAGTTTCTCCATCACACTAACCACATTTAGAGTACTCAATGGTGACTTGTAGCTAGTGACTACCATAATGGGCACTGCATTAGAGAACGGTCACATCATCACAGAAAGTTCTATTGGATAGCACTGTTCTACATGATAATGCATGTAATACAGTTCAGAGAATACAGTAGGTCATCCTATTAGATACATCCCTCTGTTTTATATTTGGGGTAACTGAAATCTCAAAGAGGAAGTCACATGAGTAAAAACTATGATAAATATGTTTCAATTTACTGAGGGGAAAGGAAGGAAGAGAGTTTAAAGTTCACTTTGCAGATCACCAAATGTTATTTAAGTAATTTATTTGTCACATTGAGTCTTCACATTCTGATCATTAAAATGATGCTTCAGAAAAATCAAACCAATTCTAAAAGTATTTTAACTCCGAGAAACAAACTGAGGGTTTTAGAGGGGAGGGAGGTGGGGAGATGGGAATGGGAGGGGGGTACCCGGTGATGGATATTAAGGAGGGCACATACTGCATGGAGCACTGGGTGTTATACGAAAACAATGAATCATGGATCACTACATCAAAAACATAACATAATAAAATTAAATTAAAAAATAAAAATAAAAAAACAGTATTTTAATCTTCAAATGCACGAATGAGTCATTTTAAAAATCTTCTGTAGGTGGTTTCCAATCGCCTGACTTATAGTAGCTTCATAGACTCATTATAAATTTCTCTAATTTCCTTCAATCTAAATGGTTTATAAAATTAAGACCTCAGGGTGACAGGTCTTTGATTCGCAATTGATGAATGGGACACCCAATGAAAAAGAGTTAAAAAAGATACTCTTTGAAATACTCTGAAATAAATGATAAAAGTCTGTCTGCTTGCCAGGTTTCCCTCCTTCTCTATTAACTCTCTAACCTAGAACCCTCAAGTTCATCACCACCTACACACACAGTGTTATGACAGCACTCAGAGTCTACTTTTCATTTCTACAAGAGCCACGCTTCCTTTACATGAACCCACATTCAAATCTTATGAAAGGAGTTTATTTTCAGACACTAAACTGAGGACCCCAGCCCACTACTCCAATCTTCTCTTTATAGTGTGCTTCGGAAAGTTATCATCACTGCCCTTTCTGGCCCTTCAGATATCATTGAATATCTCAGTCTGTTAGGAAAATATAAATGTACACATATCCAAAAATTACTCATGAGTGGCTAGATTAAGTAGGCAATGGAATATCGTTAGGGAAATTTTCTGGACCTGGATGAAAGGAAGTGTCATGAATGACGACATGCCCAGCAGAGCCAGACTCTTCAGTGCTTATCTATCATGTATCATCGTGTGAAGGAAATCTCTCGCTAGCATCCTGCTGTCATCTGATGTCTGTTCGGCTCACTCTGGTAACCCTGTTTTCATCAGGATGCTATGTGCTGGACAGCTTTATATTTCTTTTTCATCTCCCATCCTCAAGTTTCTTCAAATGTGCTGCTCCTATCCTACGTCAGCTTATGAATCCAAAAAGCTGAAGTCATTAGGAGTGCAGCTAAGTAAATAGACCAGAGTGAGAACTAGGAGACTTTTTCTTTTTTCTTTTTTTTATTTGATAATTTGACATTACATTTTGTAAATCTAAGGTGTACTGTGTGTTACTTTGATAAATTTCTATATTGTAATATGATTGAAGTAGTCTATGTCAAATTACATCTTTATAGTACAATATTATTGTCCACTTTCATTACACTGCATTAGATTTCTATGACTTATTTACTGCTCATAACAAGTTTATATACTTAAACACCATCAATCTTATCCAAACCCCTTGCCTCCATGATCCCCTGGTTACCACTGTTTTACTCTCTGGTTTTTCACAGGTTTGACTTTTTTAGATTCCAGATACAAGTGATATCATACAGTACTTTTCTTTCTCTGTTTGACTTATCTTGCTTAGCATAATGTGCTCATTTCATCCATGTCATTGGAAATGGCAGGATATCCTCCTTTCTCATGGTTGAATAATATTCCATTATACACACACACACACACACACACCATTTTTATCCATTCATCCATTGATATATACCTGGAAGTAGAAGTGTTGGATCATAGAGTAAATCTATTTTTAATTTTTTGAGGAACTTCCATGTTGTTTTCCATAAAGGTTGGACCAATTTACATTCCTACCAATAGTGTATAAGAGTTCCTTTTCACCACATTCTCACCTTCACTCCTTGTCTCTTGTCTTCTTGATGATAGCCATTCTAACAGGTGTGAGGTGACATCTCACTGTGTTTCTGATTTGCATTTACCTGCTGATTAGTGATGTTGAGCATCTTTTATGTGTCTTTTGGCTATTTTGATATCCTTTTCAGAAAAAAAAATATCTATTTAGTTCTTCTGCCCATTTTTTAATTAGATGTTTTTAGGGGTTTTTCTGTTGTTATTAAGTTGTGTTCTTTATATTTTTTAGATATTAACCTCTTATCCAATATATGCTTTGCTAAAATTTTCTTCCATTCTATAGCCTGCCGTTTCATTTTGTTGTTTCTTCTGCTCTGCAGAAACCTTTGAGTTTGATGTGGTCCCATTTGTTAATTTTTGCTTTTGTTGCTTGTGCTTTTGATGTCATGTCCAAAAAGTCCTTACCGAGACCAGTATTGATAAGCTACTGCTCTATATTTTCTTAGAGGAGTTGTATGTTATCAGGTCTATGTTTAAGTCTTTTATTAACTTCAAGTGAATTTTTGTGAGTGGTGTGACATAAGGGTCCAATTTCATTGTTCGGCAGGTGTTTCTCCAATTTTCACAGCATCATTTTTTGAAGGACTATCCTTCTCCCATTGGGTGTACACGGCTCCCTTGTTGAGTATTAGTTGACTCTATATGCCAGGATTTAATTCTAGGCTTTCTGTTCTGTTTCATTGTCCTGTATGTCTATTTTTGTGCCAGTACCATACTGTTTTTATTACTATGACTTTACAGTATAGTTTGAAACCAAGTTTTGTTCTTTTATCCTCAGAATATTTTGGCTTTTTGGAGTCTTTTGTTGTTCCACATAAACTTTAGGATTATTTCTTCTATTTCTGTGAATAATGCCTTTGGTATTTTGGTGAGGATTGCATGGAATCTATAGATGGCTTTGGGGAATATGGCCATTTTAACAATATTTATTATTCCAGTCTATGAACACAGATTTCTTTCCATTTGTTTGTGTCTTCTTCAATTTCTTTCAGCAAAGTCTTAGAGTTTTCATGGTGTAGATCTTTCACTTCCTTGGTTAAATTTTTTCCTAAGTAAATGGACAGAGGGCCTGGATAAACATTTCTCCAAAGAAGCCGTACAATGGCCAACAGACATATGAAAAGATGTTCAGTATAACTAATCTTCAGAGAAATGCAAATCAAAACCATAATGAGATATCACCTTATACTTGTCAGAATGGCTGTTATGAAAATAAATAAGTAAATAACAGCTGTTGGCAAAGATGTGGAGAAAAAGGAATCTTCACGCACTGTTGGTGGGAATGCAAAATGGTGCAGCCACTATGGAAAACAGTATGGATGTTCCTCAAAAATTAAAAATAGAACTACCATATGATACAGCACTTTTACTTCTGGGTATTTAACTGAAGAAAATGGAAGCAGTAATTTAAAAAAACACATGCATCCCTATGTTGACTGCAATATTATTTACAATAGCCAAGGTATAGAAGCAATCTAAGTATCCATCAGTAGATGAATAGATAGAAAGATTGATTACACACACACACACACACACAATGGAATATCCATTAAAAAATGAAATTTTGCCATTTGTGACAACATGGATGGACCTAACGGGTATTAAGCCAAATAAAATAAGTCAAAGACCATATGATTTCACTTATATGTAAACTCTAAAAAATAAAACAAATGAACAAACAAAACAAAACAGAAACAGACTCTTAGATACAGAGAATAATCTGGCAGTTGCAGAAGGGAGGGAGTGAAATAGAGGAAGGAGATTAAAAGGTACAAACTCCCAGTTATAAAGTAAGTATGATGTGGGGATATAATGTACAGCATAGGGAATATAGTTAAAAATATTTAAAAACTTTATATGGTAACAGATGGTGGATAGATTTATCCTGGTGATCACTTCCTAATGTTGTATTACTATGCTGAATACCTGAAACTAAAATAATATTGTATATCAACTATAATTCAATAAAATTTTATTCCTAAGTATTTTATTGTTTTTGATGCTATTACAATTGGGATTTTTTTTCCAATGCTTCATCATTAGTATAAAGGAATCCCGGGGTTGGAGCAAGATGGCGGAGGAGTAGGAGACCTGGATTTCGTCTCCTCTCAGGAATTCAGCTGGATAGGGATCAAACCATTCTGAACACCTACAAACTCAACAGGAGATCGAAGAAAGGAATAGCAACAACTCTC
>NC_138369.1:124383450-124393401 GCF_054177405.1 Leptonychotes weddellii
AAAAAAAAAAAAAAAAAAAAGGAATCCCACTGATTTCTGTAAGTTGATTTTGTAATCTGCCACCTTACTTATTAAGTATCATTAATTAATTTCAACAGGTTTTTGATTGACTTTTTGGGATTTTGTAAATATAAGATCATATCATCAGTAATTAGTGACAGTTTTACTTCTTCCTCCCCAATTTGGATGCCTTTTATTTCTTTGTTTTTCCTAATTGCTCTACCTAGGACTTCTAGTACCATATTGAATAGAAGTGGTGAGAGTGGGCAACCTTGTCTTATTCCCAAACTCAGAGAAATCGCTTTCAATTTTTCTCCATTGAATACGATATTAGCTGTGGGTTTGTTATATATGGCCTTTACTATGTTGAGGCATGTTCCTTCAATACCCAACCTGTTTTTATCATGAAAAGATGTTGTATTTTATTACATTAGACAGCACCATTTAGTGAATTTAGCAGGTGTCTATCAGTTATATATTAAATGATTAAAGCAAACTATAATATTCCCCATTAAGTATGTTACTATTGCATTAGCTGGATCTCTGGGTCCATCTTATCTTCACACAATGTTATTTATAGTAGACAACTTCTAGTTATGCAATAGAAGCACAGTTTAAATATAATGTGGGTTGTTTTTGTGACCTAACCTGGGCATCTACTTCATATGTTTATCACCACAAATATTTATTTTATTCCTACTACATACAAATATGTTTTAATATCTCCTTGCTTAAAAACAAAGAAGTTTCTTTGACCGCCTTCAAACTTACCTAGCTAATATCCCAATTTTTTCTACCCTTTAGAACAAAATTTCTCAAATGCGGTGTCTATTGTCAGTGGTTCCTGACAGATGATAAAAATATTGTTTTATCATGTTCTCTTTAGCCCAAAGTCCATCAAACAATTCTTGTCAAAGCCATTAATAACCTTTCATTCCTGTTCAGAAGGAAAATTGCAGTTGTCAACTTACTGGACATATTATAGCTTTAAATACACTTTCATTACTTCCTGGAAACAGTACAGTCTTCCTTTCTTTGTCACTTCCTTCCTTGGTAGCTACTCCTATTAAGCCTCCTTTGCTGATTCTCTTGTCTGCCCAACCTCTAACCTTGGAATCACTTGGGCTTCAGCCCTGGCTGTCTTCTCTTTCATATCTAGAGTCATTCCTTAGATGGTCTGATCAAAATACCAAGCAATATTGATATGCTGATAACTATCAAATTTATATCTCCAATATGAGCTGCTTCCTTAAACTTCAAATTTATATATTCAATGGTCTACTCAGATCACTACAGAAGTCCCCCCCTTATCCATGGGATAAATGTTTCAAGACCCCCAGTGGATGCCTGAAACTGCAGATAGTACTGAATGCTATAAATACTATGTTTTTCCTATGCATACATACCTACAATAAAGTTTAGTTTACAAACTGGACACAGTAAGAGATTAACAACAATAACTAATAATAAACTAGAACAATTATAACAATATGCTGCAATAAAAGTTATGTGAATGTGGTCTATTTCCCTCAAAATATCTTATTATGCTCTAGTCACCTTTATTCTGGTGATGATGTAGATGACACAATGTCTACGTGATGACATGAAGTGAGGTGAATGACGCAAGCACTATGACGTAGCATTAGGCTACTATTGACCAGAATTCTGATGATATGTCAGAAGGAGGATCATTTGCTTCTGAACCATGGTTGACCACAGGTAACTGAAACTTCAAAATGTGCCTAAGGAGGCTACTATACTTGGAAGATACTGTTATGCATGGCATAACAAGCTCAAAATATCTGTGGTTGAGATATGACTCTCCAAATATTCCTTGTGCTTTTTTTTTTACATCTCCCGGGTGATTCCCTGAGCCTATTAAGTTAGATTAAGATCATGTGCCTAATTTTGGCAGTTAAGAGTGTGTTTACCTCCATTTCTCTCCTGTTCTACTACAGAGACACATAGAGTAGATACAGTGCAAAGGAAAATGACCAACATACACGAGACTTCATGTAATCAAAAAATAAATCTTAAAGCAAGCAAATTCACTGAGATTGTAAGGTTAGTTTGCTAATGTAGTTTGCCTAATTTATCCCCAAATACAATTTGACAACAAATACAAAGGGAATAAAGAGAGTCCAGAAATACAAGATCTCAAAATGTTGAAAGAACTAACCTCTTCTAGATCCCAAACACTATAAAATGAGATTTAAAACTGCTCCAAGTGACAGAGGCTCTGTAAAAAGCAGTTGGAATAAAGAACTCAGGGCAAAAATCAGATCGAGCGTATAGTCTTTAAGGTATGTTCCAGATACTTTCAAGGCAACTGCTACTAAGTTGGGGGTGAGAATGCAGAATAATTAAAATTGCTTTTTTAAAAAGTATTTGCATGGAGCAAGTGCATGAGAAGCTTTCTAAATTTTTGAAAGAACGTCGTTGTCAAAGAAACCATAAAGCCTAAAATAAAAATATCTTTGACACTTAAAGACAAAATAAACTTTGGGCTTCCAACTTCGCGGACGTAGGATAAGACCTGAGAAAACTGTGCCATCCTGGGGAAGGGAATAATCCCCAAGTAGCACATAAGATGTGTCCAGGGATAAAAATGAAGAAGGAAAAATTTCAAACAGTGCAGCCAGTGAAACATTACAATGAGCAAATGACTCCTCCCAGGTACTACAGGCTCCAGTCAAGACACCTTTTCTCATCCCCAGGGTAGGACATCTTTATAATATTTGCCTAGTGGGATTTCAGAAGTGCTGGAGGGTAGCACTCTGTCTGTGTCTTGTTCATTTCCTTTATGAAAGGGATTATCCCGTCCTTGGTCCTCTACCAATTATTGGAATTGTCCTTTTAGCTAACAGGTCTGTGAATGAAGAGGAAGAAGCCACATTGTAGCTGATGAAGACTAGTAAGTATCTCCTCCTGGAGAGACTGTTCTTTGTTCTGGGGTCAGTCAGTGAATGAGATCTGGGAATGTCTCTAATGGCAATGGGTTGAGTATAGTCTATGTGGTTAAGCAGAGATCGAAGGATTGACCGTGTGTGGTAGAGACAGTGCTCCCCAAGTATTATAGGTACTTCCTAAAATTTCTCAGCCTATCTTGCCAATATTTTGGTGGCAGCCCACATGACTAATTCTAGCCAATGGACTTCAGGAGAAGTGACACTTGTCACTGAACTGAGGCAGTTTGGAGCTGGGATGTGTCCTCTATCCCTTTCCTGTGTCTTGGCAATATTAGGGGCAGTCAAGATATAACAGCCTTCTAGATGATATAGCCAGAAAATAGAAGAGGGTTGTACGACATGCATTGGACTTTACTATATAATAGGCCCCTGAGATTGGGATTAAAACTGGTACCACATCATAGCCTAAGCTATGCTAATTATGGGAAGGCCCAATAAATCTCTATCCCAAACCTTTTATACCACCAAACTTTCTCCTCTTCCAGCTATCTCTGGCTCAATAAATAGAAATTGCCCTCTTTTTCCTAGTTGCTTAAAACAAAAACTTTGGAATCATTTTTGATGCCTTCCCTTTTTTAAAAAAACACAAACCACATGTAATCCTACAACAAATTTTGTTGATTTTTTTTTACTCAAATTATATCCAGAATCAGACTCCTTCTTACCGATTCACTACTGCCACCCTAATCCAAGCTACTACCACTTACCATCTGAACCACTAAATTCTCTTCATTAATGGTTTCTCTGCTTCTACCTTTGCCCATCTTTTGCAGTATATTCTCCGTGAAGCATCAGAGTGGTTCTGTTAAAACTTATCTCATATTACTCCTTTTGCTAAAAGTTTCCAGTGATGTCCCATATGATACCCAGTAAAAGCTAAAGTCCTTAAGAATCCTGAAGGTTCTCTCTCTTACAGCTTCCAATTCATCTTCTACTACCCTCTCCTTCAGGCTCACTAGCTGAGTCACTTAGCAGTTGGGTTATTTTTGGCATATAATTTCACCTCTCTGAGATGTAATTTCCTCATCTATAAAATAAGCGTAGTAATAGCTATCCTATGTGGTTTACGATGAAAATAAAACAATAATTATAGTACTGATCAAAACCATAAAAAACAAGTTAGGCTTACATAGTACTTACTATATGCCAGGCATTATTCTAAATGCCTTTCATATATTTACTCATCAAATCCTCCCGACAATCTCATAAAGATAATTATTGCTATAATTTGCATTTGGGGGCAAAGAAAATGAGACACAAGAAGTTACATAATTGCTCAAGGTCACACAGGTAGGGAATGTCAATGTTGATTTGGACCCAGGCAGTTTAGCTCTAGAGCCTATGTATTTAGCCACAATAGTTTGACATCTTAAAGCATAAAAAGTCTGGTATATGCTAAGTATTTAAATAATACCAGTTCATCCTCTTCCCACTTAGTAGCATTGTGAAATAGGCTTTTGAACAAGTTAAAGACAAATCTGGGAGGAGGGGAAATATGTAAATAAATAAAATGAGTCTTAGGAAGGCTCACATCACTATATGAATGGAGAAATATATAATCAAATTTTTCAAATATAAGAACTAATTCAGCAAGAAACAAGAATTTCCCAAGAAATATTATAAAAAATAAGAGGGATCCAAAAGACAAATCTTTCTAAAATTAAATGTTATGATTCAAACCTTAAACCCAGTGTTAGAGCAATGAGGGTTCTCCTTACTTCAATAAAGATGTTCTAAAATTTGAATTGACTTAAAACCTGATTACTTCGATTTGTGATTCTCCCAACTCTAGTCTTTAAGCAAAATAGCAAGCCATAGTTCACAATTTGAGGCAATAAGGGCATATTTTACTTAATCCTGGAACATAAGACCTTATTATCCACTCCTATAAACATGACAGAGCTCAGATATATTCATATGGGAACATATTCATTGGCATCTTCTTTAAAAATATCAACCTTGATCTTGATAATCACCATAGGATTAAGAAATGTCAAGTTAACCTTTTCCCTCTTAGTAATAATTGCAAAAGTAATCTTTCAGATGTCAATTATAAAACTTTGAAATGAAAATTTACCTCGCTTATTTGGATGGGAAGAAGATAGACCATCTATAGCATAGGATATCTCAGCATCTTTTGCCTCCATGAACTGCTCTTTTAGCTGTTAAAAAGCAAATATAAAAATTATCAATCTTTAATAAGAACGATGCTGCTTTCTGTTGAAAAAGAGGAATAATTAGAATAAGAAAGGAAAAAGAGTAGGAAAAAATGGAAGAAAGGAAGAAAGAAAGGAGAAAAAAGAGGAATGGAAAAGGAGAAAAAGTAATAAAGAAAATAAACAAAAATAATTAAGTGGAAAAATCCAAGGAAACCTATTTAGAGACTGGCTGGGAAAGGCACATGACTCAACAGGAGATCAGGGAAAAGAAAGGTTTATAGTGAAGGATGTCAACTCTGGGTGTTAGTTAATGGGGAGCCTATTAATACAGCCTGTGTTGCTGGACTGGATTTGATGTCACCTCTAACAAGCAGTCCTCTTCAAGGAGCTTCAAAGGGTTGTATAAATGTTTGAAGTTCCTGAAATATTTCTCCTTTCCAGCAGGAAGTGAGAAGTATTTTGAGGCCCTACAGTTTTTACCTGGAATTCAACCCATGTTAATTTTTAGCAAGCTCTCTGATTGCCCATGCTCTGAAGACCTACTTCTTTTTGAACTCTACTCCAAAATAGAGTTCAGCCTGGCTGCTGAGGGTGTCCATGTCTGACCTGCTCAGAGTGATGGGGCATGATTCTCTCTCCCAAACAGCCACACGGCTTGTATAATAATGGATTTGCATGCATGTATGTGGACAAGTTTTGAAATCATCTAATCTGGTGATTTTCAAATTTTCTTCCCAGCATGTCAAGCAGTGGGGGAATAAGGCTGCTAAGGGGCTTCCTATCAGGAGGGCTGAGAGCAGGTCAGGAAGATGACCCTTCAGGTCCCCAACCAGCTGCTTTAAACAGGACAGCTCCACTTTCATATGCTTCATTTACTAGGAACACATCCAATTGATTTGGGAAAAAGTATTTCAACTTTTAAAAAGAGTAAGTATATTATTGAAAATCACCAATCTAAGCATAGCCTCCCATTTTACAGATGAACAGATTTAAATCCATAGAATTTTGATTTGTCCATGGTCTTATAGTTAGGTAATTGGAGAGCTGGGATAAGAATCCAGATTTTCTACACATTTTATCTCAAGATCACTTCAGCTATATATAATTTTGTTTTGGTTTTCTTTTCTTTCTTAATTTTTTTAAGTGTAATTTGACTATTTTTTTCCCTAGTGAATAACTTTACTCTTTCTTTAGCAGGAATACAAAAATTTTACAGTATAGTACTAATAATTTTTCAAACTATGCCCAAAGATAAGAAAATGCCTTAGAATGATTATTAAAATTGAAATTAAGTATTTCACATTCTCACCTGGTTAAGTTCTTCCAATTTGTTAGCCAGTTCTCTATCTGCAAGATACATTTGTCATATGAAAAATTTCATTGTAAGTAATATTTGATTCACTTCAGGACACACATTCAGGATCTTATGTGGAAGGCAAAGGTCTTTTTCATATGATTTAAGACCACCCATCATCCCTGATATAAAACCCAAATACTTTCTCAATGCCTATAATATTGAATTGCAACCAGTTATATAATGAGAAAATACCTAATTTCTAGCAATAAGCACAAAGATTTCTAAAATAGGCCATAGTTCTGGGGCGCCTGGGTGGCTCAGTCAGTTAAATGTCTGCCTTTGGTTCAGGTCCTGAACCCAGGATCTTGGAATCGAGCCTGGGCAGGGAGTCTGCTTCTCCCTCTGCCTGTGCTCATGCTCGTTCTCTCTCTCTCTCTCTGTCAAATAAATAAAGTCTTTAAAAAAAATCAATATAAAATAAAATAGACCATAGTTCCAACAAGCACTATTATTTAGAAATAAACTATTTTACTGACATAAGGAAATCTTATGAAACAATATTAAGTGAAAAAAGCAGGACACAAGCACCTATATAATTCAGTTGAGAAAGATAAGCCCAAAATATAAATAGTAACTCCCTCCCTTACAATTTGAGTATAAATTTTTCTTTTTTATAATTTCATTCATTTTCTTCAATGATAATATCTTACTTCTAATTTTAAAATGTTGTATTTTTGAAGTATTTATTAAGATATTGTTGTAGTCAGCACATTGTCCCATGAATAGACATTTTCTTTAGAAGACCAAATGTTTTCTGAGAGTATACCACATTAACATATTGTCACATTTTCTCTCAGGCTAGACTTACTAAGTTTCTGACAGTATTTGTCATTTCTTGGAGAACATTCTGACACGTAATTGTAAATTAGATTCTCCTGTTCTTCAAAGAAAAAAAAAAAAATCTCAATTGGTGTAGCTTACATTTCCCAATGGTTTATACTCCAACCACTTCCCACATTGGGAGAATTTGATTGCAAAATGTGTTAAAACTGCTATGAGATTGCTGTTAATTTGTGAAATTTCTAGTGGAAACCTATGAACAGATGTGAAACATACAGTAAAAAAGAAATACATATATATTAACTGTACCAGTGAGGATTTGCATAGATAAGAAGAAAATATGAGTAAAGATCACTGGTGTGTAACTAGATGGTTACCGATCTGACTAGGACCTTCTAATTGAAGAAAATAGGATTTTAATATTTGTTAATAATGCCATTGCTTTTAGCATGAATATGAAATAATAAAAACACTTAAGCCATCAGTGCAGCATAAAAGGGAGTAGTTATTATTTTATTTAATATAAATATACATTTAGAAAGAGCAAGTCAGAGGACAGAATAACTTTTTGACTCACCAATGTTAGAAGGTCTTTGGAAATCAAAATTTTTATTCAGTAGAGCCAGCAGTAGTTCTTCACGATTTGTATCTTCTTTATCTGGAAACAATTCATTTCCTGTAATAATCACCTCAATGTAATAAAACCTCTATTTTCAATCTGTGTCACTGAAAGTATTTCTAATTAAATACATTTTACAGGTAACTATCAATGCATATAGTCACTGATAAAAGGGGTGTGGAGAAGGGTGTGTAATCCAAAAAGATGGGCTGTTAAAAAAAATCATTGAATGTACTGGAGCTCTCAAAGAGAGATTGTGAGAGAGGAAGAGGGAGAGACAGAGAGTATGTCTGAAAGATGACACCCTAAAATTTACCTGCCATCATTCCTAGCTAGTAGAATCGCAGGTAAATTTATTTTTTACCTGCGTTGTTGAAATTTTCTACTCTTGTGTGTAATATGAAAAACATAAAAGTTATATTTATAAAGAAAAAAATAATTTTTGATTTTAAGATTTTATTTGCTACACACATTTAAATATGAGCCATTTTGTGTTCGGAGAGTGCCTTTAAACCATCTAAGGAAACCTGTGGAAGAGGTGGTATAATGTCTCTTTTCTCCCTATTGACATCTTCCCATCTTTGTCAGTTTCACTCCCAGCCCATTCATTGATTAGATGCTCAACTCTTTCAGCACTTTAAAAATAGAAATATCACCCAAATTTTTGTAAATATTTTTATTCTGGAGTAGAAATCAGGACAATAGCCTTTACTCAAGCTATAAAACATGAAGACTCAACAAGATATCTATTAACAAATAATGCAATTGCAATAACAACTAGTGTATTACAAACAAAATAAACTTTTGTGAGGTGGCCTGAAAAATCAAACCTTTATCAAAGAACTTCTATCGGATCATCTTCCCCATTTCCTAGCTCCTCATACTAGCTGACAGTGTGAACAGAAGGTAGATTTGTGAGTTTGAAGTTTAAAAGTGAGAATATTGTGGTTGTAGCTACAGAAATGGCTCATGACTTGACTATATTATTCGATGAAATCATCTGCCTTTCCTGTGTCTACAAAATGTTTATTGATGCGCTCAAAGGACTAAGAGGCTAATGAAAGGAATGAGAATGCTTTGGTGAGGAAGCAAATGGATGACTTGGGGCAAGTGACAGCATTGTTTCCACACCAACCAAACATAGTTCACTGGTGCTCAGCTCTTCAATTTCCTTTACTTCATAAACATAGAAATTATCTGTGACATTCTGGTTTTTTCTATTGATTAATTAAAACACTAATAGAATATCAATGGAACTTTTGCTTCACATGAATTAAATGAAGAGCCTCAGAGATAGTTTAGTTTAAGACATGGCCATGCAATAAGGTAATTGTTACTACAGTTGTTTATGAAAATGTTAAATCATAAACTTTAAAATGTTTCAGTTTGAAAAAAGACATAAGGTACATTTTATAGCCAGATGATAATGGCTACTTAATTCAGAAAGAGAACTGTGATAAGAGAAACTGATTCATTGCCTTAACTAGAGAAAGTATAAGACTAGAAGGAAGTGGGGCACCTGGGTGGCTCAGATGGTTGAGTATCTGCCTTTGGCTCAGGTCATGATCCCAGGGTCCTGGGATAGAGCCCCACGTCCGGCTCTGCCCCTCTCTGGCTCAGTGGGGAGCCTGCTTCTCCCTCTCCCTCTGCCTCTCCTCTTCCCCTTCCCCCTCCCCCACTCATGCTCTCTCTCTCTCTCTCTCTGTATCTCTGTGTCTCAAATGAATACATAAAAGCATAAGAAAAAAATATTAAAAAAAAAAAGACTAGAAGCCAAACTATGGAAAGAGCCAAGATGTCCATCCACAGATGAATGGATAAAGAAGATGTGGTATATATATACAATGGAATATTATGCAGCCATCAAAAGGAATGAAATCTTGCTATTTGCAATGATGTGGATGAAACTGGAGGGTATTATGCTGAGCGAAATAAGTCAATCAAAGAAAGACATGTATCATATGATCTCACTGATATTAGGAATTCTTAATCTCAGGAAACAAACTGAGGGTTGCTAGAGTGGTAGGGGGTGGAAGGGATGGGGTGGCTGGGTGATAGACATTGGGA
>NC_138369.1:124393501-124402932 GCF_054177405.1 Leptonychotes weddellii
AATACATTATATGTTAAAAAAAAGAAGAAGAAGAAGAAGATAGCAGGAAGAGAAAAATGTAGGGGAGGAAATCGGAGGGGGAGACGAACCATGAGAAACTATGGACTCTGAGAAACAAACTGAGGGTTTTAGAGGGGAGGGGGGTGGGGGGATGGGTTAGCCTGGTGATGGGTGTTGAAGAGGGCACGTACTGAATGGAGCACTGGGTGTTATACGCAAACAATGAATCATGGAACACTACATCAAAAACTAATGATGTAACGTATGGTGATTAACATAACATAATAAAAAAGAAAGACTAGAAGGAAGTAAGGAGGAAAGTGTAGAGCTGAAGGTTTTATGTGCTTAATTCACAACCCACTTCTGCATATTTAAGTGGAATATTTTTCACAAAAGAAAATTAATCTATTTGCCTTTCTTTACCAGTTTTGTTTCCAGTAACTACACTTGTATTAAGTGTCCTCAGAAAGTCTTGTCACTACCTTTTAAGGCAACCAACATTTACAGGAATCTCTGAAGAAAAAGTTTTCTCAAAAAATTTTTTAAATATTTTTTATTCCTAAAGTTAAGATATTGTCTAAGAAATATAAAATATGTTTTTTTCTAGTTTTCATTTTTAGTTTTAAAAGATAACAGTTTTAAAAGAAAAAAATTACACATACTTTGACTATGTTTCTGTCTTTGAACTAAAGTCATTTGAAAAAATAAATAAATAAATAAAAGTTAATATTGATAAAAGAAATGTTTGAATAAAAATTACCTGAGTGTAGATGCATCCTTAGCACAGAGGATGGCAAAGTTACCCAGACATGACAGAGTGAATGCTTTTGCAAATACACAGATAAAACTAGTTCATTACTACTTAAGACACTGACTCAAAAGATTTTATTGTCTCCTTGCTTTTCGTTCAAATGTGAAGCATTTTAGTGGAGACAGACGAGAAATTTTACCAGAAAGAAACCTGGAAACCCCCCAAAATGATAAAATACCAAAAAAAAAAATTAATAAATTTTCTGCAGTCTTCTGGGTCATGATATTCACTCTTCAATCTTTTGTGGTAGGCAATTTGCCCAGTGTGAGCATTACCCATCAAGCCAGGCTTTTCTATAGCCCCGACCAAATGAAAGCTGGCAGACTGTGCCATTTGTCTTGAGTATTGTCTAACACAGAAAGAACAAGGGGTGGTAACCCCAACTTTGTACTCTGTTAGTGGACAAATGCTTATTTGAAACATGTGTCAAAAGACCACAATAAGTCAAACGTTTGGCTGCTTTGACAAATATGTGTATGGAGAGAAGCTCACTCTAATCATAGATAATTTAGATCAGAAAATAACCTTAGAAGTAATTTAATCTTTCCCATTTACACACAAGGCAACAGATCCAAGGGCATCCCAGAGAGAAAACTTTTCAATATGCTGCCAGTGATAGAAGGACATCAGTGTTTGGTCTTCTGGGGTCAGAGGTGTTATTTAATTTTAACCTAGAAAAATGCCGTAGAGTTGGATTTTGCTGTATCCCACATCCACGTGAAATCAGAAGTTACATTTACTACTAACATCCTAATTTTGCAAAGTCCTCAATGAATAGTCTCATTTTTCCTCACACGTTTGCACTATGCTAAGAACATTGAAAATCTCATTATTTCACAGGAAGAGCAATGGAGGCCCACCAAGTGCAGTTGATTTTGACTGGCCAAAGACAAAATGTGAGCCATGGATAAAATCCAGACTTTTTGATTCCCAAGCTTCTATTTATATCTCTGGGAAAATTTGTTTTTCAATGGGAAAATCCCTATAAATAAATAACGAGGATTTATGCACTATTTATATCTCTGGGAAAATTTGTTTTTCAATGGGAAAATCCCTATAAATAAATAACGAGGATTTATGCAATTTTATTTTCACTGCCAAAAGAACTGCTCTAACTTTCATTGACTTTTTTTTTAAGATTTCATTTATTTATTTGACAGAAAGAGAGATAGAGAGAGCAGGAACACAAGTGGGGAGTGGGAGAGGAAGAAGCAGGCTTCCCAACGAGCAGGGAGCCCGATGCAGGGCTCGATCCCAGGATGCTGGGATCATGACCTGAGCCGAAGGCAGATGCTTAAGGACTGAGCCACCCAAGCGCCCTTTCATTGACTTTTTTTTTTTATTATGTTATGTTAATCACCATACGTTACATCATTAGTTTTTGATGTAGTGTTCCATGATTCATTGTTTGCGTATAACACCCAGTGCTCTGTGCAGTACGTGCCCTCCTTAATACCCATCACCGGGCTAACCCATCCCCCCAACCCCCTTCCCTCTAGAAACCTCAGTTTGTTTCTCATTGACTTTTAAAACCACATTTAAGCAACATGGTCTAGTAAAATTGAATTCCATCTAAAAAAGAGAAACTTGATCTCTCTTCTCAACCCAATATCATGTAAACCAAATGTATTATGTTCTGATTTGGTTCCTCTATGTAGGACAAAAGGCTCGTTCCTTCCCATCAAGGAGGTCAGTTAGATGACAGTAACCTCAAAATCTCAAGCTGGAAGGGAAAATAGAGAGCACTATTTTAAGTTACTCTTTTTCAAACATAAAGAAATATATAAAAGTTTCAATGATGTTGTTTGCCTAATAAATCAACATTAAATTTAGCTCCCCTGATTCTCAGATGAAGAGCTATTTCCACTACAAAATACATTGAAAATTTTAAAGAAAGATCAATACAAGTTACAATATTACAAGAGCAGAAACTTATTTTTTCCAACTTTACATGGTAAATATTTGTAGATGTCATAGATTAAATTATTTCATTTAACCTAAGTATCGTAAATATGTTAGAAATCTGATAAATACAGTCAATGAATAATGTGGGTGTTAGCATCATCCTCCTGAAAATACTATGTAGATTTCCCCATGCATTATTTTTTTCCAAATCTCTGCAAACACGAATTTCCGTCCTAATGTGTTATTCTCTGAGCCATTCTCCTTTCGTAAGTAACTTATTCATAATCTCATTGGATAAAAATACTGTTTTCTTTCCCCAAATGTACTTTAAGAATATGCACATATTAGTTAATTGATTGTATTACTATTTATACATTCACTACCTTTGGTCATAGAGTAGAAGTAAGAAAAATGTGCCTCATAATTAGAAAAAAAATAAAATGTTGTTGAAATAAATTTAGTATAATGTTGGTTAAAATTAATTTACTTGTGAAGAACAGCCTCACAGATTACATTTAATTTAAAACAGCAACTTCTGAAGAGATGTTTAATGATTACATCATACTAATGCCTTAAAGTATTATTTTGATACTGGCAGAAAAACCAAGGCAATGCAAAGAGGAAGATAAGGATTATTTACCCATCTGTAGGATTTTAGACTCATGTGTACATACCTTGGATCAGATATGGCCGTCCATGCACCAATTCCAAAAAAATCATTACAGATAACAAAGTTAGGAGTCCAAAACAAAGAGTGGCTGAAAAGATCTTGTTCATGTTAAAAATCTTCTGTGCTAGCAGAGAAACTGGACTCTCCAGGTCAAGATGAATACTTCAGTGGCTCTGGAATGCTGCAGAGATCACTTTTAAAAGGTGGCAAGTGTGCTTCAACTACAAATGATCTGGACAAAGAAAAAAAAAACTTATAAAATGTAATGCATTCTGTCAACATGATTCACTACTTGGAGAAGTGACAAGTTTGCTACTCGGTCAATGACAGGAAGAACCCAATCGATACATCTCATACCTGCCCATTTCACTAAAAGCAGGCATTCCTATGCACGCCCACGCACTCAGACACATACACAAGCTTAGAGCAAAAATTAGCAATGTAGAACCTGTTGGTTAGATTTTCATAACAATGAAATGGGAACAAGGCCTTTCATTTGACTAATTTAGAGCCCCACGGAGGTCTTCCTAATAGCCCATGTTATTTGCAACCACCGCTTCATTTTTAACCAAGCAAATAGATTTGAGTTGGGAAGAGCTCAAATTGGAAATGAATGATAATGGGAACATTAATGTCTTACTACACTGAAGAAGGATGGTTTCATTTTGCTGCAACCAGCACTTCTAGAGATTAAAGCTAAATCTAATTAATTCAAAGTTGGCAAATGTCCTGTCAATTACATTCTTTAGTGCTTGTTTTAATTGTAACGGTTTTCTTTTTAAGTCAAAGTCTTTCAGTATATCAACAATTTCAATTTTATGGCTCCAAAGATGTACTAATGACCTCTGGCCTTGGCATTTACTTCTGTTGGAGGACTCTCAATGCATTAGCTCTAAAACTGACTCAGTTCCCTGTGCATAAAGGGCAGCACGTGATGATGTGTAAGAAGTGCAATATCCCAACTTTTCGTGAACCCATTGCTTTAATAAATTCCCTGAATAAAGTGTCAACTACTTAGTTTGATATTCAGGCTTGTTTTTCCTTCACAGGCTCATTTCCACTACATGTCCTTCTGCACCAGTCACAGTAGGCTTTTAATTCCTGAACATATCTTGCACTTCCTCACTTCAGAGCATTGCTGACATATTTCTGTCTACCTGGACTCCTTCATTCCACCACCATTTTACCTACTCATCCCTTAAGCCCCTGATCCAATGCCACCAGCTCTGTTTAGTCTTTTGGATCTTTCTCTTTTTTGCTTTCAGATGTTAACAATTTTTCTTTTTACCTCCTTTGGACTACCACAAAACTGCTTAGGTATCTATCATTACTCCAAATCCATTCTTCCTTTCATTACAGTTACGTATCTTGTGTGTCTGCCTCTCCTATTAAATTATGAATACTTGGAGGGCAGTTCTTGTCATAGACATTTCTGTCCTGATTTGCAAATTTCAGAGTGATTCAAAGGAAAAACAATGAAAACATACTTGATTTGTGAATAAGAAGTAACTGAAATTTCTGGTAATTTAAAGGCAAAAATGTATAATGCTCTTAAACTTTATATCTAGGTATCAAGCTAAATGAATGGAAAGAAAAATTGCACCTCCTTAAATGTCTGTTTTCTCTTGAGCCTAAAAATTCAAGAACAATGTGTTTGCATCTTGATCCTTAAAGTTTATCATACCTCAGTGTTTCAAAACCTTCCATCATTCAAACATATCTTGATACCATCTATCATTACTTATTTAATGTTATTTGGATTAGGTTTTTTAACTCTAATTTTTTTAAAGTATGTCAATATGGAAAATGGGAAATGAGTATTACTTAGTGAACAAAGAATATACAACCATGATGAAAAATAGTATAATGGCAAATAATTATTAAAGAAAAAAGTAAAAACAAAATATAAAATACTCTGATAATAAATCTGATCAATCATATATAAAATATATTGATAATAAATCTATTAATCCAAAATGAAGACCTGGCAATAAATAACAAATGAAATGCAAGTTAAATATGAGTCAGTATTAAAAACATGCTAAGCTCATGGTTCCTTAATTTTAAAAAAGTGTTTTTAAATATAAATAAGATTGTTTGGATTTTTAAAAATTTTTGTGTTAAATAGCAGCACAAGGAACCCCAATTCCCATGGAGTTTGCCTTCTTAAAAGAGGCAACTTAATTTAATTGCCTTCTCTGATAAGGTTGGGTACTGATGGCTCATTTCCTTTTTTTTTTTTTTAATTGACTGAAAGGGAACTTTTTATTACTTTTCTGTACAGAAAATTCAACAGCATCCACTCAGCCCAGTTTGGTGGGCAGTTCTTTAGCCTTTGTCTTTTCCAACTTGCCAATTTAAGCCACCGACTTTGGACCCAGGACATTGCCTCTCCAGTGATGGTGGATCTCATTATATCCGCCATTGTAATTGGTCCTGATACCTTCCACCAGCTTAGCCAGAGCTCCCCTGTCTTCCGAGTTAACCTGTGTGAAGGCAACAGTGGTGCAGGTCTTCCTGTAGACCAGACGCCCCAGCCTGGTCTTCCCCTTGATAATGCAATAGGCAGCCCCCATCTCATGACACAGGGCGGGCAGGAAGACAACCAGCTCAGTGGGATCCACGTCATGTGCAATCACTACCAGCTGCGTCTTCTTGTTTTCCCACCAAGGTGGTGACAGTATTAACCCCAGCTCAAAAGACAGGCGGCTTCTTAGCCCGGGCCAACAATCTTGGCTTCTTCTCTTGCTCTGTCTCTGGGCTAGTTTAGGCATTTGAGTAGCTGTTTGGTGGTCCAAGTCCTAGGTGAACTGGTTAATCCCAGGAGGCACTTCTAGACGTTTATAGGGAATAACCCTTTGCTGCTGCAGCCAGATGTAGCGGGGCCATTTGTCAAAGCGGGTGAGGTCCCTTTTGGGCTGGATGTCCCGTCTGATGCCAAGATTCTTGGGCCTTTTCTCAGACCGGGGACTGACCATTTTCTTGGCCTCCTGCTTCTTTACAATAGCAGGGGCTGGGGCCGCCTTCTTCCCCTTAGCCTTCTTTCCTTTCAAGGTCTTGGATGGCTGGAAGAAAGAGCACTGATGACTCATGTCTAAACAAAATGTTATGTATGACTTTTGTTCCACAAACATTTGTTTCAGGAAATCTCATGTAACCCCCCTGAATCTTCTGTCATATTTTAGCTGATATTGGCAAAGTGATGAAAAATAAGTTCCTTATCTGACCATTCCATCTACTTTGGGGAAAAAAAGCCCACGAATATCCTTAACTAAATCTTTTATCTCTCTCTCTCTTAATAATCAAAGTATTTTACTAAATTCTTCTCATAAGTATATAATCTAATTAGTTGTTCAAATAAAAACAAACTTTCAAGATTGATTGTATTAAACAGATAAATGAATTTAGAATATTTATTTCTGGAGTCATTAGTATACACAGTAATAGTACATAATTGCCACTAATTGAGCCATCATCCATGCCAGGCCCTATTCTAAGCATTTCACATATAGTATAGTCCCTCAAAAATTATAAAGTTGTTTTGATTTTTCACCTTTTACAGCAAAGGAAGAAAGTTATGAAGCCAAAAGGAAACCTAGATCTACCTCAGAGTCATACCCTTACCCACCCATGTCCATGATTGGGAAAACATAGAAATGGAAAGTGATTGGTTGTTCCAATCAGAGAAATCCCAATTTTAAAGGAAACTTACAACATTTTGCTTCAAATTTTCAAAAGCAATCCTCTTGATCACTTAGTCTGTATCTCAGTTACTGATTCTAAATAACATTTCTATTTTGTCAATGAAGACATTGTCATTATATTATAATGTACAGATAACTCTAAGATTCATTTACATCTTAACTATTCTCATAAAGAGTGACAGGAAAAGCACAGATAATTAGGGTCCATATGGTGACTCAAATACATTTGAATAATTACTTTCTGACTCTATTAAACAGTTGGGCTTTTTTTCCAGTGAGTAAAAAAAAATTCAACAATTTCATTTTGAACTGCCTCTGACCCCGTTATTTCTTGGTAGAATTCCTAACATACAGTTAAATGAGTGAAAAAAAACAGCAGAGAGAGGGAGAAGGCAAAAGTAGAGGCTCTGGCATTCTGATAAATGTGTGCATGGATTTTTTTTTTTCATTTAAAAGAGTTCAGAAAGCCCTTATTTGTCAAAATAAAATAGAAATAAAATAGAAATGTCTATTCAAATACCTTTACAACTTTTTTTTTTTTAATTTATTTGACAGAGAGAGACATAGCGAGAGAGGCAACACAGGCAGAGTGAGTGGGAGAGGGAGAAGCAGGCTTCCTGCTGAGCAGGGAGCCTGATGTGGGGCTTGATCCCAGGACCCTAGCATCATGACCTGAGCCGAAGGCAGACGCTTAACGACTGAACCACTCAGGCGCCCCACCTTTACAACTTTTTAAATTGGGTTATTTGTCTTTTTATTATTAAGATGTGAGAGTTCCTTATATTCTGGATGCCAGTCCCTTATCCAAAACATAATTTGCAAATATATTTGCACATTCTATGGATTGTCTTTTTACTTTCTTGATAATGTCCTTTGAAGTGCAGTTTTTATTTGGATAAACTTCAATTTGTTTATTTTGTGTGTGTGTGTGTATTTTTAGTATATCTAAAAACCATTTCCTAATCCAAAGTCATGAAGACTCATGACTGCATTTTCTTTTAGAGCTTTATGCTTTTAGCTCTAAAATGTAGGACTTTGACCCATTTCGCACTAAATTTTGCATATGGTGTGCCATATGGGTCCTACTTTATTCCTTTACATGTGGATATCTAATTGTCCCAGCACCTTTTGTTGATATGTGGCTTTATTTCTGGACTCTCAATTCCTTTCCATTGATCAATTTGTCTATTCTTATGTCACTACCATACTACCTTTTTTTTAAAGATTTTATTTATTCATTTCACAGAGACACAGCGAGAGAGGGAACACAAGCAGAGGGAGTGGGAGAGGGAGAAGCAGGCTTCCTGCCGAGCAGGGAGCCTGACGTGGGGCTCGATCCCAGGACCCTGGGATCATGACCTGAACCGAAGGCAGACGCTTAATGACTGAGCCACCCAGGCGCCCTATACTACCTTTTTTTTTTTTTTAAGATTTTGTTTTTAAGTAATCTCTAAACCCAATTTGGGACTCAAACTTACAACCCTGAGATCAAAAGCTGTATGGTCTACCAACTGAGCCGGCTAGGTGCCCCTACCATATTATCTTGTGCTTTGTAGTAAGCTTTGAAATCAGGACATGTGAGACTTCCAACTTTGTCCTTTTTCTGGATCTCTTTCATTTTCATATAAATTTTAGAATTAGTTTGCCACTTTCTATAAAAATGGCAATTGGGATTTTGATAGGAATTACATTGAATTTGTAGATCGATTTGGGAAATATTACCATCTTAAAAATATTAACTCTTCCAATCCATGAACATAGTCCTTCTAACTGTTTATGTCTTTAATTTCTTTCAAAGCTGTTTTGTAGTTTTCAGTGAACAAGTAATATCCCCACGGAATTTGTTTATTTTTTAGTATAGAAATAAAACACTGAAGTATTTTGTCACTTCTTTACTAAGAAGAACCATGAGATATAGAGACCTCTCTGGCAGAATCCAGGGCAGAGTAATAATCATAATAACATATACACTTAATATTGAACACCAGTAAGAATTAACATTCAGAAAGGGCTTTATACCAGTAGATGGGCAAGGCAACAGAAATTTCCAGGCATAGACATATTGTAATGTGGGAGTTTAGCCTGTTTTCAAATAGGACTTTTGATAATGGTTGAAAGCATAAAAGATGTCTGAGTAGAAGTGAATAGAGTCTTTGATTCTGGTCAGACTGGAGGCTTAAAATCAAGGTTCAGATATAAGTTTCTTCCCTTATAGCACATGATGCAAAACAAAACATCTTTAAAAAATGTAACTGAGGTGAAACCACAGTCTATGGGAACAGATAGAGAGGAAAAACTGGGTTAAAAATCCAGGATCTCACTGGGGAGGGTATGTGCTCTG
>NC_138369.1:124403032-124457071 GCF_054177405.1 Leptonychotes weddellii
GATGGGTTAGCCTGGTGATGGGTATTGAGGTGGGCACATTCTGCATGGAGCACTGGGTGTTATGCACAAACAATGAATCATGGAACACTTCATCTAAAACTAATGATGTAATGTATGGGGATTAACATAAGAATAAAAATAAAAAAAAAAATCCAGGATCTATTAGCATTGTCTAAGTCTACAGATGTTAAGCAGCAGGAAACCAGACTCTTAGAATAGCAATCAGAGGAAGAAACCATCAAGAAAAAGGTTTAGGCCTCAGTTTAAAAGATAGACACCCTGGCCATCAGCAAATGCCTCTAAAGTCACCCTCTTCCTTCAGCTACCATGGTGATAGTAGCTATAAAGATGATCTATCCTCACATCAGGAATTAGAATCTCCGTTTGCCACTATCATTTAAACAAAACTATCTCTCTCTCATCTTAAACAACAATAAACTTTACTAGACTACTCACAGTGTCTTCTAATTATTGTCCCTACTTTCTCTCTCCATCAAGGCCGAACTCCCAGAAATAATTTCCTTCCTCTGGTTCTTTCCCACATATTTACTTCAGCCCACTTCAATTTTGCTTTTACCATTCTGTTTCCAGCTCTACAAAACAGCTGTCTCCAAGAATCTCATTACTGCCAAACTCAATGAACCCTCTCTGGTTCTCCTCTCCCTGGGTATCTTTTTCAGAATCTTCTTCATTGACCATAGCCTTCTCATTGAAAAACTCCTTGGTTTCCTCCTACTTTTCTAGCCATTCCTTTTCAGTTTCTTTTAACATTTCGTCCTCCTCTGACCTTTGAAAGATGAACTTTGTCAGAGTTTTGTTCTAGATTCTCTTTTCTTATCATGCTTCAATCTCTTCCAGGAAATGCATAACTTTAATTGCTACCTACATGCCAGTTACTCCAAAATGTCTGCCTCTCCTCACCTTTTTTTGAGTACCATACCTGGATTTTTTTACAAGGTTCTCAACCACATCCAAAAGTGAACCCTTCATTTTTCACTCTAATGTTTCACTTCTCTTCCAAAGTTTACTACCTGAGTGAGCAGCATGGTCATTTACCCAGTCATTTATTCAAGAACTCTTTTCCTCTCCCTTATTCCCCAACTTTTCTACCCATTTGCCAAGTTCTGTCATTATACCTCTTAAGTATTTTTCAAATCTTTCCACATCTATCTTTTTGGCACCTTCCTAGACTAGAAAGCCAACATCTCACACCTATCCTACTGACATACCATTATTACCAAGTGTCCTTATACCCACCATCACTCCTCTTTAATCCATTCCCCCACAAAGCTTTTGAGTACTCTTCTGGAAATGCAAATACCAGTCTGTAATATTCCTACTTAAAACTCTTCAACCCTTCTTTGTTACACTTAAGATAAAGATTGAAAGTCATAACACGGTCCATAAAGTCCTGCATTATCTGCCTCTACCTACATCTTAAATTTGTCCAGACCCTTCTTTCCCTTACCACAGTTCAGCCACAATGATCTTTAATTCTTCAAAAATGTCAAGCTACTTTCTCCCACAAGGACTTTGTGTCTGCAGGGAGGCACACTCCCTCTCCCTACTTAGACACACACACACACACACACACACACACACACACACACGTATTCCATTTTAAGCTTCAGTTAAAATTCCTCAGCAAAATCTCTCTGATTTTTCCAGTCTATGTGAGTCTGCCTGTCATAGCTCTCACTGCACTGTACATTTCCTGATTAGATAGTGTCTCAACTCTGAAAAGTTACTATGTATGTTTTTCTGCATTATCTGTCTTTATTGCACTATCAGATTCAATATGTCATGGTTTCTGTTTGCTATGTTTATAACCATATTGTCAGCAACCACAAGAGGACCTGGTACATAATAATCCCTAGCAAAATATCTAATGATTAAACAAATGAATAAATAAGTAGAGTAAGAGTCCATTTGTAGTGCTGTTTTGCTTGGGTACCTCCCATTAGTTTGACTATTTCAAATCCACCTACTAAAGGGAAGAAGGCTACTGACTCTTCTAGATGCAGAATAAGGCTATTTCAAGGAAGATGAAAAGGCAAATGTTTCCAAAATAGGCAGGGCCGAGATTTACAAATTCAGAGTCTCAGTGCTCAGAGGAAAAGAGGACAAGAGAAGGCAAAGCCTGGCATATTTCTGTTGTTGTTTTTCTCCTAAATAGAGGAAATAGGTGGCATTGAGCAACTGAGGTGAAGGGGGACCAAACATGACTTTCATGTAATAGGCAAATTAACTAATATGTGAACATCTGTATAGGCCATGCAATACACTGTAATGAAGCTCACTCTGCTTGAGAGAGAATGTCAATATCTGTGAGGAAGAACAGTGTTGAAGCCAAGAGATGTCAGAAAAGGAAAGTGACAGGCATCCTGCAGATTCACTGGAGGTCTGAATCAAGGCTTCTTCCAGAGGAGCAAAAAGCATTTTTTTTTTTATGAGAATCTCTTCAAATGAAGATCTTCCCTGTAACTTCTGTGCCTTTTCTCCTTGTGCGTGACTCTTGGTCTTGAACTGCAGATTAAAGGGTTTGTCCCTTAGAAGTGTCTAACTCATAGAAGAATATATCTGTGTTTGACCACTTTCCTGACTTGACGCTTATTAGGAACTAATCTCGGGAGTCCTGTTAGCTCTTCTCTGACCCTGATTTCAGCTTTCTCCTTTCTCTTACTCTGAGAGCTGATTTAGAACTTGCCTCACTGTGCAGTGGAGATAGGAGAATATTTTCAAGAGACCATTCTTTTGTCCACACAGTTCCCATCGCCTAAAAGATCCTTATCCTTCATTATTCTACATGGGAAACTCACTAAAAAAGGAACAGTCAGAGATCCAAGATTATATTTTCCAATTAAGAATTCCTCGATCTTCTTTGGGCAGAATTAATTGCTTCTTCTTCCATATACTTAAAGGCATCATATAACTTGTGTTATTGAACTTGTTGCATTATGTTTGTTACTAATTAGGTCTGTGTGTGAGTCTCTCTCTAAATCTGAATTGCTTAAGCATAAGGATAATAATTCCTTATTGTTCATCGTAACATATACCATCCAGCCTGTGGTGAAAAAATAGATGTAAAATATTTAGCATGACTCCTGGCACATAGTTTGTGATTGCAAATGCTAAAGTGAATAGTAATTCCACCATTGATTATCCTCATTTAAATAATCTCTATTTACTAAAAAAATTAATTTTAAGAAAACATTATTCATCATAGTAACGCACTTAAAGATATATTTACATTGTCATCCAGCCAGGTTAAATGTTCTTTGGTCACCTAGTTAAGAAAAAAAGTTAACACCTTCTGCCTCTGCCACATAACATTGGTACTTCCAAGCTCTGGGCTTCAATCTCTCACGTAAAATGGTGAGGTTAATTATATCCGACATCTCTTCCCCTTGAACATTCCATGGCAATATTCTGCTGAACACTTCCTTAAAACCTATTGTTCTCTATTTGTAGTATGTATAATCATCTTGATTAAAAAAAGAAAAAAGATAATTCAAGATTATTTTTGTACATTAACACATCCAACATAATATCTAGCACAATAATAGAACTTACAAAAAATTCATTGATGAATGATGAAAAAGTCACTGCTTTGTTTAACTCTGAATGGTTACTCTTTGCCCTCATAAATCTTGTTGTATGCATTCGAGTTTATCACTTCTTTTCCTTTCATTTATAGGAGTTACTCCTTCCTTACCCATAATATGTCACCTTCCTCTCCTTGACTGAGCCATCTCCTCTTTTTTAGGTGAATTGCATCAAGTCATTTTGGGTGACCAAACATATTTATGAATTTACAGAAGACTTAGTCAAACCAGCAGGAGAACTTGTTCCATTCTAGCTGATGGCCTGAAGATTTGAATGAAAAACAATAAATTCAAACATCCTTGGCTTTGCATAATCCACTTTGCTCAGTCCTATATGATTCACAGTGCTACCTCACTCTCCACAAATTTCCTTTCATTTCTCACCATAATATTTTTTCAAGATTTCACTCTCAGAAACCTTCTATGTTATCAATACATTAAATAATGAATAAAGATAGATATTGAACAATTCAGTTTTATTAACTAAATTCTTGGTGATATCGATACATTTATAGAACTTCAGTCCAAAGAGCAGTGCTTTAGGGAGAAGATGCCATTATTGTAATGAGATTTCTTCTCTTGACACAAACCGTTAGGTGGAGTCAATATTTATGAAGCTTTTATCCTGACTTGTGTAATTTGTAACTCCTGCCTGGGTATGACTTTTCATCTCAGTTGTTCTTAAGTCCATTAACTACTATAACAGGATGAACTCAGATTTATTGCCGCTACCTGGAGCTTTGCAAAGAGGTGTGAGTTGAAAGCAAGAGAGTCCTTGGAAATTGGAGGACAGAGAAACAATCGATTTTGTTGGCTGTTGAGATTCAGCTCCATAGATAGTTTTGGTATAAGACACCCCCATCAGGTGCAACTTACATCCCTTGAACAGATATTCATTCCCTCTAAGAGGGAAGAATTTAAGACAAGATTTGGACAGTAGTATCTAAGAACACATTCCCTTTCAAAAAACAAAAACAAAAACCTCATAGTTGATTCACAAGTGTCTATTTATCCCCAACATTATGACCATCAGTGAGGTAAGTGATACGAGGAATACAATCACTCAAGAAGCTGTGTTCCATAAGGGAAAAGACCCATCAATAAGATTCATAAGGTCTAAATTCAATCTCTGATACACTACCCATGAATTTCATGATAATTGGTGAGTCCTGATTTCTTTTTCTTCTTCCACATGCAGTGTTCTTCCTAATAGTTCAAGCTGATGGTACAGTGAGCAGTTGTCTATGGAGTATTATGTGCATGACCCTGACCCACATCCAACCTATTTGTAGTTACAGTTTTCACTCTAGCAAGACATAGACTAGGGTGAGCACACTTCTTTAGATGCAAGTTGGTACCAGATCCTTCACTGGAAAATTGCAGAAGAGAGATATGGCTGATGACTTTAAAAGGAAATCTAGTAGAACTCCCTGAAACAGACTTCATCCAGTGAAAGACAGGGATGTGGAAAATAAATATGCTGGCTTTCTTGACCTTGACTGGGACAACTGTGACGTATGTACTTCACTGTCACCCCAAGTTCCCTAGTGGATTATGCTCCATTTACCCACAGTGGTAACTTGCTTGATAACATACTGTTTGGGCTTGCTTTCTTTCCCAGGCTCACTTCTCCTCTCCCCATCAGATTTCTTCTGATATTTCCTCCCAAATAATTTACTTTCATTTGAATCCCTGTCTCAAGGTATACTTCTGCAGAAATCAAATCAAGAAACCACTAACACAATGTGAATATAATATTCACATTTCATTTTAACCTCGGTAAGGAAACTCACCAAATATATTTATATCATTTATCTTTTCCCTCATTACCCCATAAGATAAAGAAAGACTACATTGCTTTAAAACATAAGGAGTTATGTTAAAGTAAGTTAACTTCAGAGATAAAATCAACCTGCTCACTGATTTCACTGTCTATAAATTAGACATAATGATGATTGAACTCTAGCACATTTTATAATTAGCAAACACAGTCTTTTTGTCATGTATTTTGTTAGTTTATAGCTATTCTTGTTTTACCCCAAAAAACGTACATCAGAAACATAAATACAACCAGTTTCCATATTAGCTTCAAAAATTGCCCAAAGTATCATAGAGATATTAATAATAATCCAGAAGACGTGCTTGACAGTTCTTAAGCTGCTTGAGCACTAAAAAATCTCTTCTGGTATGGAGGAGAAATTTTCATGCTTAAGGTTGCTGCAGATTTCCTATTAACTAATTCCCTGAAGAAGCTCTAGTTCACCTCTGGCAGACCGTTCCTCCTCAGCACATGAGGGATGGGCTGCTGACGGGAAGCAGAGTGCACCGCACATAATTAAACGAAAGAGAGATTCCTAGTAATTACGTGACAAGAAAGAATCAGCAATCTCTGCTCCCCGGTTTCATTAGCTAATGAATGCCTGGACAGGCACTAAGTCATGTTATTGATGCAGAATTCTGTTCCTACCACTCTGTGTGAATATAGAATCATAGATTCTTGAAACCTGAGCTTCCTTTGAATCCTTAGCTTGACTTTGAATGTACTCCATGGTCTGGCCTCAACCTGCCTCTACCGTCTCCTTGCTGACCATGGCTCCATATGCCCTCCATATTTCTAATACACTGTGTTTTAGCCCAAATTTTTCCAAAAAGAAATCCTGAGACAAAATTACGTCTGATGTTTTACTGGGGGGTATTAAAGGCTGGCAGAATATACCACCTCAAAATACGCCACTTTGACATAAGGATTATTTAGAGTTAAAGAAACTTGAAAATCAGCAGGTGCAAGAGGGGAGCTGTGACTCCTCTTTTTCTACCTGAAAGCAGGAGATTAAACCCCAGATAGGAAATATCCCTCCGATATCAGGAGGGATAAGAGCCTTTTTGTGCCCTTGCCTGCTAATTCCAACATCTGGGTCATCTTGTTGTCTGTGACCTCTGATGCCTTTTTTTCTTAATTATTCATCACATTTTCCTACTCCTTTACAAGTTTTTGGTAGATGATTTCTTTTTTCTGAACATTTTGAAATACACATTTTTAATCTAATTTGGATTAGATTTTTTTTTTAAATCTATTGTTGACTTTTGTCCTGGCAGATAGTTATTTATTAGAAGCTCTCCTTCTGTCAAGGTTTGGTTTTAGACTTTGTTAGATTACCTAAAGAGTAGCCTTTGCAAGTAAGCTATCCATATAACTTATGGCCTCTTTGGTAACTTATCTGAATGCCAAGTATATTAATGAGTTCTCTCCATTCTGAATGGGTCTTTAATCTGACATTTCTATCATCTAGTGACCTCTTGAATTACCATTCCATCCACTGTTCTAGGGATACTGCTCTCTGTTAGGCCTCGCAGAGTTTCATTTTGCATATGTGCAGGCTTCGTCCAAGCACTTGGGAAATCCTATGTACAGTAACCTCTTCAGTACCCTACCCCACACGTTCCAATCATGTCAGCAGCCCTGCACTCAATTCTGTGCCTCCCCAGAGAGACTCTGCTTGGATTACACCCCCTTTATTTATTTATTTATTTTATTTTTTTATAGTGAGAGAGAGTGCACATGCATGGGGGGTGGGGGTGGGGGACAGAGGGAGAGGGAGAGAGATTCTCAAGCAGGCTCCATGCCCAGCATGGAGCCCAATGTGTGGCTCTATCTCACAACCCTGAGATCATGACCTGAGCCAAAATCCAGCATTGGACGCTTAACTAACTGAGCCACTCAGGAGCCTACGCCCTTTTTATAAACATTAGAAAATTGTACCAAGCTACAGAGTTGGCAAGAGACTGGGAGGCTCACTTCATGTGTCTATCTTTCCACAGGGATCATACTACCTATTGCCTAGGACTTGAAAACAGTTGCCACATATGTTTTCTCTAGCTGTATAGTTGCTTATGCAGGGAGGATGTGTTTTGAACTATCTACTCTATCCTAACCAGAAATGCAAGCCTAAATAGGTTTTTAAATTTTGAGTTATGAAATACATAATATTTCCTATGTAAAGGAAAAAATCGAAAATAATACAGTCACCACAGTACCACACCCAGATTCAAGGTCAACATTTTTCCATATTTGTCTCAAATACGTGGCCCTTTCTCAAAGAATTGAATCTTCACAGATACAGTTGAAGTATACCCTTTTGGTTATCTATGGATAATCTATATTATTAATGATCTAGATAATCTATATATCTATAATATACCACTTTACAGCTTATTAGCTTTAAACAATAACATTCATTTATTTGTTTAATATTCTACAAACTGGGCAAGATCAGTGAGGACATGGTCCCACATGGCTTTACCTAGAATGTCTCAGGTGGGTTTTGAAGAAAATGCTTGGCAATTATCTTGGTGTTAGCTGTCAGTTGGAAGCTCCACTAGAGATGTTGGCTGGGCATCTTTATTCCCTTTCACCTAGCCTCTCTATATAACTAGTTGAGCTTCTCACAACATAGAGATATTAGGACAGTCAGATTTCTTTTTTTTTTTTTAAAGATTTAATTTATTTTTTTGACAGAGACATAGAGAGATCGGGAACACAAGCAGGGGGAGTGAGAGAGGGAGAAGCAGGCTTTCCACTGAGCGGGGAGCCCGATGCGGGGCTCGATCCCAGGACCCTGGGATCATGACCTGAGCCGAAGGCAGACGCTTAACGACTGAGCCACCCAGGCGCCCCAGGAGAGTCAGATTTCTTACAAGTCCACTGACTTCTTTCTAAAAGTAGAAGTTGCCTAGTCTTCTTAGTGCCGGAACTTACAAGTCTCAGAATGTCACTTCTGTTGCATTTTATTGATCAATGTCATCAAGGTCCAGCCCAGATTGAATAGGAGGAGAATTAGACTCCACACTTTGATAGCAGCTACAACGTCATTTTGCAGGATGGCATATGTGATAGGAAATGATGCTGTGGTCACTCTTACAGATACAACCTTTGGCACATATTCCTCACATCCCCTACTTCTTTCCCTCAGAGGTGGTCACTGTAATTGATATGTATCCTTCTTATTCATATTTTTATACTGTTAGCATAGCTCTTTCTAGCACTGAATCCCTTTTATACATCAAGCATTTTCCACATAGAGCCAAGCAAAATATTGAGGAAATTTCACAAATGTGTTATAAGACAGGGATTCCCTCGATGTGTTTACCCAAGAATCTGCTAAGGCCATCACATTTCTGATGGCTTGAGCTTCACAGATTCATCCTTTTTCCTTCTCTCAATTTGAACTTACAGCCCTGCCTTTCTAGTTATAGGTATCATGGGAAAAATCACATGTAGAAAAAGTTTCCTAAATTATGGGTCTCGTGCAGAAAAACTAACAGTGTGGTTCATCCTTTAAAGGTAGATTCCAGTCTTTTCCAGGTTGAAGCTCTCCTCTTTATTAAGACCTTTCTCCATACATAATTTTTGTTGTTGTTGTTAACCTTTGGTTGAAAAAAATACCTAGAGATAAAAAGTTATACTGATCTTAGTGATTACTTTGTTAACCTTAAAAATAAAATAGCCAGTATTTTATCAGCAAAATGGGTTTACTCAGGAATAGCAGAGAATTACAACTTGGAACGTGCAAGCTATGGAAAAGCCATAGGCAAGTCCCACAAACAAAAGAGAAGAGGGTTATTTCACAGAGAAGAAGAAGGAAGTTGGAAGGGGTTGTTTTGGGTGAAAGCAAGAGTTCAGGGTAATGATGGTTTCTCATTGGCTGACTTGCAAGGGTAGTTGATTACTTGTAGGAGCTGCAATGTACATCTTTCCCTTTTGGGGCCTGTAATTGGTGATACTTTCTTGTTGATTATGCTTCTGTTGGGGTCTGTCATTGAAGATTCTTCCTATAACTGACATTTGAATGATGGGGCTCCCCTTTTTGTGCTCCCCCTTCTAGCCTCACATTGCATTTTAGCGAAGTTTCCCTTTATTAATTTTCACAAGTTGTAAATAAGTTTATCACAACTGTACTTGTGTTCATTTAAGACATAAAATATGCTTTATGAGAGATTTGTAGTTTATGCAGTCTGCATATAATTGTTGATGTGTATATGAATTTATGAAACTTAGCATAATAACTCCAGCGTACAAAGCTCAGAGGTTAGGCACGTTTTACCATAGCTCATACTACTGAACTTGGCTTTCTCGTGTTAGTTCATGTTTCTCCTTATGGTATGCTCCTTGCACTAATCAATACTTGTGCCTGTATGCTTAATATCCCTGGATGTGAAAACGGTTGACATCCTACCCTAGTCCCTGCCAAGTCTTCTGGATGAGATTCTCTTGCCCTGGCTCCATATAGACTCACTTTCTTCATCACTGTTTCTTACCTCCACTCTCATGGCAGCCATGGAAACACCTCCCAAATGACAGTGGTGCCCATATATTTTTTTTTCTTTTCCACATTAGAAATGTATTTACCTGCAATAAATGAAAGGCCTTTAAACAAAAAATAGGCTTCAGGATACAACAGTATAAGCTACAGATTTCTCTTTCAATGTGAGATTTCTCTGTTTCTCTAAAAATTTTTAAGTATGTCTACTATCTATTAAGGTCTTAGTTTTTTCTTAAAACTCATTTCTGAAAAACACATTTTTATTAAAAAACTTATTTTTAGGGGCTCCTGAGTGGCTCAGTCGGTTAAGCATCTGCCTTCAGCTCAGGTCATGATCTCAGGGTCCTGGGATCAAGCCTGTGTTGGGCTCCCTTTCCCTCGCACTGCTTGTGTGTGCACGCCCTCTCACTCTCTCTTTCTCAAATAAATAAAATCTTTTTTTAAAAACTTCACTTTTTAAAAGATTTGTTTGATCAACATAGTCATTATCTGCTTTAATAATTCTTTACCAAATACTTTATCCAACAATTTATTCAACACATATTTTATGAGCAGATACTGTGTGCCGACACTATTCTGAGGATATAGTAGTGAATCATATAGACAAAGTTCCACTCCTCTTGGTAGACTGGATGGACACAATAAACAAACATTTAAACGTATAATATCTGCAGAGATAACTGATTTGGAGAGAAAAAAAGAAGCATGAGCAAGATATGGAATGACAGAGATTAAGTTACTATTTTAGATAAAGTCAGGGAGGGCTATCTGAGAAAATGGCATTTGAGCAGATACCTGAATAAAAATGGAGAAGCACATCCTGCTGTTATTTGGCAAGGGGTGGGGCAAGGATAGGGGGCTTTCCAGGAAGAGGGACTAGTTAAGTGAAAAGGCCCTTGGGAGAAAATGAAATAAGAAAAAAACGAAAGACAAAACAACAAAAACTTTTCAAGAAGGAAGGTAGGATCATATCTCTTAAATAGTAACAATAAGTTAATTAGAGAAGGGCTGAAAACTGAGCTTCGGATTTGACATCATGAAGGTCATTTTTTATGCAATAAAAAAAATTTTTTTGGAGTGGTGGGCCTAAAAAGTATGACTGGAATGGGTTCAAGAAAGGATGGGGAAGTAGCAAGAGGAGATCATTGGAATAGATGAGTGTTTCAAGGAGGCTCGCTATGAACAGGTGCAGAAAAACATAGTAATAGATGAAGGGGAATTTTAGGTCAAAGGAAGTTTTTGTTAAGGTGCAGGAATAACAGTACACTTGAATGTTGTTGTAAAGTATTTACCAGAGAGGAAAAATGATTACTGTTGGAGAGTAATATCCTTGAAAAAGTGAGAGGATGGGATGTAATCGAGACTGATATTCAGCAGATGTGAATAACTACAGACATAATGATGGCCAAAATACTAACGCTTTCAGGCTGGTTTATAATTTAATGCTGTCTTGAGCCCCCTGACTGCCCCCACCCCCACCTGGACCACATCTCCTTTTCCTTGGGACTCCCTGGGTCTTCTCATCATCCAGAAACCAAAGGGTAACAGCTGGAACAGGGGGAGGATCCAAAACCAGCTCTGTTGCCATGTTTGTACTTCCACCATTCTGGTTATTAAGTGTTTTGAATATCACCCAAGGATCCAGTGCACAGTGGAGGTGTTAGTCTTATAGAGGAGAAATAGACAGGTGGATTGATAGATTTGGAAAGGGTGAGGTTGAAAGTCCTCTTTTCAATGCTTTTATTTTCTTAGTAGTCTAAGAAACTAAGAGTAAAGAGGGGCAAGGGATCGTATAGGTAGGAGAGAAGAAGATGTGCAATTAATGTCTAATGGCATAAGAAGAAATAAATTGGTGTGGGCAATATGCAGAATTTATAGTCAATTAGCCATGGTTGGGATATTGCCATGCAAGTAAGAAAGAGGAAGACAGAGGTAAGGGAAGTGAGACTATCTTGTAGGGTGTGATTATAAAAATAGGTCATAGACTAGTTAAAACAGAAGTAGGAGTATAGAGGCAAGTGAGAATCAGTACCAAGGTGGTAGGGCAAAGAGATGATAGGTTCTGCTGCTGTTGAAGAATTGTTGGAGTTGGGGTATTAGTAGGAGTGAGTTGGGGAGATAGAAATGGTAAGTGGAGAATGGCTGTTCAAGATTGATGAAGGAGCACAGTTTTTAGTAATGCCAAATTCTAGTGAATGACCCTGAGAGTTTTCGGCTAAGATGGGGTGGGGTAAAAAAATCACTGGGCATAAGGAGGTTAAGAAAAGAGAGATCAGGTTGGGAGAAGGACTGTCTATGTAGACATTGAAATCACCAAGTTACATGATGATGGACACAATGAGAAAGAAGCTATCATCTTGAAGGAACAAGAAGTTACCCAAGGGTATGTAAATACCTACCATAGGAGATGTAGGGAGTCTGAGGGTATGAACTTCAAAGATGCTAGACATATTTAAGAAGGGGTGCCAGGCACTGTTCTAGGTATTAGGGATAGTAGTGAATAAAACAGATGAAAAATCCCTGCCCTCATGGAGTTCACCATCTCGTACCACTTGGCTGTCTCTTGAGTGTTCTGGTTTTCCTACTTGACTTCTTTTTTTTTTTTTTTTAAAGATTTTATTTATTTATTCATGAGAGACAGAGAGAGAGGGAGAAGCAGAGGGAGAAGCAGGCTCCCAAGGAGCAGGGAGCCCGATGCGGGACTCGACCCAGGATCCTGGGACCACGACCTGAGCCGAAGGCAGACGCCCAACCGTCTGGGCCACCCAGGCGCCCCCTACTTGACTTCTTATGGCCAAACTCTCCCCATTCCAATCCATGTGTTTTGTTATTCCCAAATTTCCCCTCTTCACGTAGAAAATGTATCATATAATTCTCCTTTATAATAATCTACTCAATTAGTGGTTTGATATTATCTTATAAATAAACTCTTATTTCTCCCTGTGGCATTTGAGTTGCAATTTAGCTCTGAATTTCTTGTTTGAGATCTGCTTAAAATTAGGGATTTGTACCTCCTCTGGGAAGCCTATCTTTTGATTCTTTTTACTGCAAAATTGAGTGCTCGCGTCGGCAGCACATATACTAAAATTGGAACGATACTGCAAAATTGACATTTCAGGACATTAAAATACATAAACTAGTTATAGGAATTCACTATGCATTCATTTCCTTTTAAATCATCAAAAGACATTTAGTCATTTCAGTCTTGTGCTGGAAAGTGCTGATCCTGTAACCCCGAGCTCTAACTGCTCAGGTCAGGGTTAGATACAGAGTAAGGGTGGAGGTGGAGAAGGATAGCCTGACTTTTGCGGGGATTTCCAGCAACAGAAAGGGGCTTCTGGTCACTTTTCATTACTTTTTCTGTTGAAGGCGGCTAATTCCCTAAATAATAGACATGACTTTGTATATATTTATTTGTTTTTTCTCTAGGGCAGAAATGTGGAGGTTTTTAAGGAAAACAAAGCAGTGACCCTTTGGCATATCTTATTTACCATATCAGTCAGAGTCTAGGCAGAAAACATAAGCCACACTCAAAATGGTTTAATTGAAAAGAATATAATGAAGGACTATTACAGAGGTGTGGGTGTGGTTCAAGGAACTAGCAATGGTGGTAAGCCTTTACAACCCTAGGCCTGAAGGGGCACTGGAAGAAAATGGTATTATTAGAGACCCATGAGAGCTGTAGCCATGGAAAAGAAGCTTTGGGACAGGCATTATAATCAGAAGGCCAGGGTATGGCCAAAACTTTGGCCTAGTTCGAGGGGGAGAAGAGTGTAATTCATAGGCTGGTATTTCTCTCCTGCCTTCTTTTGATCTTCTGACAGTGCTTCCCATTGGTCTAACTCAACAGGAAGCACAAGGCAAGGAGGTCCTGGTGATGTATTCATAAATGTCAGCTCCCAGGGCAGAGTATGGCAGAGAAGCGGAGACAATGGATTTGGAGAGGGAAACCAAAAATATCTATTACAAATATTCTCTACAACCATAAAGTAAAAAAAAAAAAAAAAAAAGTCAGTAGAAGGCAAGGAACTTAAAAATCACCATACAACTACCTTTCTAATATTATCACCTTCCTATTCAAACATTTAACTTACTGAGTGTTCTTTCTGCTTAATACTGGTCAGCAAACTTTTTCTGAAAAGGGTCCCATAGTAAATATTTTAGATTTTGAAACCTAAGAGGCCAAATTGAAAATATTACATTGTATTGACATAATCACTTAAAATGTAATCCTTTTAGCATATAAAATGCAGTCATTAAAATCCAGTGGGCTTGGGGCTCCTGGGTGGCTCAGTCAGTTGAGTGGTAGGACTCTTGATTTTGGTTCAGATCATGATATCAGGGTGGAGGGATCCAGCCCCACTTCAGGATCCACTCTGGAAGCCTGCTTGAGATTCTCTCTCCCTCTCCCTCTGCCATTCCCCACCCTTCTATTCTCCCTCTCTAAAAAAAAAAAAAAAAAAATCCAATGGGCTAGATTTGGCCTGTGAGCCATAGTTGATCACGCTCTGGCCTAGAAAGTCCTAGAAAGTCTTCTCCTAAATTTTTGTTAGCCTACATCTGCCTATTTTTTAAATAGCCAGTCCAAATAAAACCTCCTCCATGTGGCCTGCCAGACTGAGACTCTTTGAGTTATGAATGAAAGAAAATCAATTTTTACAAGCTTAAGAGAGTAAAATTACTAGCTTAAATTTGAGAGGATGTTGGAGGTAGATCCCGGAATCCAGGAGCTGCAGGCATCCCAGCTATTCCAGGCATTGTAGTATCAGAACATGCCCTCTTTATCGCTCTTTTCTTATCTTTGCTCTTTCTGCAGTTTGGTTTCATTGTTACTAGTGAGGGCAAAGCTTCCCCCATAGAAAACAGAAAGTACTTGTCCCTCTTAAGGCAATAATCCCAGGGAAGTATTCTGCTCGACCTGTCTTGGTCACACACCCATCCTTCGATGAACATGTGTGGGTGGTGGGGGGGGTGGTGGTGGTGTTAGGGAGGTTCTATGATGGCACAGGCTTGGGAGAAGAGCCCACTGCAGAGGACGGAGTCCCAAAGGGAGGGAGAATTCTATTGCCAGAAGATGCAGACAGGATGTCTATTTTTGGGAGATGAAAATGTCACAATTATAGTCCAATATGTGACATGCCATAAGAGAGACCATGTCTGAAACGTCTGAAATACGTTTTATCACCCCCAGTACCTAACATCACATTTGGTAGACAGTCATGCGTTTTTGATGAATGAATGACTCAGTTCCCCCAGCTGGTTGTGAACGCTCTCTTCTCTAAACTGGCCCAGATATCAGCTGTTGTCTAGTTCCACTGTAGGTTGTCTTAGAGGTTTTCCTGTCCATATGTTATGCTTTCCCTAATCCCGGGAGGCAAAGAATGCCTGAGACAGAGCCAGGCAACAGGAAATCTCAGCCCCGGAACCAGAGCACAGAATGCTGTAGACGCCGGTGACAATACCGACTATGTTCTGGGTAACCCAGGTGGCCCTTTTGTTGAGGCCTTCAGGACACAAAGGCCCCACCGACAGACGCGACCCTCCGAGGATAGGGAGGCCCGGGGGCGGGGGCACAGCGGGAGCCCCAGCCTCGGGGGCGTCGCACCGCACAAAGGAGACAGCAGGGAGGCGGCCGCGGGCGCCGATCTTCGCTCACCAGCCACTCGCAGTTGCGGTTACAGACCTGCAGCTTCCCTCCCCCTCCCCACCCAGGCCCGCCCGCCTGCCTTTCTGTCTCCTCTCTCCCTCCGTACTGGACGGCCCGGGTCCATTTCCGGGCTCCGGATATTTGGTATCAATCGGGGCTGGGGGCGCGGGAGCAGGTGGCTGCGGTGGGGTAGCTGGGCCGCCAGCCTGGGGCGCCGGGACGGGTCTCCCGCCGCCTTTGTCGCCAGCCCTTCCGCGGCGGCCGCTCCTCCCCCCGGTCGGCGCGCACTGCCGGCCGGACTTTGCGCCGCGTCGGGCGCTGCTGCTGCGCGCGGGGCCGCGCTCGGGGCCGGCGGCGGCGGGGAAGCGGGCGGCGAGAGGTGGCCGGGACCCCGGCCCAACATGGCTGAAGTCACCATCGACCAGTCCAAGCTGCCCGGAGTCAAGGAAGGTAGGGGCCGGGGCGCGAGGCGCGCGGGGCCCCTCCCCTCTCCCAGCCTGGCTCTCTCCGGGCGGGGAAGTCGTCTTTTTGGACCCCGAGGCCCTAGCGCGGGCCCCTCTGGTGCCCTGACGCCCTGGTCGGGGACAGAATTGACTTGAGGCTTTACTGTGGTACCTTGGGCGAGTCATTACGTTCTGAGCCCAGTTTCTCGTCTGCGAGGAATTGGGGGGAGAGAGGATAGCACCACCCTCAGCAAGTGGTTGTGCAAATGTTCTAGCGAAGAGCAAAGCGTTGGTGAACGCTCAAGAGCTGGGTAAATCTGACTTATTTGTGTCCTTAAAAATCAAGGCCCAGCCTAGCTGGCTTGAAGGCTAGGAAGTGGGGAGGGGTTGACATTCAGTTCCTTGTGGAGCCTTTGTTTTGAAACTTGACTCTTTCCCTCCTTCTCGCCACTTTTCCTAGCCCAGCGTCTGGCTGGCTGGCTTTCCCACCTCCCTCAAGGTTTAAAAGTTTAGTCTTGGCACAGCCCAGCGTGGGCAGGCTGATGGGAAGCTGCTATAAGCATTTTCTTAGGAAAAGCAAGGGGTAAGGGGGAACAGAGGACTGACTGGTGACCTTGATTTTTTTAAAGGCTCTTTATACTGATGTCCTGGGAAATTATGGTTGATCAGTACTGGTCTGGTTTAGCTACTGGCACTTAGCCTTTTGACTTCCCTCCCCTCCTCTTGGTTGACTGCTCCAAGATCTAGCATTTTTTGTTGTTGTTGCTGAAATTTTGGGTGCTGAATCACCTTAACCTTTAGTTATCTTCGGCTCTTCTTTGGCCCCCGGAAGTGTGGAAATCCCAGAGTGCTATCCAGGCTTGCAGAGGTTGTCTTTGTTGTGAATGTCATTTGTTTCAGTTGAACAATGTGGCCTGGGGTGTCTTGGGAATGTGGAATTGAAAATAATAATTTTTGCTTTCTTGGAACTGCATGTTTCATAGACAACTTGATTTGACTCTGATGGTCTTGTGGGTGTTCAGGCCGACCCCAAAATACCAAGTAAGCTTGACTGCTTTCTTTCCCAGAGTTCGAAACACTGGGAGATAGAGTAACTGGTTTTATGTAGAATTTTTAATGGGGCCAGGCTTGTCCTATTGTTCCTGAAGGGTATTAGAGCTTAGGCCTGAGATCTTTCAACCTTTCAGTTTCTAGCAAGGCTTTGGTGAAGATTCAGGTATTCACATTCAAATGTAGTTTTCACAGCACTGTCAAGTCTGGTGCCTGAGTGAGAGGAAAGGCAGATCTACGCTTTGAAAGTCCTAGTCTGGGGCGCCTGGGTAGCTCAGTCGTGTACCGTCTGCCTTTGGCTCAGGTCATGATCCCAGGGTCCTGGGATTGAGCCCCACTTCGGGCTCCCTGTTTGGCGGGAAGCCTGCTTCTCCCTCTCCCACTCCCCCTGCTTGTGTTCCTTCTCTCGCTGTCTCTCTCTCTCTCTGTCAATAAATAAAAATCTTTAAAAAAAAAAAAAAGTCCTAGTTTCTGAGATTGTCTGGTTGTACTTAGCCTTTTGGGTAGGAGTTTTATGGACAGATGTCTGTATGTTGGACGTCCCTAAAGAAAAAGTGACCCTGTATAGTGTGTCGTGCTTCCTTGGGGGTGGGTGATGAGTAGAGTGAACACTGGAGTTCAAACACAACCTTAACAGGTAAAGTATTAATCCTGTGGTGCTGTGATTTTACCCAGCTCCTTGTACCTGTCGCTGACCTGGAACAAACTCGAAACTCATTTTCTGTATATGCATTTATATGACTCTTAGGTCTTTTGGTTTCTAACCAAGACATGAATGATGAATGATTTATTCTAGTACATTTTCAAGGGGTTCAAAAAAACACTTTCCATCTAAAAATGCAAGATGTTTCTATTCCTAAACTCTGGAATTTTTGCACATTCAAATTGGCTTTCACTTTGCATAATGTGGTGTTTGGCAATCCAGTTTGCGTGATATGGTTAAGTAGGAAGGAAATTTGGTGTGGCTCTTTCATTAAGTTAGAATTAAATACTGATTGATTTTGAAGGTGGTCAGAAATTGTTGAGATCATTGTCTTTGTAAGCATCTGACTTTTCTGGTTCCAAGATCCTCAAAGGAAATGATGTATTAGGCTAGGAACCTCCTATTGGTGGTGTAGTTTTTGATCTGGGAAGTATTCAAGTCTTAATAAAGGGTATCTTTCTCTAATATAACTCTTAATTATGGCCCAGTAACTCCCTAACAATGCCTTTGAACCCTAATTTAAAGAGAATAAAGGTGGTGCCCATGTTTGGATAAAACATACACATTGAGACTGTTCTTAATACTGAAACTCCAACTCAGTTTGTAAGGAAAGTTTAGTGGTAAATTGCTTAATATCCTGGCATAGATTTTTAAGCTCTGTTTTTAAAAATCTGTCTCCTCCACTTCTCTTTTCAGTCTAAACTTTGGTAGATTGATATACAATTACGATTTGGGGTCATAGGGTGGATTTCAATAGAGATTAAGAATAATGCAGTGGATGTCTGTGGCTTCCCACTGCCTTTTCTTTGGGAGAGGTTGAGGAGCCTTGTGACCTTTGTTGTGAACATGTCAACAGAGGTCATGGTAACAGCTGACATCAGGGACTATTTTAATACTTTAAAATTTTCTTTTCTAGGTTAAAATCCAGTGCTTGCTTGCTTAGTTTTAAGGTGGTCAAAGATATTCATCATTTGGACAGACCTTTAAAAAAACCAAAGTTACAGCAGTATTTTTACCTTAGGAAATCTCTTAAAATAGGAGATAAAGGGACACATTTGAGTTCATATGTAGGTGAAAGGAATTAAGTTTAGCTAAATGTCAACACATCATTATTTCTGATTTAAAAGCACATTTGGAACACATGCATACTTTTTGTAATGGAAATACTGTTGCCAATGTTTAGGAATAGTCCTTTATTTCTTCTGAAACATTTGAGCTTCTACCCAACAAGATTTGAAATAATTCCAGCTGTTGTTTTTTAAAGTATAACTCAAATGCATCATGCAATTTGCGAATGTTAGACAAAGGTGTAGTCAGGTTCCAACAGTATTCTCTAAGTTTCTTAGTTTAGATCCGGCCGAGCTGGGTATGTATTTTTCTAAAAGTGAATGCTTTTCTTCAGTTGACAGACTTAGGTTTTTGGTCAATTTTAGCTTCTTTGCTGAATTTTCTTTCTTTTTTCCTTTTTTTTTTTTTTTAAAGATTTTATTTATTCATTTGAGATACAGAGATACAGAGAGACAGAGAGAGAGAGCATGAGAAGGGGGAGAGGGAGAAGCAGGCTCCCCCCTGAGTCAGAAGCCTGATGTGGAGCTCCATCCCAGGACCCTGGGATCATGACCTGAGCTGAAGGCAGACGTCTAACCACCTGAGCCACCCAGGTGCCCCCAAATTTTCTTTCTGACACAATAGTCCAGACCTCTCACTTTCCTTTTTTGTCCTTTCCACTTAGATTCCCATATCACTACTTAATTTGGAGTGGCTCCTTTATCATCATACTCTTGCCCCTTCTCCTGTCTAACAGAGTTTTGACCCTTGAAGTGTTGGTCTAAGAGCTAATGTTAGCCTGTCCATCAAAGCCATTTCTAGACCCTTTTAAACTTTTACCAACTCCTTTGTAATTTTATAGGCATTAGAGTTTTCCCATTTATAACCATTTAGCACAATACACCAACCCTCCCATCAGTTCCCCGTGCCAGCCTTCTTTCTTCTTCTCTTGCAGCAGTAAGAAATGCAGTATGTATTATATGTCTGTACTAGTCTTCAGATGGAAAGTTTCACCATCTCCAGAGTTGGTTAACTCTGTGTATGGGTGCACATCTGAAGTCAATGCACCTAGTGATTTTTCTTGAAGTAAAAGCAGCTAGCTGTTCTGAAAGAAAATATTTTTTCTTTTATGAAAGATAAAGTGTAATACATTTTTAGAAATATGTCTCGAAAGCACTGATTCATTTTAGGTCCAGGACACCCCAGTGACCTAATGAGGTAAATTAAATTAATGGTACAAATCCAGAATTTTAAGGGGAAAGATACAAAGTTAGGTCTGGTGTAGTAAGTTAAGCAAGTTTTCCCAGAGATTTTAAGCATATCACGTGCACACTAGGCATGTAATGTGAAGGCATTGTCTGTGAGATATATAGCATCTGGTTCCAGGGCAAACTCACTTTCTCTTTTCTTCAAAATTCTATAGCAAGTTTTTATTGTTACTGTTTTTTAAGGAGACAGTGGCTGGATCTACTTGAGTTGGGAGATTTGTATCTTATTTATCTTTCTTTACCCTTGTCTGGCTTTAACATAGCCAGGAAATATTCAGCAAATATTTGCATATGTGAGTGAATGGATGAATGAATGAGTGTATTATTAAATGCTTCCTGTTGGTTCAGGAATCATACCTCTGGCATAGTATATTATTATTATATATTAAAAATAATATTTTATATTCCTTCTCAGAGTCTCGGCTCCTAAAGGGCAGGGATAATGCCTTTTAACCATGGGCTCACAGATCACAATGCCAGAATTAAATTTATAAAAAAATTTTTTTTTAATTTTATTTTTTATACCAAACCTTTTTATCTTTTTTTCTAATGTTTATTTTCTCATAGGTGCATCTTAAAAATAGATTTTATCCTGTATAAATATATAAAACATAAAAAGTAAAAAAAAAAAAAAAGCTATGCTCTTCCTTCTGTCCTTGGAGGTAATCATTATTAAGAATAAAATTTTAGTGAAAACACCTAACAAATGCTCTTTTGTGGTTTTGATTTTTATTTGAGTAATAGGTTTAATGCACTTATCTCACAATTTGGAAGTTGGAAAGAATCTTAGATACATATTTTAAAAAAATGTGTGCCCCCTGTTGCACAAGGGTAGTTACACAATAAAACATGCCCTGTGGTGCATGGACATGATCTTCACTGTAGTGGAGAGGCAGTGTAGAGTTCAAGGAGTTGCTGTAAAGAACCCTCTAAATTCATACTGCACCCAAAATGCCTCTCACATAAAAGAAAAAGAAAAACTCTTCCAGTATGTTGTTATATGCAAGGATGCAATACTTTCTTGCTTGAATGAATTTTAAAAAATGGATATAGCTGTCATTTGTAAATTAAGATTTTTTTTAATAAACTTTTTAAGTCATTGAACTTTTTTTTTAACTAACAGGTACCTAAAGGACAACTTCTTCCATATGTCAAACTGTAAAGTTAATTGATTTTTAATCAAAGGATCTCAGAGTAGAAAGCATTAAAAACCACTAATCTAAACCAACCTCCTCATTTTCCGGAGGAAAGTCTGAGGGCTAGGATGGGGAAGTGAGTTGTACGGAACTGCTGAGGTTAAGTAGCTAGGAATTAGCACATTGGGACTAGAATTAGAAACATTTAAAGCTGCAAATATTCTCTCCCTTCCTACGTTCTCCCTCCTCTCCCATTTTCTCCCTTCTCTCCCACCTTTTCCCTTCCTTTTTCTTGCTTTTCCCCCTTCCGCTCGTCATTTCTGTCTTTTAAATTATTTTGTCGATACTTAAGATTAATTTCTAATGTGTTTCATTAATATTGTCTTATGCTTAGAACAGTAGAATGAACATAATGGCAATTTCAGAGATGTTTTGAAGTTATTTTAGGGATAATGTTTGATATGAATGTTAATGAGTTAATATCGGCTTTATTTTATTTTTTAATTAAAACCTTTTTTTAGGTTTTATTTTTGATTCATCAAATGAATTACTGAGTAAACTATGGGAGGTCACACTCCTGCCTCAATGCTCTATCTAAAAAAAAAAAAAAAATGCATGTCTTCTCTGCTGTATTCAGCCTGATGGGGCTCAAGTTTAAAGGTTTGGGCACTTTGAACATAGAGAGAAATAAACTCAAAGAAAGCCATAGGCCGTGGTTTTTCCACAGTCCTTGTCAGGGGTATAGGAGTTTTTAATGAGATAAATGAATTTGTCTTAGTGATAAAAAGCTATGTAATATTCTGCTCATAAAGAAAGCATTTATAGATACCACAAAACTTTAGTAAACTCTGCTTGAAATCTAACTACAGGAGCATATTTTTAAAATGAACCATTAAAAAAAAAATAAAAAAATAAAATGAACCACTCTCAGTCATGGGGGAAAAACAAACCTATCGTAGCTATATTTGCAGTTTCAGAAGTAGCTAGTGGAAGGTCTATTGAATTAATATTTTTAACTGATGACCCACTTAAAGGTGTCCTGTGCTTCAAAATGTAAAATTAGGATACATTGAATAAGACCTACAAAGGATAATTGGTTTATACATGCAGAAGGACCTTGGGGATTATTAGGCCATTTATTCCCAGATGTTTGAATTTAGAAATCAGTGCAAAAGAATTCCCAGGTATTACTGTTAGAAGTTATGACAAACACACACGCACACACAACCATTTATTTTGATATCCTTTCCTTTACAAGAAAAAACCCCATATACATTAAAGTACATATGCATATGCATATGATAGTTGGTAACCATACACTGACATAAAAACAGTGAAAAGTTTCTCATAAAACAGAACCAGGTGTAATCAGTTTTGTTTATATAGCAGTATTTTTTTTCTTTTTAGTCAAGTTCATTGAGGCATAATTTATTTTTATTTTTTATTTTTTAAAGATTTTATTTATTTATTTGAGACAGAGAGAATGAGAGAGAGAGAGAGCACATGAGAGGGGGGAGGGTCAGAGGGAGAAGCAGGCTCCCTGCCGAGCAGGGAGCCCGATGCGGGACTCGATCCAGGGACTCCAGGATCATGACCTAAGCCGAAGGCAGTCGCTTAACCAACTGAGCCACCCAGGTGCCCGAGGCATAATTTATATACAGTAAAAATTCATCCTTAATTTACAGTTCTGAGTTTTGACAAATGTATAGTCTTGTAATTATTCCAACAATCAAGATCAGTATAGTTACATAACCCCCAAACTTCTCTACCCTTTTTTCCTGTCTCCCACTAGCCATTGATTTGTTTTCTGCCGCTATAGTTTTTTCCTTTGCAAAAATGTCGTATCATTTGGATCATAGTAAGTACTTTTTTGAGTTTAGCTTCTTTCAGTTAGCATAATGTATCTGATACTATGTTGTATGTATTAGTAATTCTTTTTATTATTGATTTCCAGTGTTTGGCTGTACCACAGTTTGCTTATCTGTTCACTTGTTGAAAAACATTTGGGTTGTTTTCACTTAGGGTGGTTATAAAGTCCCTATAAACATTTGCATATAGAGGTGGTTTTTTTGGTGAAAGAAAATTTTCATTTCTTTTGGGTAAGCACCTATGGTGGGATTGCTGGGTCATATGGTGAGTGTATGTTTAGCTTTATAAGATACTGTCAAACTGTTTTTTGAAGTGGTTGTACCATTTTGCATTCCCACCAGCAGTGTGTGTGAGCTCCAGTTGCTCTCCTTGCCCAGAGTTTGCATTGTCAGGGTGTTTTTTGTTGTTGTTGTTATTGTTGTTTTTAACTTAGCTATTTTATTAGATGTGTAATAACACACGTGGCTTTAGTCTGCGTTTTTCTAATGACTAATGATGTTAAGTCTCTTATGTTATTTACCATCTTATATATTTGTTGAAGTGTGTTCTAAGCTTTTGGCCCCTTTTTAAAAAAAAATTAGATTGTTTTCTTTTTATTGCGTTTTGAGAGTTCCTTATATATATTGTGGAGTCAGGTCTTATATCAGATATATATTTTGCAGATGTCAATGGTTTTTAAACCTTGGTGCAACATTAGACTGTTCATGTTGAGAGCTTTACTATAAACACATTCCTGGCCCTACTAGATACCAGCTAAATCTCTTGGATATAGTCCCAGGAGTTTGTAGTTTTTATACCCCGATTATATACTTGGACTTACACAATGGACATTTGCAACATACTGACTGAAAATACTGTGGTCACCCTAGTGCAGGAATCCTCCCTACTCTAATTTCTCAAGCTTCTGCAGTGGCAACTCATTTCTCTGTTAGTGTTCAAGAATGAGCAGCATTTTTTTCCCTCTCTAGTAATTGAAATTTGTTCCTCTAAGGTAGGGGTCTGCACACTATGGACCATGGACCAATGCAGCCTACCCACCACTTGTTTTCTCATAGCAGGTGAGCTGAGAATGGGTTTTACGTATTTTAATGATTGAAAAAAAAAAGAGGAAGAAAGATTGGTGACATAGGAACATGCTATGAAATTCATATATCAGTTTCTTTTTTTTTTTTTAAGATTTTATTTATTTATTTATTAGAGAGCGAGCGAGAGAGAAACAGCATGAGAGAGGAGAGGGTCAGAGGGAGAAGCAGGCTCCCCGCTGAGCCAGGAGCCCGATGTGGGACTCGATCCCAGGATCCTGGGATCATGACCTGAGCCGAAGGCAGTCGCTTAACCAACTGAGCCACCCAGGCGCCCCATATATCAGTTTCTATAAGTAAAGTCTTATTGGAACAAAACCGTGCTCATTGTTTGCCTATTGCCTGTGGCTGCTTTCATGCTACGAAGGTAGAGATGAGTAATTGTGGCAGGGACCATATGACCAGCAAAGCTTAAAATTTTTATTATCTGGTACTTTATAGGAACAAATAGTGGGTTTTTTTGGACCATTTTTGATGAAACTTTAAAAAAACTTCCTTATTTAACTTTTTTTGATACTTATCACCATGAGCATCTATTATAACTTTTCTTTAATATGTCAATGTTGTTGGGGACTATTGCTGATTGAACTCTTATGATAGTGTATTTTATATTTGTAGTGACTTTTAAAAATACAGACATACCTGATTTTTTCTTTTGAGGAAGAAAAACTTTACACTCCATATATATTTCTAGGTACTTCAAAATTGATTCTCTAGATAGAAGCCATGTGTAAAATAAGAGTATGTCATATGCCAGCTCTGAGTAAGGGTCTGTGGGCTTTCATGAGTGAAGTGCATGAATAAACAGATTGAACTTTTTAAAAAAGTTTGCTTATGATTTTTAGCTTACTGCTTATCACTGGCTCTCTTCAAAATGTATTACTGACGTTTGCATGAAGGAAGTGTTACTTCGTCTTCTTAGAAACTTCTGTCAGAAGTACCTAGGTTGATTTACCACTCCACTTCGAAGGCTTGGTGTGTAATGATTGTTTCCAGTCTCAACACAGCTCCTCAATGACCAAATACCAGGGGAGTCTCCACTGGACTTTTTTGGCTTTTATTTTTCTAATGAGTCATAAAGGCTGAGTCACTTTCCATTAACTTTACTTCAGGACTTTTAACTGCATATAGAAAAAGTGTGAGTGGTTTATAAGGGTGTCTTTCCCTCTTCACTGCCTCCCCAATCAACAACATTTGTTTTTGTCTTTGTTTTTTTTTTAATGACTATATAGAGGAGTCCATGATTTACTTCATTGTATTAATTACAGTAATATTTTAGTAGCACTTTTCTATCAAATGCTTTAAAATGTTAGTTTTTTTCTTTCGTATTATGAAGGTCTGTAAAATATAGAATGTTAGGGTTGACAAATACTGTCAAAAGTCTTTATTGCCTAGATGGGAAACCTGAAGTAGAGAAAGAAGAGACTTGATTAAAGATCATTGTCGCCCCATCTGCACTTCTTGAGCTTGGTCTAACATCTGGGCCAATACCTATTTGGAAAGAACTGCCCATTCTCAGTGTCTACATTTACAATCACTTTCTGGCTTTGCCTACAAAAGGTCCCTTATCCTGTCAGTGATGGCTAGATTTTAACTTGACATGTCTGCTTCTCTTGTTTTCCCAGGTTTCCATGGTCAGACCTTATTATTTCAAATTGGGCTTTAGTGGACTCACAAAGCATTTCTTCTTTTCTTTTTATAGTTACCCCATTAGAGATTCACAGAGCCAGTCTTCATAAGGTCATTTTGGCTGTGTGTATATGTTGGAGAAGAGAAACTGGAGATTTAGAAAATGGTTGGGGAGCCATGGATACACCCCAGTTTACTGTGCTTTTAACATCCCTGAACTCCAGGAACTTGGTGTCAGTGACTTTCAAGCTCCCCACAGTAGGATAACTACTAGGCTTAAAGACAGGGTCGCCAAAGAATTTATAGGCCAAACCTAGACACTGTGAGTAAAAGGGATGATTCTAATAATTTCACCAGAGTAGATGGATACTGGTAATCACACAACTAAAGGAGACATTGCTGAAATACCACGGGCAGTTGGATGTGATGACTGAATGAGGTCCTCTTCTGGATATGTGAAGTTTTCATTGGCACTTAAAACCCAAAGGGTACCTGTCTATCATAGATTGTCTTGAGGTTCTAAATTTGTTTTCTGTTTCATAATTGATTACTATGTAAAACATGAAAACTTATTCTTTAGATTATAGAATAGAAATCATTAGGGTGTCATTCAGCTATTCATATTTGGGTTTATCAGAATTTTATTTTTTTTAGTTTTCTTTCTGTTCCCCATTTATGGGTTCTCTCCATATATTCCCCCCAAAATGTAGAGAACAGATGTTGAAAAGATTTGTGCCAATTAAAGGGAGGTAAGAAATGCAGACATTTCTGATTCCTTTACTTGGCAATATGTAATATGCCTATCATTTTTTTTTAATTTTTAAATATAGAAGAAGGCTACCTTTTTACTCTGCCAAGCATCTTTTTAGTAATTGAGCTCTTCCTAGAATTATTTTGCAGTATTTGCGCTAGTTTACTGATACATTAAATAATTCATCCCAATTGAAATCAGACTTATGGTATAAAATTTAACTTCAGCAGACTGACTTCTTTCTAAAGGGAAATACCTTGAACCTAGACTTGTAAGACCTGGTTTCACATCTCCTATTTACCACCTATTAGGTGTAAGAACTCAGAGATAACACGCAGTATCTCTAAGCTTTGGTTTCCTTAGCTGTTTATTGGAGATAATATTCACTGTGCCTAATACATGGGCTTGTGATGACAGTTAACTGAAGAAATGGATATGAAAACTTTCTGTAAAAATGTAGTGGTATACAGTCAAGCTCTTGATGACGTTACTGTTCAAATTGCCCTGTAATACTTTGACTTTTTCACTTCTTCCAGACTGTTGTTCCTGTGAGCCCTGTTGCTCTACCTGGTGTTTCTTTCTCCACTATCCAAATTCGGCCTGTTTGTACGCCCTCCCACCCCCACCAGGTCTCGCTCAAGTGCTCATTTTCTGTTAAGTCTGCCCTGCCCTGTTTCTTCTTTTCTGTGATTTCTTCAACCCACTTTGAACTACTTATTTCCTAAAGCAACATGATCATTCTCTGTATTAATTTACTCTTTCTCTCTCAACATGAGACTGGCGGCTGACTGATTTCAGTATTTTTTGGGGATCCTTACATATAGGAGATATCCAGAAAACTTGTCAGACTATCTGACAGCTTGTGCTCAGTAGGCAGACTGACCTGAGCTAACTGAACTGATGACACTAGAGTAAGAGCTATGATCATTTGCATGAATTCATAGGGGTAGGAATAGAAGACTAGGAACAAGTCGCTTTTACTTTTTGTTGTATTTTTTTTTCCATTTCTCAAATTTCTGTAAGATGTTGATTGGTATTGAGGTTAAATCAAGGCCTGAAAACACACAGTAATTTCCTTTGCAGACAGTGAGCTTACTTGTTTATGGATTGACTTTAATTATGTAAAACAGTGCTAATGTGTGCATATTTTCCAGGAATGTTATATGGTATCATTTTGTCACTGTTACTAGAGAATCCAGTTAAGTTTCTTAGATGGTGTTGGGTTCCATTCATAATTTTTATGTTTACTATTTTCTCTCAGATTTATTTTGACATAAAGGGAGCAAGTTTCTTATAAAGCTTAACTAAACAGATCAAGCATAACACGTGTTTTTAAAGTTCTTGATTATAAGGGGAGATAATTGTGAAGAATCTGAAAGTTTTGGGTTGGAGACCAAAGAGATGGATGTACATATTGCAAACTTTGAGTGATTTATGATCAAAAGAAGGTGGGAAAGCATGAGCAAGAGCTCAAGAGTTTTTGCTTTGGGCATGAATATGTCCAATTGTACTTAATTTGGAATGGTTTTCTAACTTAGGGCACACTGTTTAGTCTCTTTCAAAGAGCTTCATATGATATATTAGGAGTTAACACTGCTTTCAAAACAGGCAGTGCTATAAAAAATAAATTTATATTTGTAGGCACCTATTATTTTAATTTTTTTAAAAAACCACCAAAATAATTTTGACTCCTTTAAAAAACAGTGAAGCAAGTAAATCCTGTAGAGCAGAAAGGATTTGGACAACTTGTCTTCCTGTTCACAGACGCAGCTGCCCCTGATTTTCTTTCACTTCCTCTGCAGGGGAATTACATGATAACCAAATATACTGTAGAACGTACTGAAGCCAGTTTCAGTAGCATTGCAGAGAGAAATCCAAGGCATTTTAACACATTCCACTCGAACTTAAAACATTTGGTGATCTCTGAGAAGCATTCTGAATATGGAGGGTGCTCACTTGCCCAGACTGTACTGTGATCATCTGGCCCCACATAAGCCTTTTAGTTAATGACACAGTTCACATTTATATTCATTGAACACTAAATGACTGATAACATGGTCTCATTTTACGAAGAAAGCAGTATTTGGTGCAGGAGAAACACAACAGTTATTCTATAGGGTAGTCTTTTATATAGGCTGTGATGATCACATTTTTGATGATATGCTTGTGTCCAAGAGACAAGTGTGTATCACTTACTCTGAATCAAGTACATTTCATGCAACCCTATGTCTAAGTTGGATGAATTCTTTTTTTGTTTTTTTTTAAGATTTTATTTGAGAGAGAGAGAGAGAGAGGACGAGTTGGTAGGGGAAAGGGCAGAGGGAGAAGCAAGTTCCCCGCCGAACAGGGAGCCCGACCTGGGGCTTGATCCCAGGACCCTAGGATCATAACCTGAGCTGAAGGCAGATGCTTAACGGACTGAGCAACGCAGGTGCCCCAAAGTTGGATGAATTCTTAATTTGGACTATTTCCTTACAGCTCAGAACATTGAGGTTCTAATTTGGAAAGTGACTTGTCAGAGGTCACTTGGTGAGCTGCTGACAGAAGCAGAACAAAAATTCTGTCAGATGTCTGGAATTAAGAACAAGGCTCTTTTGGGCGCCTGGGTGGCTCAGTTGGTTAAGCGACTGCCTTCGGCTCAGGTCATGATCCTGGAATCCCAGGATCGAGTCCCGCATCGGGCTCCCTGCTCAGCAGGGAGTCTGCTTCTCCCTCTGACCCTCCTCCCTCTCATGCTCTCTGTCTCTCATTCTCTCTCTCTCAAATAAATAAATAGAATCTTTAAAAAAAAGAAAAAAAGAGCAAGGCTCTTTTGTACTTGTGTGTTCCTTATATGCTGTAGTAAAGCCATATTTCCATACACTGGGCAATAAATATATTTCTTATAGTAAAGATACCAAGATGTCATGTGGGTTTGGCAGAAAGTCTTCACTAGAGCAACTCAAAGAACAGAAATTAGGAAAATCCATCTAGTTTTAGGCATGCACTGTTTTTACATGTTAGTGTGTTTATATTTTGACCAGTTATACCTCTACTCATACCCTCCTGTCATTCTTGAGGTTGATTAAACTATTAATTATATGACTTTCGTATATAATTCTACTTTGCTTTCTAACTCGATATTCAATTAAAAAAAAAGTTTGAAGTGATGGAGCTTATTAAACATTTTATACATACTGATTTTCCTTTGACTCAGGCCCACAATATGTGTAGGAAACATTCTCCTTCAGTTGGACATAGGTTAGAAAGACCTATAGAAATGTAGTAAGCTGTTGAATACAGTTTAATTCTTTGCCAGAAAACATTTCTACACATCACAAGACAAAGCAATGATTGCATATTCTATTATAGGTTCTATGCTAGACAAGTGACTAGATCTGTGTTAATCAGTGACTTAGTTAAGGGACCTGACTGGAAGAAATACTTAATGGGACATAACTATGGAACCTAAGAATTCCTTAATTCTGATGCTGCCAGTAATAATAGGTTCCATTTATTGAGTTTCCTTTTATTGAGTGACAGATGTATTCCTTGGCCCCTCACTTAACCTAATTTAGTTCTTAAGACATTTATTCTCATTTTACAAAGGAGGAACCTGAGGCTTAAAGAGATTAAATAACTTGCCCAGGGTCTTTTATAGCCATTAAGAAAGCAATATTTGAATCCTGATCTGTATAGCTCCAAAGTTTGTTTTGTTTTGTTTCCCTCTGAAATAACTCTTCAACAGTAGGAAAAACCCAAAACAGAATAATGTTGCCACTTTATATACTCTTTATTTTTGTATTATTGAAGAAATCTCAGCTTTCTTCTTATTGGAATTTACTTCTATGCTTCAGGTTTTGCTTCTTTCTTCCCATAGTAGTAGCTGTGTTTCCAGCTCTCTTTAGGAGTAGGGAACCATCAAAAGTGCACATCTAACTTTTAAGTACCACTAAAGTGAACACAAATTTTTCTCAATAAAATAATAATAATAATAATAATAATAATGATGATGATGATGATGATAGGGCCTCCTAGGTGGTGCAGTTGGTTAAGTGTCGGACTCTTGATTTTGGCTCAAGTTGTGATCTCAGGGTCTTGACATCAAGCCCTGCATCAGGCTCTGTGCTCAGTGTGGAGTCGGCTTGAGATTCTCTCTCCCTCTCCCTCTGCCACTCCCGCTTATGCGCACATGTTCTCTCTAAAAAATAAGTAAATCTTTACAAAATAAAATAAAATATCCCCTCTGATGAACTACACAGAGAGCCAAAGTGGTTGACAGAATCACTTTTTTTTTTTTAAGATTTTATTTATTTATTTGACACAGAGAGAGAGACACAGAGAGAGCACACAAGCAGGGGGAGCAGCAGGCAGAGGGAGAAGCAGGCTCCCCGCTGAGCAGGGAGCCCGACGCAGGGCTCGATTCCAGGACCCCGGGATCATGACCCGAGCCAAAGGCAGATGCTTAATTGACTAAGCCACCCAGGCGCCCTGACAGAATCACTTTTTAAACTCTTGGCACAACTCCCTGTTATCAGGGTAGGGATTTTCTAGGTGTGCTTTGAAATACAGGCCAACTTCTTTCAATTTACTGTTGGGTTGCTTCCTTCTGTTTAGACGGTATTTCTAGGAAATCTGATTTAAATGTAAGCCAACTTGTATTATAATTAGGAAGATAAATCTCTTGATCTTCTGGGGAGGCATTCCCCTAAATTCTAAGAATGTACCCATGATCTCAAGATATCTTGTAGAAAAACACATTTCTGGTCAGTAAACATGACCAATTATTGAGCATATGGCAGCATACCAGAGTGAAATTCCAAAAATCTCAAGATTTACCCATTTGTTTTTTATTCATACTTTTAGATTTATATGATCTAAGATCACTAGAATTGTGTGTAGAGTTCTGACAAATGGTTACCAGAGTGGAACTGTGAGTAGTACAATTTGCTTTATGGGAGCAAGATTCTAAGAGAATCTTTTTACCATGCCTACTTACCCCATGACTGATATTTGAAACAGAATTTTGGGGCGGGGGGGATTTTGAGTATTACTCTTGATTTTTTTTAAAAAATTATTTTTTTAGAGAGAGTGTGAGAGGGGAGAGGGGCAGTGGGAGAAGGAGAGAATTTGAAGCTGACTCCATGCTGAGCAGAGCCCCACTCGGGGCTTGATCTCATGATCTGAGATCGTGACCTGAGCCGAAATCAAGAGTCAGACGGTTAACCAACTGAGCTACCCAGGCGCCCCTTACTCTTGATTTTTTGAAATTGAAATGTGTTTACTAATCCTAATAGCAAAGAAAGTGCTAGCTAAAGTATCTCCTTGCAGAAGAGAAGTTGAAAGTGGAAATATCTGACTCAGGGTAAATAGAATTTGCAGTAGCTAGTACTTAAGGAAACTCTCTTGTCATATGAAGCCAATAAACCAAAATGGTTTTCTTTTCTTGGTGTAAACTTGTACTTAAGTTGGGTTGGATGTGATCTTTTGGGTTTTAATGGGCATGACTGGGTTTATCCTACAGGGGTTTAAGGAGATGGGTGGCTTTTCTTTCTAGGCTAAGGCAAACAGAAACCAAAACCATTTGAGGGCTGCCAAACCATTTGAGGGCTTGTTTAAATGCCAGGAAAAGTGCCATTCAAATAGTGGAACAACAGAAGGTTGGAGTTTCTTTAGGGATACATGCAATAAAAATAAAAGCAATAAATTCTTACAATCTGGATATTCTTAGTGGAAAATTGCTTTGAAAAAAAAAATCTGCTACTGCTTATCTAAAGGTATTTAAGTATTTTGGGTATCTTGAGGACTGCTTGTGGTTATTAAGGGTCTGTTGTTTTCTACATAGAAAGTCTGACTGTCTCCATCAGAATAATTTGTGAATACTTTTTTTTTTTGAAGATTTTATTTATTTATTTGACAGAGAGAGAGACAGCGAGAGAGGGAACACAAGCAGGGGGAGTGGGACAGGGAGAAGCAGGCTTCCTGAGGAGCATGGAGCCTGATGCGGGGCTCAGTCCCAGGACCCTGGGATCATGACCTGAGCTGAAGGCAGAAGCTTAAGCGACTGAGCCACCCAGGCGCCCCAATACTTTTTTTTTTTTTTTAATGTACAAATTTCCTGCAGTGCTCAAGTACTTATAGTGGCTGCTATCACTCCCATATTTCAGGTGAGCAAATGTAAGTTATATTAATTTGTTCAAGATTATTCATCTACTGAGTGTTACAGCCAGGACTGCAATCAGAGTAAGAGTACTTAGTTACACTGTACTGCATCCTTATGCAGTGAGTATTCACTGAATACAAGTGTTCTATGTAGTGTATTGCAGAAAACACTGTGTAAAGAGTTTCATCATTTTCTTTTTTAATTTTTTTTTAAGATTTTATTTATTTATTTGACAGAGAGAGAAACAGTGAGAGAGGGAACACTGTGCAGGGGGAGTGGGAGAGGAAGAAGCAGACTTCCTGCTGAGCAGGGAGCCTGATGCCGGACTCGATCCCAGAACTCCGGGATCATGACCCGAGCCGAAGGCAGCCGCTTAACGACTAAGCCACCCAGGCGCCCCATCATTTTCTAAATGTAATTTTTTTTTAAGATTTTATTTATTTGAGGGGGGGGTGGAGGGAGGAACAGGGGAAGGGAAAGGGCAAACAGACTCCGTGCTGAACACAGAGCCCAGTTCGCTGCTGGATCCCAGGACACTGAGATCATGACCTGAGCCAAAACCAAGAGTCTGAAGCTTAATGGACTGAGCCACCCAGGTGCCCCTCTAAGTGTAATTTTGATAGCCATCTTTTTATGTTCAATTAGGAAATTTTAAATCCATTTAAAAAATAAATTATTTTAAAGCAGGAGTGATTTCTTTTAAATCATTTTTGTGATATTAAAAGTAATTTATTTAGCTGCTGTGTAAATTCATATATTTCTGAATTGTTCTGAAGTGGAGCATCCACGTGAAATGTAATTGTTCTTTAAGGAGTGCACCAAAGACAGTAAACTTAGGAGAATCTTCTCCACCTTTGATCAGTTTAATTTTCAAGGTCATTTGAGGTTCACAAATGTACATTTGCTAATTAGAATGCAGAGTTCTTCAGTAATTGGTTAAGTAAGTATTAGTGTTCCGGTGGGTTTATTCAGTAGCCCACCAGTAGGTGTATTTCCCAGAATTGAATCCCTTTAACTGTATTAAAAATCTGTTCACTTTCCTTTCTAAGTGGAGATTTGCTCACTTTGTTTCTGTGACATAAATCTGCAGAGTAGTTGTTTGATAAATGTAGAACAACTTTTGATTTTTTTCACTCTGCTGAAGTTAGCAAAATTACCATCACTTTATAGTTGAAGAAAAAGGAATAGGAGAAATACCTTACAAGAATTTTGAAGATAAATCAGTGGCTAACACAAAACCAATAATATATTCAAAACCCTTGGTTGCCCATACTGTAAAGTGAGTTACATCTGTTAGTTAAAATATAAGTGCATATGCACATGTGTGTGTACACATGCCACGAATGATAAAATGGCTTTGAATGCTACTGAGTGGTTCAGTTGTCTAAGTTAGCAATAACCGATTTATCACACTGTGATTATTGTTTAGAGCAGTGCTGTCCAATAGAGCTTCTGTGGTGGTGGAAATGTTCTGTATTCCACACTGTCCAAAATGGTAGGCATCAGCCCCACATAGTTATTTAGCACTGAAAATGTGGCTAGTGAGACTGAGGAACTGAATTTTTAAAATTAATTTTAGTTAATTTGAAGAAATAGCTACATGTGAGTAGTGGCTACCATATACAGTATGGGGAAAAGATTGTGACCCTAGTGGATAGAATAATGATGGATCAATAGAACATTCAGATTTGGTCTAGTTTAAGGAAATCTTTTCTAACATCTGTTCCAACATCGGATGATGTAGATGGGATTTTGAAGGGAGCCTCACTCATGATCACTTGGTGGGAATGCAAGGACAGACCCCAAGCACCAGTTTGTTGGGAAGGCAGACCAAGTGACCTCTAGGTTGAGCTCCTTTTGAGATTATGGGATGCTTCTTGAGAAGAAAGGAAGCTCAGTTTCAGTGATTTGCGTTAGTATCTAGATCTGCTTTTTCTGAAAATAGACAAGGTCTGAGTTGTAACTTTTCTTGAGTAGCTTTTTTTTTTGTTACTGCCAACACAAAAAAGTTTGGCTTCAGAGTACTGATCCATAAAGTTGATGCCTGCAAACACAGGAAGCTTGTGAGGTTGTTTGTGTTTGTGGGTATTTTTTTATCCTTTATGATAACTTGAGTCAGGTATTTCCTTATGGGAAGTCTTACCTGACAGTTCTACCAGGATGGGTAAATACTGCTCTGTTTCTACCCTGCTACCTTCCCTCCCCCCCACTTTCTCACTTTTCCTCTCACCCTCAATCTTTTGCTCTGTCAGATGGAAATTTCTGACTCAGGCATTTTCACTTTTCCAATAAGTTACCCAGTTACTCTGTGGTCTCTGATAATGATGTAGATGGTTTGTGATATTAAAGTAGTACTTCTGATTTGAGGACTTACATTATCTCAGCATTTTCAAAACCCACTTGCCTGCAATCTAGTGTGTCTGCGGTTAACTATAATATATCCACTTGCCAAACAAGTGGTTTGGGTTACTGGGGTTTTCATTTAACTTGGAATTTGGGGGATTAGAAAAAAAAAATAACTCAGGAACCGATTTTAATAAATTGCATCAGAGTGAAATGTTGGGATTAAATCAGTTGTTTTGCTTTTTAAAATGTCTCTTTATTGTGCTTAGTCTTGTGCTTTTGTTGAAGGGGTGTGTGTGTGTGTGTGTGTGTGTGGCTAGGCACACGTTTAAAACTCATGCTTCAACTATTGATGATGTCCATTATATAATTTAGTCCTTCCTATTTAAGTTCTAGCATTATAACAATTTAGTTTCTTGTTTGCTGCTAGTAAAACTTTTTTTTTTTTAAGATTTTATTTATTTGTCAGAGAGGGAGAGAGCACAAGCAGGGAGAGTGGCAGGCAGAGAGAGAAGCAGGCTCCCCGTGGAGCAGGGAGCCTGATGCTGGACTCAATCCTGGGACCCTGGGATCATGACCAGAGCTGAAGGCAGACACTTAACCGACTGAGCCACCCAGACATCCCAAAACATTTCTATTCAGTGAAGAACTGGTGTTCTTTGTTTTTTAGATAATGAAAACTGAGCAACTTTCATATTTCCCTGCTTGCTTTGGTTCTCAGGAAGATCAGATACAAATTGGGGCCTTATGTAGACTTTATATTTGCTAGCATACTTTTTTCCTTAACAATAACAAAAATAAACCTTTGATTCTGTTACCTTAAGGAAACGGTATAATTAAACTGAATGAAGAAAACATTGCTAGTGCAACTCATTTTTTCCTAGTAAATATTTGTTGTTTCATTGTTTAGATGTGAAAATTAGATTAAAAACATATATTTTATTATAAAATATTATTAAAAGGATTATAAATAATAAGACTACCCTTCATGGTAGATAAATTGGAGAATATAGAAATGCTTAAAAAGGAAAATGAGTGACATTGTAATTCTATAGTATATGATCAGTGTTAGGATTTTAGTGTTTATCCTTCCTAATATTTTATGAAGTTGAAAAGTCAGTTATGTCATCTGTAGTCAGAAAGTCTCCCAAGATCAGCCCATATAAGGGAGAGTACCTTTACTTGTGCATAGTTCATATAAGCCACATGGATAGTCATCTATCTATAGGGTATATAAAACAACAGATTTCAGAGTGCCATTGTTTATACAAAACACCCCCATCTACCCAAAGCTGGAAATAGGATCAGTGGATAATCTCTATAGATTGGCAAGTTTTACCTTTCTGAAGACCCTTTTACTTACAGTTATTTACAGGGGGACTGCGTTGAGAGGAAATGGGCTTCCTGGGGCTGAAATATTTAAGAGGATGGTTATTTGGACAGGATAAGGCTAGACTTGACAACTGCTAAAGCTCTTTCTGATAATCAGTTTCTATAATTTTAAGAAAGTGATGAATCAGCACATTTTTATGAACAGTGTTTGAAGGTTAGAAATATTTGAACAAACTAGGGAACCTGGCCTATCATCCAGGGCCTTTATTATTCTTAGAGATAGTCACATGAGATTAAGATTCTTGATACTCTAAAACAGTTTGGTGCTGTCACCAAAGCAGTGGCTTTAGCAGACCAGATATTTGGTAAACTTTGCAGAAGATCCTGAGTTACACTATTCTGGTCCTTGTAGAGGTTTTTATGAAAAGGGTAGCTTTCTATCTTTAATATTTGTGGCAGGATAATTCACCTGGAAGATGTTTTCCTGTTACAAAGATCCCCTGCCTTTTTTTTTTTTTTTGCTTCTTCCAACCTTGACCTGTTTTCATTTACCTTAATTTACTAACACTTTCTAATTTTCAGGACTGTTTGGCAGCCTGCTACTGTAGAGTATTTCTGAAGACATGAGGAACTTTTTCTCAAGTGATTCAGGACGCTAGCTCCAAGATTCTGAAAATTCCTATCAGCACCTTAGTACAGATTGCATTCTCTGCTTCAAAATGCCATGTACATCCTATGCATCCTGTTGGGTTATTTAGCTTATCACATATCCTCCTGTATAGACACATTTTTCATAGTCTGGGGGTCTAATCTTAGAAATAACACTTATTTGGGGCGCCTGGGTGGCTCAGTTGGTTAAGCGGCTGCCTTCGGCTCAGGTCATGATCCTGGAGTCCCGGGATCGAGTCCCGCATCGGGCTCCCTGCTCGGCAGGGAGTCTGCTTCTCCCTCTGACCCTCCTTCCTCTCATGCTCTCTGTTTCTCATTCTCTCTCTCTCAAATAAATAAATAAAATCTTTAAAAAAAAAAAAAAAGAAATAACACTTATTTGTGTGATCTTGGCATTGTTATTCCAACTCTCAGAGCCATCATTTCTTCTTCATTAATTGAATTATGCGTTTAATTGCGGTCTAAAGGGACCAACAATTGACCATCTGTCTGAGTGTACTACCTTTCTAGATATTCTAGGATTCTATCAGCTTCTATCCATTATAATACATATATCTGTAATTTGGGTGACAGAAGCAGAAACCCTTTACTGTTATTTTATTTTTAAGATTTATTTATTTATTTTAGAGAGAGAGTGAGCAAGAAAAAGGGCAGAGGGAGAGAAGCAGACTCCCCGCTGAGCAGGGAGCCTGACACGGGCTTGATTTCATGACCCCTGCGATCATGACCTGAGCCAAAATTAAGAGTCGCACACTTAACTGAGCCACCCATGCACCGCCCCCCCCCCCGCCTTTACTGTCATTTTAAGTAATGTGGGTAGACATGCAGCTCCTCAGCCTTTTTTCAGGTGAGCTGGAAGGTGATGATGGCTCATATCTGCAAAAAATGCAATATTTAATTGTACATCATTATTTTTATTAGTCATCTTTTTTCTTAGGAGCCCTCCTTTCCACAGGTATTTATTTGAAAATCATTATCTCAGGCATTGTGATAAATGTTGGAGAGAAAGTGACCCATAATATTTTTCCTGCGTTGCAGGATCTTGAATGTATGCTGGGGAAACAGACAGGTAAAGGTAATTATAATATGATTAGTGTTATAGTACTGTATTTACTATATGCTGTGAAATCACCAGGGGAAAAAAAAGCATAGGTGAATCTGCTGGGTGTGTGTGAGTCAGTTGTGATGGTTTGGGTTTTATTCTATATGATTGGATTAATAGAGAAATGACATTTGAATGAGGGTTTTGAAAGTTGATAATGAATTTTTTAGACAGTGGAGAGGTGCCTCAGGCAGACACTCACACAATCTGTGTTATGGTGACTAAGCTTCCTTCAGACTTGCAAGACTCTCCTGTTCTCTGTGTTCTACACCCATACCAACCAACCAAAACATAAACCAAAACCAATAACCATAAAAATCCCCAAACAGTTGAAACATTGGTTAATAGTACTTGACTCAATCATTTGTACAAAATGTGGATGAAAGTCTGTCTTTCATAAAGGAATTACAGAAATCTATGTGCACTTTGCAGGTAGTTTAGTAAGGGGGGCAGTTATACTAAGGATAACTATTACAGAAAAGTGGATCTGACTTAATTCTATCATGGGTCTCTTCTCAGAAGGATCCTCTATCTTCTAGACAGAAGGAATAACCATACTATATGGGATAGAACAGGGGATTTGGAGACTTGATCAGAAAAGTAGTCCTGCCATTGGCTACTTTGACTAGGAACAAAATAAATGAGGACAGAACACAATGTCGTTTACCAATTTTTCATCAGCCAAAATTAGGTGCCACTCTCCTCCTTCTGTCATACCGTACTTGGATTTTGTTAATTTCAACAGGAGGGACATCTAGGACACTAAAAGTCAGAAGGATCAAAGGTTTCAGTTACCCTTTATTCGCTAGTAAATTAATTGCTCAAACGTCACTGAGATCTTATTCTCATTGTTTCAACCTTCTGCCTGAAAGGGAAGTTTCAATTGTCAGAGTGGTCAGTGACTCAAAGCTATGTCTGCTATTTTGGGGCTCATTATTGGGGCACATGGTTAAGAGAGTGTCCACAGTCTGCAGCTGGGCATCCCTAAGAAGCTCCCGGGCTGATGGTGGTGGTACCGGGGTAGGGGTCCGTTTTGGTGTTGGTATCAGTGTTGGTGATATTGGTATACTCTTAGTCCCTTCGTTGGGGACTTGTCATTAGGGTGATAACTGTTTACAGTTTCTCCTGCATCGCATTTCTCTTTTACTCAGGCAATTTTATTAGAGCTTTAAATAAAGAAAAGAAACTCTTCTTTAATAAATTAGGGAGACATTCCTTTTGTAGGGCAACAAACAAAGGCATAAGGATTTACATATGTTATTTCTTCATTCAAATTGTCTTCAGCATCTCTTGGACACATTAGTCTGAAATTCATTAATACTGTTTTTGCAAAGGGAGGGAAGATCATTGATGTTGGGTGGAGAGTGGGGGACGTGGGGGGAGATGGTTAGATCCCAAAGGGAGATTTTCCTCAGAATTTCCCACCATACTCACAGCTGAGGGATTTTCTTGTAGATCACCCATGAAACACTGCAAATGAAAAGAACTTTTTTATTGCCCTTGTTTTTCAGAAGTGAACACAGACTGATTCCTCGAGACTTATTCTTGGGAGATAGACAAAATAAGTGAGGTCCCATTTTTTTTAGGAGACTCTCTGAGGTCCCATTTTTATTGCTCTATTTTGGGACCTAGAATCCACCTTCTGAGCGCATGTACCAGCCTTACCTAAATTCTTTTGTATCCGCTATTTCAGAGAACTGAATGCAGATTTGTCTTATTTACTATTACTCTTTTCTGACATAATGAATTACAGACTCATTACTTCTTCCAGGAGTTCTTTGAGCAGAAATATTTGGGGTCAGAAGAACTTGGTTTGGTTTCCAATTCATTTGTTTATTTGTTGGGCTATCTTGGTCAAGTTACTTTATTTCTCTGAGCCTTCGTTTCCTCATAAATAAAATGAGAATATTGATAAAGCCTTTACCTTCAGGTGGTTAGGAGGAATAAATATGAAAGTACATTGTCATCAACAGAGTGCTCCATCAGCATCAACTGTGGCAGCCTGTCATTACCAAACTTTTCAAGACAAAATGTGTTTCTGGGATATCATCCTCATTCATAGAGGCTGTTTTCATGTGTACAGAACAAAGGAAAGCAAGTATCATCCCTGCTCTCAGTGTAATGAGTATGTATTCCATCTGCTGCTAACAGCATTTATGCAAAAATAGAATAATTCACAAGCTATACCAGAACATAAAAGGCAATACAGACACAGTTGAAAGAAATAGTTTCTAGTGAATGTATTATTAATCCAGGCATTTGTATGTGGGTGGAAGCTTGTAAAGATTGACTCATTAGAATTGTATTTTCAGAAAGTTTTGGGATGTGGGTAAAAGGACAGAAGGGGAATGACTTCTTCACTGTTTTTGTGGTTTGTAAGAGTTAATTGGTCTCTCCACTGAGAATGCCTACCCCTTTTGCCCTTATAAGAATTTTAACCTTCCTTTGAAATTTGTTTTGTATGCTAGTTACTTTAAGGTTTCTTGATACCTCTGTCTGAGTCACTCCCATTCCTTATACTTACCTCCAACTCATAACAAGCATAACTCCTCCATTATTTATGCCTTCAAAGAATATTCTGTAGGTCTTTATAACATTTATTAAATTATATTATGTTTATGTACTTTTCTGTCATCTCTACCTTCTTGATGGCTTGGAGATGATTTATTTATCCTAAAAGAGAGCTCAGCAAGTGTTTGTCGAATGAATGTTTTACTAGATACATGCTATGTCTTTTATTTAGGGAGATTCATAAATGAGTGAAAATCTCTCTCTTCAAGGAAAATGGATGGGGGGGGAGTTGTGTGTATAAAAATCCCACTTATTTCTGAGCTTTGCTTGGGTTAATGTAAACTAATTCATTGTATACTTATGTGTATATATCTGGATTAAAAAAATCACTAAAACTCTCTTTCATTTAATGGGAATGGGAAGGTTTCTAGTTTTTATTTAAATGATATTTGAAAATTTTACAAGTCTCGGTGATGCTGTCATAACAACAAGCTTAATTCTATTCACAAAATTGTGTTCTTCTTTTGTCTCTGGCATTTTTACTGTTTTTTAACTTTGTTGACCAGTGTTTCTTCATTGTTTTTCCTATTAATATCTCTTGAAGTGTTACTACATGCTACATCCAGTGTTGATTGTGTGGAAGGTGCAGAGAGTAGTCCCACAAGGTCCCTGCCCTGAAGAGTTTGCAACTGGTTGTGGAGGCAGCTGTGTATTTGAATTGAAGGATAAATATGTTACTTTCTGTTGATCCTCTTCAAAAGCAAGGAGGCAGAGTTGCATGGTTATCAGTTTTCAAAGGAGACTTAGCTACCATGCCCTAATTGTGGGGAAAATACTTGGGGTTAGAGGGAAGTCTGAATAGGAATGAGGGGAGTGATGGCATTGCCTTAATGGCAAGATCAGCCTGGAATTTGGGTGAGTGAAAGTGAACATAGGAGGGAGAAAGTTTGAGAAGTGGGAGGATAAGAGTTCAGGGTCCAGGGGTACATCTTTTTTTTTTTTTTTTAAAGATTTTATTTATTTATTTGACAGAGAGACCGCGAGAGAGGGAACACAAGCAGGGGGAGGGTCAGAGGGAGAAGCAGGCTTCCCGCCGAGCAGGGAGCCCGATGCAGGGAGCCCGATGCGGGGCTCGATCCCAGGACCCCGGGATCATGACCTGACCCAAGGCAGTCGCTTAACCACTGAGCCACCCAGGTGCCCCTCCAGGGGTACATCTTAAATTTGCCTGCAGGGAAAGGTCAGGTATGGTGAATTTATTCTGTTTACCCTCAGTAAGGTTTATACTGTTTACTTGGAAGTAGATTAGGGAAGGAGCAAAGACCTAGGCTCTGAACTTGGCCTGGCTATGACATTTTTCTATAATTGCCCGTCTGGTTACTGATTTACAAAGCTGGCTGGGTGTGTGATTGTTTTCCAGCTTGTAGTAGAGTCATGCTGTGAAGAATACAGAGGCACATCTTGAAGGGAACTAGAGTGGATGCAGAAGAAACTGGATTAAACACATAATACTTGGTATAAATGAGATTGTGTATTGGGAAGTTCTTAGTAAACTGAAGTGCTAAGTCAGCGTATTGACAGTACAACTCTGTGTATGAGTGTGTGCACTTCCTTGTAGTCATTGAAGATCTTCTAGATTCTCTTCTAACTCAAGCCCTAACCCATATATGCTCTAAGATTTAGGATCAAATCACAATAACTGAATATAATTTGTTCTTGTTTAAATATTAAGAAATCATTGAGAAGAGTCATTGTTACCGTAGCCAGTGATTCATAAACTCCTTGCACCTGTTATGATATGTTAATGTGTCTCCATGTTTATGATTTAGCAATATATGCTGTTGATGGAATTAAAGATGTCGATTTTTAAAAAGTTTGTATTTAATTACAGAATTTAAAATGTAATATATAAAATATTACGAAAAGCAAAAGAAATACAGAAACCCGCAAACCTATTGGTCAGATTTAATAGATGTTAATATTTGCCTTATTTGCTTTAGTCTTCTCTATTTTGTTCGTAAAGCAATAGAACTTCATCTGATATAGCAGAGACACTCCTGCCCTTTGTCTCTCTCTGTAGGTGAGCACAATTCTAAATTCAGTTTGTTTCAGTGTTGTCTATTAAAAACATATTTTTATTACAGGTGTTTATATCCATAAACATTGTGTTTTTAATGTTGCACTGACTAAAAGAAAAAGATATTAAATTTTGCAGTTCTTCACATGGTTATCCACATGGAAAACTGCAATAATTTTATAGTTTTTTAATTTTATTCAGCATGACATTAAAAATATATAAAATATATTGTTTGACATAACTTTCTGCCCTGATAACATAAATTGAAGTGGCTTTTAAGTTTTTTTGACTGTAACCTACAGGATGATATATGTTTTATATTGTGGCCTAATACACATCATATATGTGTATATATACCTGTGTGTGTGTACATGTGTGTGAATGTGTGTAAAACTGAAAAAGTTTCTCCATACTATCGTTTCCTCCACTGTGTATGTTATACTCTATTCTCTGGCCTATTCATTTGTAAATGCTTGTTCTAGTCTTAGTAAATTGATTTTATGACCTAATAATAGGTTGCCATCCATGAATTGAAAAATATTAATCTCAACAATCAATCTAATCTTAATCTAAAACTAATACTGACTTTAGTATACAGACATAAACTTTCATAGTACAATAAAAGCACTTCAGATAATAAGGCAGCATATTAAAATAGCATTCTTTTGCACAAGATTTGATTACATCCATTTTGGTTAATTGATTCTGAATATTTGTTTTCTGGGAACTAAATCCTACATGTCTTAGCCATTTAATCAATTACTATTAATTAGCTAAGCATTTGGTCAGTATTGGATGTCTCCTCTGGTCTGTCCCAGCCTCCTGGTCTCCCTGAAGTCCAGGAGAGCTTTCATGGTGTCAGGAAAGGAAAGAGCTCTTTCGGGCTCAGGCACTGACTTCTCGCCTTGTCACTAACAAACTGCATACAACCTTAGTAAGTCCTTGGTTCCTTCGGGCCCTCATTTTCCTCACCTAGTAATCGAAAGGGTTAACTAGCTCATTTTGAAAGCACTTTCATTCTCTGAAATACAGACTAGGATCTGGGACACAGTTGTTAGAATTTGCTGAGAATATATCTGATGTTAAAGAATAGGACTTTCTACTGGAATTACTAGTTTCACAGTTGCATATTAGTTTAAATGGTTCTTGGGCAGAAATGATTCGTAAAACCATTTTGGAGTAACCTTAATGTCCAAGATCTACCTACTTTTTTATTGCATTATTTCTCAGGTACAGGTACAGGGCTACATGAATGTATAATGTCAGCATATGTAAGTGCTAAGAATGGCAAAGATGTGCTCAGTGGGTACAGTTTTCTGAGTCCTACCTATTGTAGTAGTTTATGGCTTTGAGGAATTTTCCTTTTTTAATGTGAGTTACATGTTTGGAATAGAGTAAGAAGGTATCACCTAAACTACATGTCCTTAAGACAAACAAATAAAAAGCACATTTCATGATACGAGTCCTTCGTAAGTATTGTTTTATGTATATGCTTGTGTTAAGAAACAGGGGTTTTGGGGTAGAGTGGACTTTGGAGACCATCTCTTCCCATTTGCTTCTAAAAAGATAGGCCAATGAGTGCTCCTGCCTGGATCTCCAAATCGAGGCAACATTAGGGGCAGGTTTCTGTATCCCGTAAGTTTCCTATTTTCTTTTGGTATACAGATTCATTTTAGGGAGCTCTACATTTAGAGAGACCTAGGGAGCCAGTTCTAACTCATGTCTGAGGGTGTGGACCCATTAAAGAATGTGATTATCCTTGAGGTAGAGATCTGTTCCTAGTCCCGAGGGACTAATAAAGGGGTGTTTTTCCTTAGGGACACCAGGCTAGATGTCAGTCTCTGGGAGAGGATCCCCTCAACCCTAGATGACTGAGGCAAAGGCTAGATTTCTCTTAACTCCTCTGACCATGCGAGAACTCAGTTTTCTCTCAGCTGCAGTATGCAGAACGTTCTTGTCTCTTGAGTTATGGCAGCAGTTCTTGCCCTCTCTTAATAGGTGTGGATTAGAATTTCTGTACCTCTGGGTTCTGATTCTATGGTTAATATAGTTAGGCCAGGGACCAGAGCTAACCGTTATTTTGTGACACCCTGTGCTTGGCACTGAGCAGGTACTATGTGGATTTTTGTGAATGAAGACTTAATACTAACTAGTCACTGTTTTGCATTGCATGTTATAAAGTTGATCATCCTAAAATACTTGAATTTATTTTTGAAGTAAACACAATTCTTTTTTTAACACATATTAAAATATCACCAATGAGTCTTCTTGTTTGCTTTTCTTCCTTCATCCTCTGCAGTGTGCCGAGATTTTGCTGTCTTAGAGGACCACACCCTGGCCCACAGCCTACAGGAACAAGAGAGTGAGTAATGGCCCTCATTATGTTCCTTCTGTTTTCTTTTTTAGTGGTAGCTTGAGGCAGGTTTCTTAGGGTGAGGCAGGAGAGAACAGCGTCACCAGGCCACACTGTCCATCTATCCTGAGGGATTTATCTAGGCAAATGTCACCTGCGTGGAGAACGAAATTCTGGGTATTTTGAAGTATGGCATCTGCCAGGGAGGAGGAGACTGTTGGGTAGGTGGGAGGAAAAGAGGGACTTGAACCTTTTCTCTTGCCCTAGTGTTACAGGAGGGAGACACTATCTGGCATCTGTTCCTTCCCCTAGAAGAGGGGCCTGAACCAGATCTTTCCAGGCATTGGCAGTATCTAGATTGCGGATTTTTCTTAATATTTATGTATGTAATTATGGAAGCTAAATCTAAGCTATATATGTTATATAAAAGTACATATTTGTGAATATGTAATTTGAGAACCATTCATGTGTCAATATAAAAATTAAGTCTTGAAAAATGTAGTTTATAAAGAGAGTGTCAACTGTGGAGCAGAAGGAGCCTTGGCCTTGGCCTTGGAGTATTTGTGTGGAAGACCTGGTACTATCACTGTTTGCCATGTGACCAAGGGCAAATTACTTAACCGTTCTGATCCTCACTTTTATTAATGGAAAGATAAGAAGAGTAATTCCTCTGCTGCCTGTTAATATAGCATTATTGAGAGCATACAGTGAAGTTGTGGATGTGAAGCTCTTTTTAATGGAAAAGGTCTTCTTCAGTTATTGTGAGGCATAGGATTAATAAACCCAAAAAACTCAGCATTGTCATTCCTCTCTTCAATCTTTCTGTCCAGTCGAGCATCATTTGGCATCGAACATTCAGCGGAACCGTTTGGTCCAACATGATCTCCAGGTGGCTAAGCAGCTTCAGGAGGAAGATCTGAAAGCTCAGGCTCAGCTCCAGAAGCGCTACAAAGACCTGTGAGGATTTGGGGTGTGGGAGGGAGTCATGCTGGGACTGGTTTTCTCTGTGGAGTCAGCAACCAGGGCAGGGAAGAAGACTCTGTGTCTGTCCCTCTCATGCCTTTCACTATTAGATTATAAATCCTGTTGTGGCTATCCCATAGTTTTCTTTGATTTGAAAATTTTTGTTCATTGATGGAACACTTTCTAAGTTTTGGGACATGTGGATTCTGGTATGAACTCTTAACACTTTTAACTGTATGACTTTGAGGCATTTGATCCACCTCTCTGAGTCTATATTCCTTCCCTATAGCATTTGGAAAATAATCTCTGTCCTTTTTGCCTCATAGGTTGTTTGGGGGAGTCCAGTGAAATACTGGCTATCAAAGAACGTTATGAGTTGTATTGGATTCCTTTCCTCTTTCCTGGTGGTGTTTGCTGCTCTTATTTTCCTTGAACCTCTTGCTTTTCAGGGAGAGGCAGAATCTTCTGGAAAGCTCTGAATTACACCCTCAGTTCTTTTTATAACTTCTGCAACTAACAAAAGTTCTTTCTCAGTCTTCTCTTAATAGTTAGAAAAATGGAAAGATCACATCTAAAGTCTCTTCCAGCACAATGACTTTTTTTTTTTTTAATGTGCTTTGAAAGCTCACAAATTGCATTGCTTACTTGAGAGTGGCCCCTATCCCTAAATCTCAGATGGTGGATTTTATCACAAGGTATTGTTTGGAGGAGGAAAGGGTAAAGGAAGAAGTGAAGGGACCCTTAATTTACTGTAGTTCATGTTCAAAGAAACAGGAAAACCTATCATTTTTGCTGTTTTGAGGAACGGTTTGTCTTTGTTTTATTACTCATAGAGAGAATTTTAGTCATCATTTTGTTCAGCTTCCTTATTTTGGAAATAAGCACTCTCACTGACTCTTGCTCTGCCTGTTACCCTGAAAGGCACTGGAGACCTCAGATAGGAATAAAATGTAGCCACTGCCTTTAAGGGCCTCAGAATAAAACTCTGAGCATTGTAAATCTACAGATACCTGCACAAGCCACAGGGAAGAATTGGAGAATACGTTTCATGCCCATGAAGAGGGGAGAGACTGGAAAAACCATCCCAGTGCAGACAGTACAATTAATCTGAACCTTGATGGTTAATTAGAAGTGTGTAGTCGTAGCTGGGGAAAAAGATTCTAGTCAGAGGAAGTAAAAGGGAAGATAGGAGGTAAAAGAACCTGGAATTTCATGGTAGCTACACGAAATTTAGTCTTGCTGGACTGCAGGGTGTGAATAAGGGCATGGTAGGGGATGAGGCCAGAAAAGTAGACAAAACCTGGGCCAAAAGGTTACATAAGTTATATTTTTAGGAATTTAGATTTTGTAGATTTTATATTATAAACAGCAGAGAACCTGTTAGGGTTTTCATTTTGGGGCCTTCTCTGGGGGCTGGATCATTGAAGGATTGTGGGGGCAGCTGTTAAGCAGTGGTCAGATGAAAAGATGGCAAGGCTTGATTTGAGGGTAATGGCAATAGAATTAGAAGAGAGATTTGACGCGCCTCTGTGTGGCTCAGTCGGTTAAGCGACTGACTCTTGATTTCAGCTCAGGCCCGGATCCCAGGGTCATGAGATCGAGCCCCACGTTGGGGTCCATGCGTAGGGCAGAGTCTGTTTGGGACTCTCTCTCCCTCTGCCCTTCCCCCCTGCTCTCTCGCTCTCTCTCTAAAATAAATAAATAAATCTTTAAAAAAAGAAAAAAAGAAAGAGACTCGAGATGTGTGGAGCTTCAGGGTCATAACCAGAGGGAAAGTCAGAGCCAGAGCTAGAATAATATTCTAGAGTTCTCAGTTATTGCCCTTTACAGGATTCACAGTGCTTTACTCTGAAGGGCAGTTCTGAGGCTGGCGCAGAGGTTTAAGATCCTAAATTAGGGTAATGATCGTATAAAGAGATTATTCAGAGATTATCGAGATAAAACACTAAATATAAATGAGGATTCCGACAGTGATGGATTATAGGTCTTAAATTAGAGGAGAGCCAGGTATTACATTTCTCCTTGGGACTTCAGGGTTTTAGAGGTATTTAGAGCTGAAATAAGTAAGTTAGAAAGGAAGTTTTTCTGATTTTCACACCCTGGTAATTTTGACATTTACACATCAGTGGATGAATGAAATGCTGTAAATATTAATGACCTGGAACGTCTCACTCCGTCTGCATCCTGGGGCCCCTGTCCAATGTCAGGTTTGCCAGTTGTTGACTACTCCTTTCTCACTTGATTTTTCTTCCTCAGAATTCTGTATAATTGGCTGAGTGTACTGGACCTGGTCCTTCATGGAAGTATGATTTGAAGTTATTAAGCTCAGCTTAAATCTCACTTCGTTAATTTTTTTTATTATTTTTAAAAAATTATTTAAATTCAATTTAGTTAACATATAGTGTATTATTAATTTCAGGGGTAGAATTTAGTGATTCATCAATTGCATATAACACCCAGGGCTCATTACATCAAGTGCCCTCCTTAATGTCCATCCCCAAGTTACCCCATCCCCACACCCCCCTCCCCTCCAGCAACCCTCAGTTTGTTTCCTAGAGTTAAGAGTCCCCTATGGTTTGCCTGCCTTCCTTCCTTCCTTCCTTCCTTTCTGTCTTTCTGTCTTTCTTTTCTTTTCTTTCTTTCTTTTTCTTTTTTTATAAACATATAATGTATTATTTGTTTCAGGGGTACAGGTCTGTGATTCATTAGTCTGACACAATTCACAGCGCTCACCATAGCACATATCCTCCCCAATGTCCATCACCCAGCCACCCCATCCCTCCCACTCCTCTCCACTCCAGCAACCCTCAGTCTGTTTCTTGAGATTCAGAGTCTCTTATGGTTTGTCTCCCTCTCTGGTTTCGTCTTGTTTCATTTTTCCCTCCCTTCCCCTATGGTCCTCTGTCTTGTTTCTCAAATTCCTCATATCAGTGAGATCATATGATACTTGTCTTTCTCTGATTGACTTATTTCGCTTAGCATAATACCCTCTAGTTCCATCCACGTCGTTGCAAATGGCAAGATTTCATTTTTTGATGGCTGCATAATACTCCATTGTGTGTGTGTGTATGTGTGTGTGTGTGTGTATGTGTGTGTGTACACCACATCTTCTTTATCCATTCATCTGTCCATGGACATCTGGGCTCTTTCCATATTTTGACTGTTGTTTATACTAGGAAGTACATCTATGTCACTTTTGACCTTTAACATTTGATTTGGACTTGTCTTCTCTGCTGAACTTCTGCTTTCTTCCCATCTGTTATCATCTGCATATAATTAATAGTTGCTAAATCCTGTACAGATTTTACATGAGTTTGGGAGATCCGAGTAGAGAAGTCTTTGAAAACTAAGACCATGATTTTGTATATGATTCTTAATTGTTAGAAGTGAGTAAATGAAAAGACGATGTATAAATAAAAATTGTTCTGAGTAGATTTTCAGTTCTTTGAGTGGTTAAGAATCCGAAAATATTAGACCTATAAGATGAAGTCGTTAAGTCCACATACTTTTATAGCTGGTAAATTGCCCACGAGAGGGCACGGCTTTCTGGCTGTCAGTGACAGGACCAGAAATCAAGTCTGCAGCCACCTTCTCCAGTGGTTTTCCTGTTGATTCTGAGGATCTTGCCATCCCTTACTTGTGCTGTCTTACTTTCTCTTCCTTCCTTTCTGTCTTGTGTGTGCATAACACATGTGTACACACCTACGTGTACACACACATCTTCCACCTACACCTGTTTCCAAGCATGTTGAAAGTGACCCATTACCATATAGAATAATTAGAATAATTTTTATCCTTTCAGTTTTGTCAGAATAGAGTATATGGGTTTTAATTCCTTAATTGCAATTAGGATTATTGCCCCCTACAACACTTTTGAATTACAAAATGTTGTTTGTTAAACATGGAATATACCACCAAGACTGAGATTCACTGAGTTTTTTTTTTTTTTTTTTTTTAAGTAGACTCCACACCCAGCATGGAGCCCAACGCGGGGCTTGAACTCAGGACCCTGAGATCAAGACCTGAGTTGAGATCAAGAGTCGGACACTTAACTGACTGAGCCACCGAGGCACCCCTACTGAATATTTTAAGTTCACTTGGCAGGGGGACAGTGAGAAGATATATTTGTTTAGGAAACAGACCGCATCCATAAGTCACAAATGTAATTTTATTCCATCATCTTTTTAAATAGTAAACTCTATGCATGTTTCTGCTCTTCATTCTTAGCTAACAATTTTGTGTAAAGGTTGGTCTCCAGAGCTATTGCATTCGGGAGTTTTGGGCTGTCCGTTGACTTTTCTTGAAACCTGAAGCCAAAAGACATGTGCACTTGTAGCCACCTCTGAGAGATCCAAGTCCTATTTTGTGTTTGAATTGCTGTTTTAGAGGTGCTGTTTTAAGGATCTGTTTCTTCCACCAAAATCATTCTCTTGTTTCTTCCACCAAAAAGTATTGTGAGCCTCTGAGTGCAGAATGAAGATTTCCTTATGTTTGTATCCTCAGTGTTGAGCATAGTGGCTGGACCACAGCAGGTGTTATTTAAATCTTTGTTGAATGCATAAATGCCCAAACAAAACAAACTGTGCTGGCCACAGTATTACATTTGATTTTCTTAGGGGCCTGAGTATTAAGAAAACTGGCATCATCCAGAGAGGTATCTGTTGGGAACTGAAGCTGGGGAGGAATTTAAGTATTAGTGAAACTGAAAAATACATCTAATTTAAAAATTTATAGAAATCATTTTAAAGTCATACCAGCACCTCTAAGTGACCACAGTGACATTTAGTGAACTCTCTCCCAATTTTTTTCTGTGTACTCCATATCTATATTTCGATATTTGTGGACATTAATCTCATAGTTGATGTCTCCTTTGCATATTCTTGAGAAAACATGCCTCTCTGTAGAGTGGCCCCAGTATGGTGAGGTGATTCAGGAGGGTAGAAAAAGCATGGGACTTTCCATTGTAGTGTCTGGGGATTGGATTCTGGTTCTACCACTTATTTTCTCTGTGATCTTAGAGAAATGGTTTCACTACTCTGGGCCCCAGATTTTTTATCTGTAAGATGTGATAATATCAACCTCTTTGCATCACTCTTGTGAGGATTAAGTGAGATAAAAAATGTGCATGGGCTCATAGTGAATATCCAGTAAATTGTGTTGTATTTATAGAAAAATCATTCCTTATTTATACTATTTTCACTTTTGTTTTTTAGTGAACAACAAGACTGTGAAATTGCTCAGGAAATCCAGGAGAAGCTGGCTATTGAGGCAGAGAGACGACGCATTCAGGAGAAGAAGGATGAGGTACAACCTAAATAACACCCCTCCTCCCCAGCACAGAGGAAGGGCTGCTTTCAGTATTCACGGGCTCAGGGTAGGGTTCCCGGAAGGGCAGCAGAGCTCTTGTCTTTGGGGGTGCATAGTCCAAGTATTGCCTTCCATGGACCACCTTTTATTGCCCCTTGATAACCTAAGTGAAATCTTAAAAAATGACGGTAATTCAACATAAGGTGTGAATTAGTTTCCTAGGACTGCTTTAACAAATCACCAGAAACTTGATGGCTTAAGACAGCAGGAATATATTCTCTCACGGTTCTGGAGGCCAGAAATCCGAAATCAGGGTTTTGGTGGGACCCTGCTACCTTCTGGGAAAGATGCTTCTTTGCCTCTCCCTACCTTCTGGTGGCTCCTGACAGTCATTGGCATTCCTTGGCGTGTCACTGCATCCCTTCCGTTTCTGCCTCTCTTGTCACATGGCCTTCTTCTTGTATCTTTGCGTCCTCTTCTTTTCTTATAAGGGAACCAGTCATTGGATTGAGGACCGGCCCTAGTCTAGTATGACTTTCTCTTAACTAATTACATCTGTGAAGACCCTATTTCTGAATAAGGTCCTATTCTGAGGTACTTGGTAAAAATGAATTCTTAGGGGACACTCTTCAACCCAATACAGGCTGTATGTCTGTGGGTTATTCCTACAGTCTTAAGAGAGAGCAGACGTGAGTGTAGGCTGAACAAGAGTCAGGGGGTGTCATTGTGAGAAGCCAGGAGCCACCGTTGCTCTCACTCTTCGTTGTTCGTGGCTTCACTCTCCTGTGAGTGCTGCCTCAAAGAACTAACTCATTTGTTTGATTCTGTAGGTATTTTTAAGTTGTATTGTTTTTAAAGCTGAAAATGACTAAAAGTAGCAATAGCGTTTTGTTGGTAAGAGGACTTGAATTTGCAGTTAAATATTACTTGCCTTTGTGTTGGACTTTTAGCATTTTTTACAAACAGTTCTTGTTCAGTTTGTATTGATTCTGTGTCTGCCTTGCTGTTCTTGGCCACAGATTAAGGTTATATTTAGGAAGAAAATGATTTATAATTTTAATAATAGAATGACCATATGATTTATTGTATGTGTACTCAAATACTTTTCTGGGTTAAAGGGGGTGCTATTAATAATTACATAAACTGGGCCTGTCCTGGGTACCAGCACACGTGGTCACCCTATTAAATAGGTGGGATGAGGGCCATCAGTAAACTAGCCTGGATATATTGCTGCTCCCACAGAGCCATCCTTGTTCCTGTAAGACTCCTTGTTCTATGCCAGGTGAGCATGAGACACCTGGTATGTGTGTATTTAGCTGTTTCTTTAAGAAACAAACCATGATTTTGTGATAATCAGAACTGCAAGTAAGAATTAGGGGTTGCTTTTTAGCCTTCCTGTTATCAACACAGGAACTCTTTCTTACTACAGGATGTGTTGCCTCTCTGTAGTCAATACTTTGCTTTGGGGATGGAACTGGGAACTGAAAGAAGTGATTATATTTTCTAAACAGGAAAGCTTCTATCTTAAAAATAACAGAGTAATGAAGTTGGCTTCTTATAAATGCTACTGGTGTCCTGTGATTTTTTTTTCCCCCATTCAGGAAAAATAGGAAAGAAAGAGAAACCAAAACACTTTATTTAGGCATGTAGAATCTAAACAGCAATCACAATAAATAGTCTCATGGTAATACTAGATAAAGTAAGCAGTTTAGTGATTAGCTCTTTTTCAAATGAACTAATTAAGACTTGAAGAATCAGTGACTAGTCCCCAGCTATAATAAGATGCCAGAGAAATGTCTGTATAGTTCAGGTCCCCTGACTGACCGCTTCTGAGACAGATGTCCTATGACACAACAGAAAACATGTAAACTTGGGAGTTAGAACGCTCTGGATTTGAATCTTAGCTCTTTAACTTTTAGCTGTGACTTTCAGAATCTCACTTAACCATGTAGAACCTCAGGTTCCAAATTGGAAAAGCCATGATAATTGTACATATCCTGGAGGGCTGTTGTGAGGTTTAAGTGAGATCATGTATGTAAGGCCTCTGGGACATACTAAGTTAATAATTTCTCTTTCTTTTTTACTTTCTTGCCAGTTGTTTCCACACCACTAGGCCCTTTATAACAGCGCTGATTTCTCTTATAGAAAGAGATGTGTGCTAAATTAGAAAGGGGGAAATAAACAGGCTTAAGTGTATTCCAGTCTGGTGTGATCTGAGCAATCCTCAAGCATTTCCTTGCCTTTGCTAGCCTCCCAGCTTGCTTGCCTTCCAGTACTGTTTGACCTGCTCTGATGGCCCCATTCCCCAGTGCAGTGGAGAGATTAAAGGAGAAATCCAGTTGGGGGAGATTTTGTGAGACTAGCCTTAAAAACTCCATTCAGACTCTTTGATTTTCCAGCTGATGCCTTAGATTAGAAGATGCCTACCATGCCGAGATATTCTCTTATCAATAGATAGGACTCTTAGTTGACTGGTATGTTACTAATATTAAATGAACAAAATTTGAGTAATAAAGCTTGTCATTGAAGGATGTATGATAATGCCTATTTGTTTATTTTAGTCCCTGTGCCTCACAGAGGAGACTGAGACTGAGATGAGATAATAGTGGAAGTTTTTCTGGCCAGCTCTTAAAAAAACATTGCCTGTTACTCATGAACTGTCCTAATTCTTTTTTAAAAATTTTTCTCTG
>NC_138369.1:124457171-124501409 GCF_054177405.1 Leptonychotes weddellii
TTTTTTTTCTCTGTCTATGCTCTTCTCTTTCCTTGTAGAGTCTGCTTAGCTAGTAAGTTCTTACTGAACAGCAGGGCTATGGAAAATTCCTCTCTGATCACCCACATCTCATTTTCAGAGATTTTTGGGGTCAACTCTCTTCAGTAGTTTATAACCCCCAAACAACCAGATGTAGAATCCAAGGCCTCTTTTCTCTTGGGGCAGAGTATTTTTCCTGAACAACATTGTACATGAGAAGTTATACAACTCTGTGTGGGTGAATTACCATTTCTGGCTTTGTTATGCTGTAATTTTATTGTGCTTTTTAACAGAGCATAGATGTAAGGAAAGTAGCATTTCCATGCAGGGAGACAGATGTAGAAAAGTTTTTTTTTTTAAAAAAAAAACAAGGAAGGGAAGAAAGAAAGAAAGGTCTTCAATATTCTTACCAGATTGTAGCCTCCCCTCTCCTGCTTCTCCCCTACTTTCCCCCTTCTCTTTCTTTTTTATTTTTTTCTCCCATCCTTCCTCCCTTCCTCCCTCCCTTCCTTCCTTTCCCCCTCCCTTCCTTCCTTTCCCCCTTTCTTCCTTTTTTTTTTTTTAAACTTTTTTACGTAGTGTGACTATGGTTAGTTGCATTGCTCTCTAGGCCCCTGTTGAAGCAGGGTTATAGCCTTTGGGAATACTGGACTGTATGAGTTTGTAACTAAGAAAAGTGGGCTAATCCCATTGGGATCATTCTCTTGGGTTATAGCATAAGCATTTGTCATTGTTTCGTAAAGCTAAGGAATGTGTGTTTAGTTGATTGAAGTTATTTTTAAATAAAATTCTTAAGCATATGTGTGTGTGTTTGTGTATGTGTGTGTGAATATCTATAGATACACATATGTGTCTTTTGAACCTAGATCCAAATATATGTGAATGTGCAACTATTTTAGCGCAAAACTTTTTTTTTTTTTTTTTTTTTTGCTTAAGTAAACAGCATGACCATGTTATGAAAGATCTGTGGCACTAGTCCAACAGTTTGAAGCCACTTATAATATGAACTGTTCAGGGATAGACTTAGTAACCAGTTTACATTAAAAATTAATCTAGTGTGAACCATGGTACTTTTTCATAACATTCTTAAAGTGATTAGAATTTCATGTTCTAAAAGAATATTTATGTAAGTTGGTAATATTTAGAGCATAGCTCAAATAACAGTACATTTTAGCTACTAAAAAAAAAAAGATGCCCGGCGCCTGGGTGGCTCAGTTGGTTAGGCGACTGCCTTCGGCTCAGGTCATGATCCTGGAGTCCCGGGATCGAGTCCCGCATCGGGCTCCCTGCTCGGCAGGGGGTCTGCTTCTCCCTCTGCCCTCTTCCCTCTCATGCTCTCTGTCTCTCATTCTCTCTCTCAAATAAATAAGTAAAATCTTAAAAAAAAAAAAAAAAAAAAAGAAAAAAAAAAGATGCCCTATGTTTTGGCACTTTAAAAATAAGATTATACATATATGGCCAGAAAGGGGGAATGAGTAGAAGGTTTTTGGTTGAGAAAATTCTTCTCTCTTCTTATCTTGGTCATAAGGATGTTTTTACATCCATAGAATTGGTATGTTGTTTTCTGGTCTTACACCCTCTGAAGATTATACCTGTTATGAGTTCCCTACTGAATTAGATGTTAATTGCTAGTTGATAAAGAAATGTAGCAATCTAATGGAGTGGCTTTCTTTTTTTTTTTTTTTTCTTTCCAATAGTCATTTGACAATCACATTGTTAGATTTCCTTGATTGTTTTTATGCCAAAGATTTCCTCATTTTGAAACCCACTACCATTGAGGAATAGAAGTGGAAACTTTCAGGGAAAAGTAACCCTGATATAAAATCATATAAACCAAAAAATAGCCTAAGGAATCCAATATAATAGTTTAGTAATTTTTAAAAAATTTTATTTATTTATTTGAGAGAGAGAATATGAGCAGGGGGGAGGGGCAGAAAGGAGGGAGAGAGAGAACCCCAAGCCGTCTTCCCAGTGAGTGTGGAACCTGGTGCGGGGCTCAATCCCAGGACCCTGAGATCATGACCTGAGCCGAAATCAAGAGTTGGACACTGAACCCCCTGAGCCCCAGTGGTTTCCTAATTTGTCATCTACTTGGGAAAGATGTTTTAGGCTCCTCTGGGCTCTGCTACACCTTGTTTGTGATAATGCCTCTCTTAGAACACTCACCTTTGCATGTCTTAAATTACACTAATCATTTTGCTTCTAAAACTTAATAGGTAAGAACTTTGAGAATATTGGCCATATATCCTGTTTCTCTATAGGTCTGTAGGAAAATGTTTGTCTTATTGAAGGCAATCAGTAAAACTATGTTTTTATTAAAATGACTTTTTTTCTAGCATCTAGAGATCCTTAACTGTGTTCTGTCCTATGCTCACAGTTTCACATTTTCAAGATTTGGATACAATGGTGAATTTTCATTCCAATAAGTGTATTTACCAGAAAGTCTTCTAATTATGGAGTTTTTTTGTGTTTTGTGTTTTTTGTTTTTTTACACGAGCCCACAGTAAGCCTACCTGATTAATATGATTAATTAAAAAATAATTGAAAATGACTTCAGAAGGGCTTATGAGTTCTTTTAGGTTTGTTTTCTCAAGTTCTGTTTTGTGAAACAGTAATTCCATAAGGTTTATACTTTTTATGTAAAAAGCTTCTTTCTCAAAATAAATTTGAGTATATTTAGGTTATAGGAAGATAACAGGTTTCTTTTACCAAAGTTTTAAAGTAGGCTAATGTGCATTTTTTTTTTTTAAGATTTTATTTATTTATTTGAGAGAGAGAGAATGAGAGAGAGCACATGAGACGGGGGAGGGTCAGAGGGAGAAGCAGACTCCCTGCCAAGCAGGGAGCCCTATGCGGGACTCGATCCAGGGACTCCAGGATCATGACCTGAGCCGAAGGCAGTCGCTCAACCAACTGAGCCACCCAGGCGCCCGCTAATGTGCATTTTAAAGAGTTAGATGTAATACATGCTTTCCACTGAGTGCCTTGTGTTTTTTGGAGAACCTTTAGAGACTGGGGTTCTCAGGAACAGAGCTTTGGAAATGCTGTTCTAGACTAACCTTTAACAGGAAAGAAGCTGAGGAGAACCAGGGAGGTTGTTTATGTCGCGGGTGACTAAGCTGCACATAGCACCGTGACTAATTGCCATCTTCAGTTTGTTTCAGGGGATGTTCTTTCTCCTGACATCACCTCCCTGAAGGCAGTGCATAGTAATACTGGAGAGGGGGGAGGGGCACGCACTTGGGCCATGCCTCAGCTCTTAACACAGCAGTCCCTTGTCAGTGACGCCCTGATCCTTTCCCTCATAGGCCTTGGCAGCCTATCCTCTCACCCAGAAAAGAGCTGAGAGCTTAAGAGAGCAACAGGTTTGGGTGTTAAGGTGCATAACTGTTATTTTCCTTGATGAAAAGCACTTTCTTTGACTAACTAATGCCCAGTCAAAAAGCGGCATCATCCTTGTTTCTTTCCTGGTTCTTCACACAGAGAACACGGCTTTTTACTGTGTATTCATTAGGACAAAATTCACTAGCAGAAAAGCAAGTATAAGGTCTCTATAAAGCATAGTTTAATTTCATAATTTCTACGGGCAGTTGGACCTGGTAATTTTCCTTTATATTTTTACTCCATTACGGCAAGGGAAATTTCTTGTTTCCTATAAAGCAAACCATTTGTAGTATTAGGTTCTTAGTAAACATGACGACAACTCAGGGAAATTTTGCATTTTCTTCCTATTCTGCAATAAGAAGTATAGGGATTTGGAAAACTCTTCTATAATAATACTAGCTTTGGGAGAACAAGTTATCTGTCTCTTGAACTGATTGATATATTACTTTTTTTTTTTAAGATTTTTATTTATTTATTTTTTTGAGAGAGAGAATGAGATAGAGAGAGAGAGCATGAGAGGGGGGAAGGTCAGAAGGAGAAGCAGACTCCTGCTGAGCAGGGAGCCTGATGCGGGACTCGATCCTGGGACTCCAGGATCATGACCTGAGCCGAAGGCAGTCGCTTAACCAACTGAGCCACCCAGGCGCCCCGATTGATACATTACTTTATAAGACATCAAATATGATGGACCTGGCACAGGGGCTATACCTGGTAACAGGTTTATTAAAATGATGCATTAGGGAATCAAGACGTTTGACTTTAAGATTGATTGGTAATGTATGTGTATAAATAGATGTGTGTGTGTGTGTGTGTATATATAATATGTAGATATAGATATGTACACATATCTATAGATATGTATGTATGTGTGTGTATATACATGTCCATATATAGAGAGATGATTGAGTAGTTGATTGGTAGAAAGGTATGTATATCTTTCACAAAAATTTATGAGAAGCTTCCAGCATAGAAATCAGTTAAAGATATTATATTAATAGTATATTCGTAAGTTTAAATTTAGATATTCATTTAACATAAGGTCGGATTTGTAAGGCCATTTTGGTGAACATTAAAAGCTGAGTGTGTGGATAATCATTGCTGATTTACCTAGCTATGGCATCCATCATGTTTCTACACTGACATGAAAGTAATTGATTCATTCAGATGAATTTTCTTTGAAGTTTGCCTTCCAGTCTTAGTATATTCTTCATTTGACTTATTTGGAAAATTGCAAAAGGGAGAGTAGTAATGAATTCTTGCTTCAAAATTTATATCAACATCTAAGCACTTCATGTATTCCTTATTATAAATATAAAGTAAGCACCTCAAACTACCTATGATTGTTATTTTTCACCAGGGAGTGCTGTTGCATATTTGTTTGGTCTTTAAGAATCTGGTGACACCTAGGGACCGTCTTTCCCAAACAGTGTACATGGAACAAAGTTTATGTGCTGCTTTGTGGGTCTTTCATAGAAATAAGCTTCAGAGTCAGAACACTGTTACTCTCTAGCTCAAACCTTTAGTAACCCTTGATCCCTTACACTGTGGACTCCAGACTTGTTGAGATTATGTAAGGAGTGCCTGTGATCCAGTCTCAGACTGTTCTTCTAGCCTCACCTTTCTCTGTAACACCCCACCTCCTGTGTTCTAATGGACTGTTGGTTGTTGCCCATTAAAACATTCATGTTTTTTCTGAGGTTGTTCTCCCTCCTTACTTTGCCTATTGGAATCCAGTTCAAAACCTAACGCAAATGCAAAGACTTGCACTAATTAACTTAAGCAGAAATAAGACTTGCCTCTTTTATACTCACATTGACATTTTTACCCTCTTATTGAGGCATTTATGATTTAATGGTATTGTAGTTATTTGCACATACCTTTGTTTTCATACAATGATGGTAATCTTTTGGGGGGCAGGATCAGAATGTTACGCATCACTCAATAACTGCTAAAAACTTGCCTGGAGATGAAGCAAGGGGGAGACAGAAAGAATACTGTTTTCTCTTTTTTCAGTTAAGACAATGGTACTCTAATGCAAAGCTAAATCAAGGATCAGCTGAAGAATTCTTTTATAAAGTTTTAAAATTAAATTATACACACTATTTATAAAGTTGCATAGATTACTGCACTCTTCTCCATCCAGACTTACTGAATCATCAGCTTGGAAAAAGGGCCCACAAATAAGTATTTTAGAAATTCTGTTGTATAGCCAGCTTTAGGAATACTAGGTTTGTATGTCTCCAGATTGAATTAAATTTAAATTTCAATTAAAAAAAAAAAAAGCCTTTCTTGTTCATCTGGATCATGTGCCACTCCTGTTGAGCAGTTATGTATGGCATTTGAATAGCATGAGCTTAATGCCAGAAAGTCTGGAAAGCTATGGACAGAGCCCACAAAAGCTTGGCAATGGAATATCAAACCACTGACTTGCAGGGCTACTGGATGGAATCTGTTCCATTGTAAAAGATTTGTTCATTTTCTGGTAATATTGATTAGCATTCTCTCTGTACTTGCAGGACATAGCTCGCCTTTTGCAAGAAAAGGAGTTACAGGAAGAGAAAAAACGAAAGAAACACTTTCCAGAGCCCTCTGGATCCAGTGCTTATGGAGATAGTTACTATTATGAAAATGGAGGTAACAATGGCTACGTTATGATTTACTCTGTCCTTAGACTCAACCATAAGACACCCCTTTAAATTTGTCTGTAAAGTGACCTCAGGGCCCATGTGGATTTGTGGCCAAATACTCTCTGAATCTAATGAATTCATCTGTTCCTTAGTTGAACGACCAGAGCTATTTTTATGGCTCTTAAAACAACCGTGGTTTTGTAAGATTTGACATGCATTCTGTTGTGCTGTAGCCACTTGGAATGCTGTACTACATTCTAAGCACATAAACTGGGGTGTAGAAAATGGGGATGAGTCTCTGGGCTTGATCTTTCTCAAGGAGTCTGGGCAGAATGTCCGAAGCCGCAGAGTGCCACTAATAATGAAGCTGGTACATCATACATCAGTTGGGTAACAAAGCTTCTTTCCATGCCTCTTGTGTTTCAAACATAGGCCAATGAGTATGTGTGCTGATGACAAAATTAAATTCAAAGATACTGTGTTCATTATTTGTCCTTGATGCTTCCTTGCTGTTTGATTGCCATACGGAAAAATTCCTGAGGGAGAGAAGTCCCTTCCGAACTTCTCTTCTCCCGTGTCTGCTTTTGCAGTGTGGTGGTGGTGATGGCATTGTCGTGGCAATTGTGGTGCCGGTGATTCTTTATCTTAAAAGTGTGTTGGGAAACGAGTATTTGCAAGTATTGGTCCATCTCTTTTAAAGATCTGTCAAAGGAAAGACATTTCTTACCTAGTATCAGTGTTTATTGTGGTTCAGCTTGGAGACCAGACTTAGGATAACAAGTAAGTAAAACCTAAAGCATCTTCTAGAGAGTAAAGATACTAAGGTCAGTGATTCCCAAGGCCCTTGTGAGCTAATTATCAATTACTTCTCTATAATGTCATTGGAAAAAGGAAGTAGGTATTTGTCTTTGATGAGGAGAATGAAAGGGATGCACATGTAGATGTTAGGATTATTATAGTTGAGTACAATCTTGCCCAGTCACGCTCTAAATTTATTGTTATCGGTAGAGCTCGGCTCTATTGCAGTTAATAAGCAGGTTGATTCTCTATTTATTGTTTGTGCTCTTCTTCCATATGTTAAATGCTCAGCTCTTTTTTGAAAGACATTTTCCTTATGCTGGTTTTCCTAATGAAATCATGTATTACATCATTTAAAAAGAAAAAAAAAATATTGCCATATATTTCTGTGCTAGACACCAGAAGGTAAAGAGTTTAATCTAAGCTTTAATTAAAAGCTTAGAAATGTGCTCTGGTAGTTTTCATTTGTTTTTATTTTTATTTCTGCTCTGGAATCATGTTCACTGCAAATAAAAGCAACTGTTTAAAACTATAAAGTCTATAAAAACATTAGGATGGCAAGTAATTAAGTATACTAAAGTATTAATTTGGCCTTCCTCTATTAAAACCTTCGACTGATTTCAATCAGGGCTCAAATCTGGTTGTTTTAACCAGAGTGATGTCATCCTCTAGGGCAGGAGACTATGTTAAGAATTCAGTGGTTTTTCAGGGACATCTTAAAGTAAAAAAAAAAAAATCGTGAAGTTGTGACCTCCTGAGCATATGCATATAAATATTAGAATTCCTCTTCAGTTGTGTTGTTGTTGAGAGTTTATAGATTGCTGAACATGTGTGATCCTCATTCATTTGCCTTTGAGTCAGACCAAGTTTAGTTCCATAGAAACCACATTATAATTCAGCTCATATGCAGTGGTCTTTTCCCAACACATAGGGATATTATTTAATTGCGCTTCTCTATCTTTATGTATACTATGATTTTTGCCTTAATTACATAATAATTAAAGTAGATCATTATAGAAATGGTTTTCTTTTTCGCTTTTATTTTACTTAAGCTTAAATCTTAAAAATGATCATTTATAGATTTTCTGCAAATTTGAAATTATCTAAAACATATGTCAGATTTATATCAGCTGAAAAGGTATGTCTTGTTCATTTGTGAATCCATGTTTTTCTTTCAAAGCCATACCTGTATCATAGGTGTTATTAGTAATTTTTTTTAAGTCATGGTCTTTGGAGTCATAAGACCTTAGTTCAAGTTCCATGCCTTCCTTAGAACAATTGTAGTGTTGGGAAGTTATCTACTGTAATCACACTAAACCTTTTTCTCATCTATAAAATGGAGATTTTAAAAATACATCCTTCATGTGGATGTTGAGAAGGTCAAATAATGTAATTTTGGTGAGGACTTAAACTCTAAAGTACTGTTGTTTATGCATATATCAGTATTATGTATATAACAGTATCTTGCATATCTATGCAAAAATCATCTTATTCTGAAAGACAAACATGGAAGCACACAGATAAAATGTGTACATATATGTATGTGTGCATATAAATATATATGCATTGGCTATAAGTAAGTTAATTATATTTGCCAAATAACTTGGTCCCAAGAAACATACAAGTCTCAGTCCTTAACTGGATAGGGTTTCAAAGGATTCAAACAGATTCCCCAACCCAAGTCTTTTCTTTCCCAGGTTTAAAGATACCACAAATGAGCTAGACAGCATACTTTTTTTCCTGTCAACTCTGTGAAAATATAGTGACAGCTCTGTGCTAATTCTTGGAGCACACTTACCTAAAGTAGAAGTACTAATATCAATTAACTTTTTAGAAAGAATTAAAAGCAGCAACAAAACAATCATAGCCTCACATATCCATGTCAGAAATAAAGCCCTTCTTGTTTTTTGGGGGGCAGGAAGGCAGACTTCATTCATGCAGCTCTCTGTGGAACACTGGTATTAACACTAAACCATAGTTCCCCAGATGTGGTCATCGTTTAAGTAGCGAGTCAGTATTATATTAATAATTCACAGCAGGGCGCCTGGGTGGCTCAGATGGTTAAGCATCTGCCTTCGGCTCAGGTCATGATCTCGGGGTCCTGGGATCGAGTCCCGCATCGGGCTCCCTGCTCCTTGGGAGCCTGCTTTTCCCTCTGCCTCTCTCTCTCTCTCTGTCTCTCATGAATAAATAAATAAAATCTTAAAAAAAAAAAATTTAAAAAAATAAAAATAAATAAATAATTCACAGCAGTAGTCAATTGATTCTTTCTCAACTGTTAAGATATACTTAAAATAATAGTTTGGTAAAAGAATAGATACTTCTCTGTCATAGAGAATAATTGTTCTGTTTCACTTTTATGTAAAAAATAAATTTAATAAATTCTGCAGATAATTTTGTAAACTTTTTAGAAGACAGATTTTAGTTTAGATGTCATCTTTGAAGCAGATTTCCTTTTCTTCTGGAAAGCTCGAGAGGAAACGATTTGAAGTTTTTGAGAACCCTTACGGCATCAATGATACATTTAGCACGTATCTCCTCTTCCTCTGTTCCTTTATTCGATTAACAATAACAAACTTTAAAAAAATGAAACAAAACCCCTAAAAATTAAGAAAATGTATAGTTCATTATTTCCTCTGTATCCCATCAAATTGGGGTAGCTCTTGCAAATGCAGTTCAACTAGTGGGTAATTTCAACAGGGAATGTATCTTAGCTAACTTAGCAGTTTTCTGTGGAATTAGGATGTCTTTTTATTACAGAATGTACTTAGAAAATGTTAAAATAAATATGCCTTGCAAAGTGCATAGTAATATCCTTCCTTTGTTTTCATAGTATGCTCCTGCCTCAATGAGACCTAACAAAAGCACCACTCTATGTGCTATTTTGTGTTACATTGAGGGACTTGTATAGTTAGCACACACTGTATTTTTATACAAAGAGTACAGTATCATTTTTTGAAATGAATGTAGGGGTGGAAGTGACTCCTTTTCCCGTATTCTGTTATGGCATCCCTTTTTAATTTTTTCCTCTGCCGAAGTTAAGGAAGTTTGGGAGCAGAGTTATCTAAAGATAACAGAGTCATTTACTCAAAATTCTCTATTCCGTCCTTTTCCACATTGAACTGCACGGCGGGAGAGAGTAGGGAAATACTAAAATCTGGGTCATTTCTCCAAACTAAATGGAAATTAGCAACATTCTGATAGAGATTTATTGTCATTTCCAATAAGAATATTTGAAAGCCTCTTCCTGGAAAGCTTAGTTATCACCAGGCTTAGTTGTTCTCTGTTTTTAAGACTCCCTCAACCCCTATTTTCTCCCTGAAGTAGTTCCAAATTGGTGTTATAAGTAGAATTTAACATTTAATGGCTGTGGGTTTTGTTAATTGGCAAATATTAAAGTATTGTATTAACTCCCTGGTCATAATCAAGCTCTTCTTTCAGATACATTTCATATAATTTTATTTTAGTCTTTTACGTTTTTGACTGGGTACCCAGAATCCTTCATGTATCCACAGACCATTCCAATAAATGCCTGTCCCCTCTTTTCAGTTTGTTAAGTGGAAAAAGTAGTCTTCTCCATTTTAAAATACATTAAACTTGAGCCCCGTCTTTCCTGTATAGTGAGTTCATACTCTCATTAAGTTAACCTGCATTTCTATTTTTCACATCCCTGCACTTCCACTCAGACCAGCCACAGTCAAGGAGGGCAAGGGAATTGGGTTCTGGAGTCTCAAGGTCATGTAGACTCCAAAGTGATGGAAACCATGTGAAGCAAAGGAACAAGAAACCCAAACATCCAATGGAGAACTTGGAAGAACTAGAAGATCATTGTTCATCAGGGAGATTTCTCTCATCCTATAGCTTGGGCAAAGTGAGGGCCAACTCCCAAATTGACACTGAGCAGCGTGAAAGGAAACGGTCTGATCATGAGAGACTTCGGAGACCTCCGCTTCCCAAGATCAGTGGTGAGGTGTTTCTGAGCACTGGATTTGATGATGGGGAGGCTAACAGTATCCATCGAACTTGGAATTGGGAAAAACAGTCCAGACACCAAGACCAACTTTCACCCAAGTCTTCACAGAAAGCAGGGCTTCATTGCAAGGAAGCTGTATATGGGAGGGACCATGGGCAAGGTGAGCACAGAGAAAGGAGACACAGGCCCAGGACTCCTCCCTTCTCAGAGAGTGAGGAACAGCTCCAGCTCCATGACACAGGTAATGAAGGACAGTCACCTTGAAAGTCCTGGTATCATGTATATGCATACAAGCAAATGTATTTAATAAGCATCTTAAGCAACCTATTCTTTCTCTCTAGTTTGTACTCATGGCTTTAAAATGAATCCTGGAGCTAAATATTATAAAAGGTATCTACTTAATAACAAGTTTATACTAAGAGGAAAAATATTTGTACCTTTTTCCTGCTGCCTTCTAAGAAAATACACCAATGCCTTCCAAGGTCTTTCAGCCCCAGATTGCAGTGGAGGTGCCCACCCCAGATACAGTTCTTCATGTGCCAAGACCGTATACCAGAGAATCAGATACCAAATCAAAGCTCCTGAATTTTGGGTTGTAAGTCAGATGTGTTGACACTGCCTTCATAATATTTACCTAACTAGAAAACCAACAAGGCTGGAAATACTAGCTTCTCTTGGTCTCATCTTTCCCATTTGTAAAGTGAGAGATTGAATAGGCAGTCTCTCATAACAGCATATTTCTAATTGTGGGCCTTAGGCTATTTTTTGTCAGAATCAGGTGGGCTGTTGCCTAAAGAGGCAGCTTTCTGGATCTCATATGATCGTTTCTGTAGTTGCTCCTGGTGATTTGGACTTGTTTTAGACTCGTACTTAAAGTTGGAAGACGATTGCCTTAAGTTCCTTTCTAAGCTGTAACCATCTTCGACTCTAAGGCTGCAGTTGGTGTTCTGAAATGTCAGCATCGGGTATGTTCTTGGCATTTGTTTGGAAGGAGGTGAATGTTAGACTTGAGCCTCAAATTTCTGGCATCTTTGAGGTTTAACTCTGACATCCTTCATTGACACAGTAATGGTTCTCTCTGTTCTTACCTGGAAACTGCTGTGGTGATGTTTTCCTTGTGGCTCTACCACTCACTGTAAGTCGTAATTAGACCATACTCCTCTCCCTGGTTCTATTTTACTCTTCCTGAAGTTTTACAGAGACACAAGGGTTACTGGGGAGTACCATGGAGGCATCTGTTCTTATTTTCTTCCTTATCACTGCCCAGCCAACCTGTACTTCTGGGTCTGGAACTGGCTTCTGTGTTGCAGATTCAGGTTGATTCAGTTGGTTTCTTCTATCATGTTATCTCTGCCTTTGATGTTAGTCATTTAAGTTATTAAAAGACTTGGTCATAAAGAAAATGAAACGAGTTCAGCAACCATATTGAGTATCTGCTGAAAATATTCCTGCCTCGGGCTTTATGTTCGGGGATAAATGCTTGGATCTGAGCCTCAGAGGCATAAGTCAAACCAGAAAGTAGAATGAATGTAAACAAACAATTGCAAATTAGATATACTTTGAACAAAGAGCTATGTGGGAGTAGAGGAGGCAGTGATATAATCTATCTATAGTAAGTTATACTATCTATACCCAAATACAGAAAGACATGTTGGAGTCCTAACATGGGGGAGGATTGCTCCTACCTCTACATTCCTGATTCTGTGATTCTGACTTTTTAAGTGTGCTCTGAGGGCCGGTTAATCTTTATGGCTTTTAGTTATACTTGAGGCTTTCTTAAACAGGCTTAGGAAGGGTAAAACTAATATGAAATGAAACACTGATTCACAACCCTCCTACTGGAATTGTGGGTAAACTCCCTCTTCCCTGCACCCCCCACAAGTAGTTTAGAAAACACTGTGGCTAGGCAGGTACCAAAATGTAGCTGCTAATCTGTCATTCTGTATTCAACTTTACAAATTTTACCTTCCTAGAGACCTGAGGCATTTGATTTTGTGACCCCCTAGAATAGAAGATTACTGGCAATCTTAAAATGCAATTATTAAATACTGGTGTTTATTCTTGTTTTTGTAAAAGCACAGTTTAACTTAAAGTTGTTAGCATAGGCCAAGGTTTTATTTAAGTTAGTAATGAACAAACTAGCAGGATGACAAAGAGCTAGTTCTCACAATTTGCATAGTCAGTTGAAAAAGGAATGCAAAATAAAATTGCTAAATTAAATATAAGATTAGTTAACTTTCTAAAGGTCAGTAAAACCCTGTCTCCTTGAGGGTAACTTTTCTAATGAGCTATTAAATCATAACAGCTTATTACTTCCTGCAGGTTAACTTCTAGCCTCTCAGGGCCATAAAACATTTGTACCCTTCTGCTGTGACATTCCCCAAGCCTCAGACTGGCTTATTGAAAAAATATTCTTGCATGATATCCAAGAATCTATCAGTCCTCATTTTACCTTATCCCAAGTTTGGGATAGATGTGTCTTCAAGATTAGTACTTGCTTATTGTGTGAGAATTTAAAGGTAAGCTTTATTTGTGTTTGTTGGGGGAGGTTCTTGTGTCCTTAAACTGGAGAATGATGAACAAAAGAAGACAAGCAAGGATTAGATTAAGAATTGAATGTGCAGGGACGCCTGGGTGGCTCAGTCGGTTAAGTGTCCAACTCTTGATTTCGGCTCCAGTCATGATCTTAGGATCATGAGATCGAGTCCCCTGCCGGGCTCTGTGCTGAGTGTGGAGCCTGCTTAGGATTCTCTCTCCCCCCTTCTCTCTGTCTCTAAAAGAAAAAATAAAAGAATTGAATGTGCAGCCGTTAAGTATGGCTGCCCTGATCTTTTTTTTTTTTAAAGATTTTATTTATTTATTTGAAAGAGAGCAAGAGAGCAGGGTGGGGGACAGAGGGAGAAGCCGACTCCCCACTGAGCAGGGAGCCCGACTTGGGGCTCGATCCCTGGGATCATGACCTGAGCTGAAGGCAGCCGCTTAAACCAGCTGAGCCACCCAGGTGGCCCTCACCTGATCTTCTGAAAGCTAGTTTTTGGATTGTTTAGGCTATTGAGATAAGAGCAGCCATTCTATTAATTTCCTTCAATTAACTGTACTTTAAAAATTTTTTAAGCATCTCTGTTTTCTATAATGTACAGCCTTCCAATGTAGTATCTGAAGTTCTTCTTACATACTTACACGAGCTCTTTTTACCTCTGGTACAGAGCATACTGCATTTAGTGAGCAGTCCTGCCAGAAATCTAATATTGAGATTTTCTGCTTGTGAGACATGTAAATTCCAGTGATGTATCAATAGTTCAAATAAACTGTTTCCCCACTAGATATTTGGGACTTAGAGAGTATTACCTCAAATACTTACTCATTATGCATTCATTCATTCATGCATTCATTCATTTATATTGAGGTATAGTTAACATACTATATTAATTTCAGGTATACAGTGTAATGATTCAATATTTGTGTATGTTGCAAAATGTGTCACAGTAAATCTAGTTAACATCATATACAGGTACAAATTTTTTTCTTGTGATGAGAACTTTTAAGATGTACTCTCCTAACAACTTTCAAATATGCAGTACATTATTATTAACTATAGTTACCATGCTTATTTATTTATAACTGGAAGTTTGTACCTTTTGACCCCCTTCACCCATTTTGCCCACTCCCTACCCTCTGCCTCTGGCAACTGTCAGTCTCTTCTATGTATCTATGAGTGCTTTTCTTTTTTTATGATTCTCTATGTAAGTGAGGTAGTAAGGTATTTGTTTCTCTCTAGCTGACTTAGTTCACTTAGCATAATGCCATCAGGGTCCTTCCATGTTGTTGCAAATGACAAGATGTCCTTTTTTATAACTGAATAATATTCCATTGTGTGTATAACATCTTCTTTATCCATTCATATGTTGATGGACCCTTAGGTTGTTCCCAGGTCTTAGCTTTTGTAAATAATGCTGCAGTGAGCATGGGGGTACGTATATCTTTTTGAGTTAGTGTTTTTGTTCCTTTCAGAAAAATACCCAAAAGTGGAATTGCCGGATCGCATGGTAGTCCTATTTTTAATTTTCTGAGGAACCTCCGTACTGTTTTCCACAGTGGCTGTTTCAATTTACATTCCCACCAACAGTGCACAAGGGTTCCCTTTTCTCCACATCCTCCCCAACACTCATTATTTCTTGTCTTTTTGATAATAGTCATTCTAACAGGTGCAAAGTGATACTTCATTGTGGTTTTGATTTGCATTTCCCTGATGATTAGTGATGTGGAGCACCTTTTCGTGTACCTGTTGGCCATCTGTATGTCTTCTTTGGAAAAATATTTATTCAGAACGTCTGCCCATTTTTAAATCAGATTGTTTTTTGCTATTGAGTTGTATGAGTTCTTTATATATTTTGGATATTAACCTCTTATCAAATTTGTAAATATTTTCTCCCATTCCATAGGTTGTATTTTCCTTTTGTTAATGGTTTCCTTTGCTGGGTAGAAGTGTTTAAGTTTGATGTATTCCCAGTTGTTTAGTTTTCCTCTTGTTGCCTTTACTTTGGTGTCAAATCCAAAAAAATCATTTCTGAGAGCTTATGTTTTCTTCTCAGTTTTATGGTTTCTGGTCTGTAATCCACTTGAGTTAATTTTTTTATATAGTATAAGTCCAGTTTCATTCTTTTGCATGTAGCTGTCCAGTTTTCCCAGCACCATTTACTGAAGAGACTGTCTTTTCTCCATTGTATATTCTTGGCTTCTTTGTCATAGGTTAATTGAACATATATCCATGGATTTATTTCTGGGCTCTCTATTCTGTTCCATTGACCTATGTATAATTTTCTTTTAAACTGCCTGGAAGTGACAGTCATATCACCCTGTCAAACCAATTAAGTCTGAATGTCTTCTAAGTGTCTTTGAAAGATACTAAAACAAAATATTTTCTCAGTGAATTCTGTGATGTAGAGTAAGAGTGGAGAAGGTTTAGTGTGTTGAAATCTGAGCACATCCCACTCTGTTGTTTCTTTCACTGGTGGCAAAATGGAAGGAGTAAGGCCTAAGTGTGATCTTTCCTGTGAGACTCAGTGAAGCTTTGAGCTGCTTAAAGAAGTATCAGTTTCCTATAGATGGGAGAATAGTATCACAGCCTCTTTTCCACCGACTTTGTCCAATTTCCAGTTCCCTATCTAATTTCATTTATTTTCCCTGAAATACTGTTTTCTAGTTATGACCAAACTAATGGTAACTCAGGGAGGTTTATATTTCATTTAAATATGGTCCACTCTTGGGAATATCTCTCTTTTTCCTGACTGTCCCAAACCACTCAGAAATCTGGATTAGAGCCAGCCCAGCCCAGCAATATAAGAGTCAGTAGCTCTAGAAATGATGGGAAGTTGAAGTGGATTCTGTATTCTGAATAAACAGGTGCTAATAGGCCTGAAGCTAAGAAAGCCAGGTTTAATAGTCTGTATCTGCGGGGAAGACAGATGAGTCCGTGGCTTTTGGATTTACCACAAAGCTAGGTATAAAGCTCTATAAAGAGAGACTTCACCAGATAATTTATATTTCTTCATGTGCCCAGAATTTAGTTGTATTTTTTTTCTTCCCTTTTGTCAGTGTAGTGAGGCATTTTGATAAAAATTGTTTTAATGTATGGTTATTCTGATGGCTATAATACAGTAAACTAGTAGTTTCAATGCCAATTTCAAACAAGCATCAACTATTAGGATTTAAAACAATCATCCAAAGTACCAACGGCCGGATTTAAAACAATCAACCAAAGTACCGACAGCCAGATCTCATCCAGGCTACTTAAATTAGAATCCTTGAGGTTTGAGTCAAAGATTTTTATGTTTATTTAAAGCACCCCAAGTGAGTTTAATATATAGCTACGGTTGACAACCACTGATACAAAGAAGTAGGCAATTAGGAGTAAATTTTCTTTCTCCCTTAAGTAGTTCATTTACTGGAAGTCACTATTCCAGATGGTTAATCTTGTTCATGGCATTAGAGATTTGTATTACTTCTGAATACAATACATTCACATTGTTGAATAATTGTAATTTATACAGGATACCAAGAGGGATATATCTGCAGTTTTGAAATAAACATTAGCAGTTACCACTTGATTAAAAGTTATAAAAGGAATACATGTTGCTTATAACATTTCAAAGTAAAATGCCAAAATTTCCCATCAGTTCCCCATGTACCTTTTCCCTCAGAGGAATAGAAATCTAAGGTCATTCATTATGTTCTCTGGTATTTCCCTTACGTTATATCTTGCCTAAAATTTAGCTGTAGGAAAGATCTAAAGGCAAGTGGGTTTGTTGACCATCAGAGCAGAAGCTATGGTGGAGTCACTGGTCGGCTCAAAGGTACTGTCACATAACTCCCAGGTGATACTGTTTCTGTTTCCTCTGAAGTAAAGTATGCAAGGCTGAGTTAAATAGAAGGAAGACCCTCATTTCATCCAGTCTTGACAGTTTAGCCTCTTTAAAGCTCCCAACTCTGTACCTTTCTTTACTCTATTTTTTATTTCAATGACTTCACCTTTTTTTTTCACTTGCTGTTTTGCAAAAGCCTCACTTAGAGTTCATTGCGTGACTTTCTGCTGTTGAAGAAACTATGTGAAAGGGGAGTTTTTTGCCTGGCAGTTTTGTGTGGGTAAGTTTGTTTCAATGTGTGGATAATCTGCCTTGCCACTTCTATGCCTAGGGGAAAAATTATTTCAGGCGCACCCTACACTGAATTCTGTGGTGGTCGCAGTATTGTCAGTGGTAGATACTAAAGAAGAACTTCTTTAAGTTTTGTACCTTTTCAGAAAACAAGTGCAGTTGCCTCATTACACTGAGTTTTTCTAGGAATGAAGCCAAGAGGGATGAAAGAAGCTGTCTCTACTCCATCACAAGTGGCCCACAGAGATCAAGAATGGTATGATGCTGAAATTGCCAGAAAACTGCAAGAGGAGGAAATTTTGGTGAGCAAATTTTCATGCAAAAGTTTAGGTGATAATCACTAGGTTTTCTTGAATTGAATCATTCTTGAGATTATGTAATAGGCATAATGAACCTTTATGAGTTGAGAAGCTGGTATCTTTTTTTATGGGTGGAAAAATCCACACAATGGGAATAGACTGTCCAGTTTCACTTACTGAGTAAGCATTAGCAACAGAATTCCATATCCCTCTCTCTCTGTTATTGAGTTCAGATAATCCTTTAGTAATCTGCTTTGGAATTTGATAAAAATAGCCCCTGCTCTGGCTGGTGAAAGTATACCAACTAAACTTGAGGGATGTTAACTACAACTGTTTATTGTAGTTAACAATAACCGGTTAACCGGTTAACTACAAATACCGGTTTATTTTTTGGAAGGTTTTTTTTTAAGATTTTATTTATTTATTTGACAGAGACACAGTGTGAGAGAGAGAGAGAGAGAGAACACAAGCAGGGGGAGTGGGAGAGGGAGAAGCAGGCTTCCCGCCGAGCAGGGAGCCCAATGCAGGGCTCGATCCCAGGACTCTGGGATCATGACCTGAGCCGAAGGCAGATGCTTAATGACTGAGCCACCCAGGCTGCCCCTTTATGGAAGACTTTTTAAAATGGACAGCACAAATGGACAGCACAGATTCTAATTAAATTACTCTTTTGTGTATTTTCTATACCCTAGGCTACCCAGGTGGACGTGAGAGCAGCTCAAGTAGCGCAGGATGAGGTGAGTTCATATTAGTTAATAAGTCTGTTTAGCCAGTACTCTTTAGAAATATCCCAGTAGTTTTTGCCCACAACTCTGCAGTCAGTGGTATTGACTGGATTTTGTTTAGGAAATCGCTAGACTTCTCATGGCTGAAGAAAAGAAAGCTTACAAGAAGGCCAAGGAGCGGGAGAAATCGTCTTTGGACAAAAGGAAGCATGACCCTGATTGGAAGGTAAGTTCTGTTTATTGTTTTTCTGATTTTTATAATGGGGACTTTGCTTTTAGGATAAGTTCTGCGACTGTATTTAGGGTATACAAATTCTCTATTGCGTATATGAATCTAATTTGTAAAAGTGACTTCATTACAAAAAATCGTAATTCTTCAAAGTAACTGTGAAAAGATAACTGCTAAGATTGAAAACTCATTCCATTGATTTTAAGATCAGTTGAGGTGCAGGTGCCTCTGGTCATGAGCAATCTTAGTTTTACTAATATTTACCTTACAGGAGAATATAGTATTTTCACATGCTTTCCTATTTCTCCAGTGGCCTTTTCTTTCTCTTTCTCCTTTCTCTGTGTGCTTATATTGTCCATCCATGATCACATACCCATTATTTCTCTTTCCTCTGACATAACTTGATCCATGGCAGACTGGTAGATACCACCAGCAACCATTGCTTATGTCAGAGAGTAGGAACTGTCTAGCAAGAGCCTGGACTGTCGTCTTCCCCTCATTAATCAGAAACACTAGACAAAATAGTGACTGCAGTTTATTCTGCTGTAAAGTAATGTAATTATTGTACGTGGTGGTTGCACGTCCAGTTTCACAGACTTGACTCTTTAGTTACTGTGTGCAGTGCACCACTCTGGACTTAACAGGGACGGTCAAAGATATATTTTCCTCATAATACTGTATAATGTAGGAGGACAAACAGGACAGTGTAGACAGCTAACAAATACAAGGTCAAGCTGGCTGAAGAAAGCAGAGTTGCAGGGAGGAAGAATTCCTAAGGTAAAGGGTTTTCAGAGAGGGAGTTTGTACTAGGCCTGGCAGGATGCAGCTAGGCTGTGTATTCATGACGTAGTGATGTTTAGCACTGTTCTCTCTTTCTCTCTCTTTCGAACAAATTCCTCCCTTGGGTCTCTGGTTCTGTCTCAGTTTCAGCACTGATTAGGAGGAAAAAGAGGACTTAGAAACCATGATAATAGCATTGCTCTACTGTTTCCTGCTGCTCAGTTATTCAGTTGTCAGTCTGAAAACAAATGAAAGCATTATTAATTATGTATAGGTCTCTCTTTCTTTTACCCTCTTAGTAATTCAGGATTTTTCTTAACAAATGTATTTCATTTTAGTAGAAGGGCTCCCATATGCTTCTGCTATATAAGTTAAGCTACAAATAATTGCCTGGGAGTTACTCAATTCTTTGTTAGCTCAACCATGAAGAAGTTAAGTATTTTTTTTTTATTTTTTATTTTTTTTTAATTCTTATGTTAATCCCTATACATAGAAGTTAAGTATTTTTAAGAATTGCAAATCAGGCAAATAAAAGGGGAAAGCCACATTTCTAGCAAGTATCAAGACTTCTTTAATTTCTACATTCTGTAATTGGTGCTGGTATAGTTCTTCTCTTAGAAAGGTTGGATTGAATGTTCCTTAGTTTCCTGGCTTGAAAATCGCCATCCCCAAGTCAGATGTTCAGAAATAAGTTTAAGAGCACAGACCTACATTCCGTAGACTCGGGAAGTTCTTGTCAGCTGCTGTGCAGCTATTATGTTAATAATGGGTAGCTGGTACGCTGCTGTTGGGGAGCATGTTCATGTGTAGTTAGCCCACTCATCTGGCTGCCCTGACTGCTTCCAGTGTACGTATGTGACTATAATTTTTTTTTTTAATCTCTGAGTGGCCATGTGTAAAAATATCGTAGGTTGTTTAACTGAATGTAAGTGTAAGTTGAAATTACTAGAGTTTGACATGATTTAGATATTTTCTAAACCTAACAATTTTTCTGTTTATTTGCCGTTTTCTATATGTGTGTTTTTCTTTCTCTCTTTTTTTTTTTTCTGTCCTTAGCCAAAAACAACTAAATCGGCACACTCAAAGTCAAAAGAGAGTGATGACCCTCACCGTTCTAAGAATGACAGGCCAGCACGGTAAGATGCCACCTGAAAAGGGGAGTGAGGAACTTGACTTTGGGGTGAGTAAGGAGATGTGGATTGTCTGAGAAGAGTGTTCTTTAGAGAGGAGATCCAGATGTCGGCAGTTGTAAAGTGATATCAAGTCTTGCAGGATTATTCTCAAACTTTGTTTCCATTCTTAACCTGGATCAAACAAGTCAAATCAGGAAGATTGTAATTTTATAGAAACTAGGGCGTATAAAGAATGATGTGTTTTTTGTTAGGACCAATTCTTGTCTTTGGATTCACTGTCCTCAGCTAAGGAGGGATGAGCTTAACCATTTTCCCAGTAAAATCTCAGGTTTTAAAGTTCAAAGTTTTACCTATGCAGGGCTAGAGTTTCATGGTCACGCTGGTGTGTGCATGACATTTACACATGCTTAAATTAGTTTCTCCATGAGTCTCAAAGTCTTGGCAAACACTTATTTGAGGACATGGTAGACTATTCTAAATCCCACTAGATCAAATAGCTGTGGTTATGGTGTATGTACTTTCAGACTTCTCTCAAACAGTCTGGGGTCATAGTTCATGGAGCAGTTGCTGTCTTTCTACCTCATACCTGAAGTTGGCAATATTTAAGTCTCTGGGGAAGCAATCCTTTTTTTTTTTTCTTTCTTTTTGTTCTTTATTGCTTTCTGTTGCTTTTCAAAGCAAAACTTGATTGGAATAGAAAGAATATTATATACAAAAAGACAAAAGTTACACTAAATTTAACATTTGAAAACTCTTTTAAAACTTTGAATATTGGTCCTAATTATTATGTATTAACTTTTATCACATTGGAAAATATACACTGTTGCCACTCATTGCCCACACTTAAGCTGCTAGACATGTTGACTTAAAGTGAATATATGTAGTGTCCTTAAAAGGCCAAATTCTTTTGGGATGCCTGGGTGGCTCAGTCAGTTAAACATCTGACTGTTGATCTCAGCTCAGGTCTTGATCTCAGGGTCATGAGTTCAAGCCCCACATTGGCTCCTCCACGCCCACCTACTTAAAAAAAAAAAACAAAAAAACAACTGTATTCTATTTTAAGCCCATGGGCTTTTAGAAGATAATATCCTTCAGAAAACTACATCAGGTTTGTAAGGCTCTTAGGGCAACAGTAGTATATTCTGTCAGTTGTTTAAAGTTGGTTCTTGTATCTTTTAGTTAAGCACATGCCAAAGGTTTTTTTTAAGGCCGACTTTATTTTCATCCCTGCAATATCCAAGTAAAGTAAGAAGTAATTAATCTCTTCTCAGTATAGGCATGGTTTATTATGTTTTCTTTAGTCAACTGAATTAAAATAATCTTTTGGGTTTTTCCGAGTCTTCCAAATTTTGGGGCTCTTTAGAACACTAATAATTTTGACATCAGATAGGATAGACCAATCTGGGATGTCTATCTAAAAAGATGTATTAAAGTTGAAAACAAGTTTCTGAAATGTAATAGTTAACTTTAAAAATATTTGGCATATTGAAGAGTGAATAATCAAATGAGCCTATATTAAAAATAGCTATTATAAATGAGTGAAAGTGACCTATGACTGGTAGAACTGAAGTCTTTTTTGACTTGAAGGGAACACTTGTCTTTATCAGTTACAGAAAGAAAAATCAAAAATACCATATCATTTGTTATGCTCACATTAATTATATATTATATATGTATAACAAAAGGATGAAAATATAAAAAAAATAAGCCAAATACCGTTTGCAAGTATAAGATACATATGTGTGTGTGTGTATGTGTGTAGTCTTGAATGCAGATACTGCTGCTGATAAAAATACACACCTGTGTAGCACAGCAGAGTGTAGTAAAGAGCACACTGATTTTGAAGTGCAGTTGAGTTTGAGCCCCACCCCTGCCACCTAACAACTGTCTGAGCTTGGACAGATCACTTACCTCATCTAACCTAATCTACCTCTAAAATATGTGTGTGATAGCTGCCCTGCAGACTTGTACTGAAAGTTAATTGAGATCATCTGAGTAGAACAGTCCTCAGTATATACACAAGTTTACATCCTGTGCTGACCTGTGTCAGACTCCAAATACCCAGCAAGAGACCTGGTGCTTAGGGACTGAGTGGGAAATTTAAAATAACTTGTCTTTATTCTTATATGACAGAGCCCTTTGTACCAAACTCATCATAACTTTCTGAACTGCAGTATACTGACGCCTTCCACATTGCATATATGGTTACAAAAAACATCCTACAACGTGGTTATATATTTGATGTATTCTGTTACCTCATCTGGTTCCATGCTTTAATGCAACATTTAAGTATACCTCTGAGAAACAACAACCAAAAAAAGGATTTTGTTCTTATCTTCATCAGTGCCAAATGTTTGCAAGAAAATCTCTGTAACATGATTTTAAAATAATTAAAATTTTGGAGTAGCAAAAATTCCCCAGTGTTTTTTACATTTTGTCTTCTTTTGACATGAAAAGTTGCCAGTGTAGGACTGTCCTTTCCTTCTCTAAGCTCTGCTTTGCCACCTAGTGGATTGAGCGACTTTGCTCTAGATTTTATATGCTGACCCATGTCTTCTCTCTCCCCTTTCCTTTTTTCCTGTCCTCCTGCTACCCTCACCCTCTCTCCATTTTTCTTTCTTCCTTTCTTAACTTTCTTTATTACTTCCCTTCTATCCTTTCCTTTTTTCTTCGTAAAACCTACCAAAACAAAGTCGATTTCTCATTAATGGCAGTGGTCACACATCTCATTTATGTTTGTTTCTCTAGTCCTTAGCACAGTGCCTCACACATATTAGGTGCTCAGAAAATATTTGTTTTTATTGAATTATGTGCATCAAAGCAAAGGAACAGTAAAATAAAATAATTTATTCAAGGTCACGCAGTAGGCAAGGAACTAAGATGAGAATTCTCCTACACTGTAGCTTTGCATTTCTACCAAAATGTTTTACCATGTATTCCAGTGAGAGGTGGAGTTGTGGTCACCACTTATTAGAATATCTCTTTAAATTCTGACTTCCCTTCAGGCCACCACCACCTACCATGACAGAGGCTGAAGATTTGGATTACACTCATTTTACAAACCATAATTCCACACGTCATTTCTCAAAATCAGAATCCTCCCATAAAGGTAAGAAAAATATATATGATCAAGCTTAGGATTTTTTTTAATAATCCTCATGCTATGCTGGAAATATCAGATGATGTCTTATAGATTGCTAGAGTGGCAAAATAAGTTATCCTTCCTTTTGGAAGATTATTACAGTATTCTTCATTTGTTAAAAAAAAAAAAAGATAAAACAGGAAACAAAACACCTTAACCTGAATGCAAGATTGTATATGTATGTGCATTTTCCTCCAGGGAGAATTTGTAGCTTTCATCAGATTGTTAAAAGGGTGACTGTAAACAAAACAAAGGAGCAAAGGGAAAAGAAAAAAAGAGAGTCAAACCAAGAAAACAGACTCTTAACTATAGAGAACAAAGTGATGGTTATCAGAAAGGAGGGGCAAGGGGGGGATGGGTGAAATAGGTGATTGGGATTAAGGAGGGCACTTGTGATGAGCTCCAGGTGCTATGTAGAGAAGTGTTGAATCACTATACTGTACACCTGAAACTAATATTACACTGTATGTTAACTAACTGGAATTTAGATAAAAAGTTAAAAAAAAGAAAAATTAAAAAATAAAAAATAAAGTACATACATACATGTACAATTCACACAAAAGTTTTATCACACGAAAGAAAATCAGGGCAAAGGAGATGAGGAAAGAATATGAGGTCTAAGTTGGACCAGATCTTTATTGTATTGTATTGTATTTCATTTTGTTTTATATGTACCAAATCTTTAAAATGAAAGGAATAGATAGGTGAGATTCAGTGGGGTGGAGTCCGGAGCCGACTACTAAGAAGACGTCTTTGGTGCAAAATGGTGGTTTATTAAAGCATGGGGTCAGGACCCGTGGGCAGAAAGAGCTGCTGCACAGGGGTTGTGAGGGGTGACTGATTATATACTATGGTGTTGGGGGAGGTAAGGAAAAGGGAGGTTTCAGGAGAATTTTCATCTGCTAAGGTTTCAAGAGAATTTTCATCTGCTAAGGAGGACCTACAAGATACCAAGATACCAAGATACCGGAGGCCTTGCCATTGTCAAGTTAATGTTGTTTTTCCCCTCTAGCAAGGCATTAACATTAAGATTAGGAGATTCCTGGAAGAATGTCACACATGTCCCACTCAGGAGTGGGGGCGGGGGGGGGGGGGGAGGTTGTAGGTTGTCCGCTTATGTTTTGTCTTCAGCCAGCCTTCTGTTGCCTCATCAGTTGCATGTAGCTGTTCTTCCAAGCATACACAAATTCACTTATGTGTATTTTTATGATACTCATAAAATGAAATAATGAAAAGGTGGTAATTCTTATATTAATTTTTTCATCTAAAAATGGAAGTGATTTTAATAGTGTCAGTGTTGTCAGGATCATATAAATTAAATACATGAAAGCACATTGCAATAGACTTTACAAATAGTGGGTCCTGTAAATTGATGTCTGTTGTTTGTTACAGCTTTTGAAGATTTCTTAGGTCATGTTTTTATTATCCTTTTCCAAATCTTCCCAAACTTAATTTTTTTTTTCCAGTGGTCATTACAGAATATCGATGTACAGTGCTACTCCAGACTGACTAGATCAGAATTTCCAGGGGAGGGAGGTTGCCAAGCATTTATATTTTTTTAGAAAGCTCTCCTCACCCCAACCCTCTCCATTCAGACATTCATCCAGTGTTGATCCGACAAAAGACATTATGTAAAAGATGGAATTAGTTGGACATTACCAAAACAACCCCATACACTACAATTTCCATCAGTTGGTGGACTTTCCATCATGGCTGGCTTAACTGGAAGTATCTCATGATTTTTTTCCCTCAAATGGATGCACTACTTTTTAGGGGAGGCCCTTTGTCTTTGACATACATTTGATATATAATACTGAAATAACACAGCGACTCTGTATGTAAATATTTTACAGTAAAGAACAAAGAAAACATGCATAGAAATAAAGATAAATGATTTTGCCTGAGCAGGGAGAAAGCAGAGCATTTCTGAGGTTTTTCTTTAATGATGTTTCTTCTTCTTTTCTCCTTTCCAAGGTTTCCATCATAAGCAGTAAAACCCTAGGAATCTGCCTTGAGAACGGACTCACTGTAGCAGTCATTACTGGATGATATAGAATGCGTTCCACACTCATTTTTTTCCCTCCTGTGTTTGTATTCCTGGGATTTATCTTCAAGTGTTCTTCTGGCCGTAAATAATTTTAATTCATTTAAAACGTTTTGGTTATTCCTGATCACTTGGGCAGTACAAGAAAATCTAGCTTCTGAATATTGGCCACCTCTCTGCTGCATATGCTTCCTGGGATATAGTATCTAAAAGCTCTGTAAAATGTCATTTTTGTTAGGTGTGGAGTACTGGTATCTAGAGACTAGGCTTTATTTAGCAGTTAGAATTTTGTGGAGATTATGATCAGAGTAAAACAATGTTTGGATGCAATACAGAATAAAAGAATATAAGAAATAGCTTTTTTTCGTGCATTAGTATATGGTATATTGAAGGATCTTTTGCTTTTTGTATTCTTCAAGAAAATAAAAAAAAATGACAACCATAAAGTATTAAAACAAACAAACAAAACCTGGAACAGTTGGAACATGTTATTTTGACCACCAGGACTAGCAGTTTTGCATATCCTTATAAGCTCTCCTGGGAGAATTGGCCCAGATGTCATTCTCTGACACTTTCTCTGCTTCTGCTGAAGAGCAAATCTTTTGGAGGCCTCTGGGCACTGGGCTATTTATTAGTATTTATTGGCAAAAGTTTAATTCTATGAACTATTAACTCAGGTCTGTGCAAAGTCAACTGAAAGTGAAAAAGTGAAAAACTTTGTACCCCTTCTCTTCTATTACATTTACATATAGAGCCCAGGGAAGTGGAATCGGAAGGATGTTTTATAAGTGATAATGCCAGCATTCTCTCTGGACATAGATAAGTTTTCCTCTTACTTAAAAAACAGTGGTATTTGTTGGCAGCCACTCAAAAAATATTTTATCTGTCAGTAATCAGATTAATTCAACATGAAGTTGAAGTAGAGAAAATGGTTCTTTACCCGGGTATTGGCTTTACATATTCATTAGTGATACATGGCATTGGATTCCTTTGTACAGGACCTTTAAAGCCCTCTTTGAGAAATCTAGTCTTTGTCCAGCCCTTAACCTTGTGGAAATGCTTATTTTCCCATACTTGTTAGTTAACATAAATGGCAGTCACACTACACATATATAAAAATGTCCCTTCGGCTTGACTTTCCATTATTTTTCATTGTATAAATCTGATGTTTTTGACATTCCAGTGTAGTGTTTGTTTAGGAAAGAAATACGCAGATGACTAGAGAAAAAGGTTGTTAATCCATTCTTTTCCCACTGGGAACTGCCTATTGTTTGCCTTATCTTTCGGGATAGTCTTTCAAGTCAGGCAATATTCAGGAAGCTATTTAGAATAGTTTCTCAGAGTGGATTTGGGTCCTTTCATTTTGAGAAAGATCTTTAGTTCATAACGTTTTTGGATTGCAGAAACTTGGGTAAAAGGTTGCTAAGAGTCAAGTTTTAGGGAAATGATAATCTAGAAAGAAAGAAACCCTAAAAGATGAGTCATTTTCAAGAAATGGGGAAAGAGAAAAACAAACAGGACTTTGAATGACCCTGATGAAATGAATGAAGCAGAGTTAAGTAGGCAAGGGCTGATGAGATGGAGGTCCTAGCCTTAGTCACATTCTATAGGGTGCTTTCAGTATCCAAAACTTAGGCCTTGTTGACTTCTAGTAATGCTATGTTTTTCTTTGTCTGCCCTGTGATTTTGCTTCATGTTTTAAAAAGTTTTTTTGTGGTAACTTTAAAGAAAACACCATGTATTTTTATTTTGATAGGCAAATGGGCAACATCATTTGCCATATTTTTATTTCATAAATGTTTATTTTTCTATCTCATGCGGTGATCAGATTTACTTTAAAAATTCTGCATTTGTCTTGCTTCTCATGTACTTTATCCAATCATATTTATTACTGTAAAATGCTATCTGGAGATATTTTCATTCAAAAAAATGTGAGGCCACTTAACATTTAAGCCTTGGATGTTAGTGTTTCAGCTGTCTTAGTGAGCGGCCAGAGGTGATGTAGTTCCCTGTGACACCCAATTCAACATCTGTATTGAAAATTTGTTACTTTTTTTTTTTAGGTTTTTAAAAAATTAGAATTTTAAAATATTTTTATTTTTTTTGTAAAGCAAACACTTTTTAAAGAGTATCAGAGTAATTCTTTTCTTCTTCTTAGTTAAATCCTCTAATTCTCATTCAAATATTATAATTATTATCTTTAAGACTATAGAAGTAACTAACAACTATATTAAAAGGAACTGCCAAACATTCTTCACTGTGTTCTCTGCTTTTCACTTGGTTGTATTTCTATAAATGTGGGAACGTTTTGTTCCTCTTTCTACCACTGGACCACACACAATTTAATTTTTAGGCCCACAATGTATTATGCTTTAATGTTGTGATGTAAACTAATATGCTGGCCTTGGCAATCTTTCTGTACTTCTTTTCTCTGGAGGCCCCATTAACACTAGTATTGCTGAATGAGCACAGTATGTTTTGAGCCTTATCATAAGGCTTCTGGATGTGTACACCCTCTTCCCCCAACCTAACTTTTTGTAATTCATTGCTTGGAAGCAAGGTCCGACAAGGGTCAGATTAAATGTTCTGAGTTGAAAAAAATTTGTAGTGTGAAACCATTGTTAGACATAATTATTTTGCAGGAGACTGGACAGTTGCTACATATGCTTTGAAAGAACATTGAGATTTTTAGAAAGTGACTTTGCATACCTTTGAATTACTTTTTCTCGAGTGACTTTACAACAACCAGCAACAGACTAACGAACTTCAAAAAAGGCATAGGTTTTTGATCATAGAGAAACATCTAAATTAGAAAAGAAAATATGGATACATGTTTCCCAGGAGGAAAACCTTTTCACATTTGCAGCGGCCACTTGGATCTCCATCAGCATTTTCCAAGGTGACCTTGGGCCTTGTGTTCCACTGAACTCACTCTAGAAAATTGTGAACCGGACCCGTTTTCCCCTTTCCTTCTCTACTATGGTCTGCCGCCGAGCTGGATGGTGAATAAAGTCATTGCTGACTCTGTCCACACATTTCCATTGATGTCAGGACTTTTCAGTATAAATATAATTAACTTTTAATGGATAATTATTTTCTTCAATACTGTCAGATATTCTCTAATTTTTGTCTTGTGCCAAATTGTTCTTTGGAAACACCTGCTATATAATATGGTGCATTCAGTTTACCACATCGGTGGTTAACATTTTAGGGCCTTGATTTTTAATGGGTGTTGCCTTTGTATAAAAATCACTTTGGGGAATATCAGGATTAGTCATTTATTCAATGATGGTTTTCTTGAAAGATAACTGGTGACTGGACGTAAGAGCTTCCCTCTCAATAAGGGAAGTGAGACCCCCGTGTAATCAGCTTTCCGAGGCACTGAGAACAGAATAGAACTTGCACTGAAAGGCTTTTTTTCCCTTTTGGGGAAACAGTATTTGTGTGAAAGGAACACCGTTCAGGTAGATTTCACTGCAGGTGGTGTGCCATATTCTCATAATGCAGGCTTTTTAGAAACAATCATAAAATAACCAAAACCTGTTCTTTCAGCCCAAAGGAAAGAACAGATTTTTAAAGTACTTTGTCCCTCACTTACTGCTCATAGTCAGAGAAGCGACTAGATAAAGTGGTCCCATTTTCTCCTCATATCTGGTGGTGCCTGTGAGTCTTAAAGCCATAACTGCTTATCTTACTGTTGATAGAATCCTGTTTTTCTCCTTTAGCTTATAACAGGGAATGTGGTCAGGGAGGAGCGAACTGGAGACTGTTCTGATAATGCTGCACGGGGCACAGTGTCATCCAGATTCCTGGTCAGAGAATCTCATTTATTTCTGATGATACTTAGGATTATTAAAGGGGAGAGTCAAGGCTGTTGTTGCTCCTGACATTTAACTGTTAGAAATGCTGCAGTTTTCTTCCCAGAGAGGTCAAAAAGGAAGGGGTAAACTGGGAAAATTTTACTTCTTACAGAGTCACTTTTCTGATGAGGCTTGCACTTTTTGCCAGCAGTGTCTCGAGGAGCAGTATTGCCTTAAATTAGTTTGATTCTGACCGAGTCAGTGTACTGTACTTCCTATATGTGAATGACCGTCAACTCTCCGTTGAGATACACAATTCACAGGTGATCCGCAAACATCCTTGCCATCAGAAACTCTGGATTCCCTCCCACTGAGCTATGGGTGACCTATACACTGAGAGATACATCATTTCATTGAGTTGCCTCTCAGTCTGTGAACGAGCAGTGGCATGGCCAAAACAGGCTGGCGGAAGGAGAGTGAGAATTCCCTTGCCAGATGCTCCCGGTTATCACTTCCTGAATAGAGAGTTGACTGTCTTTCTGTTGAAAGTGACCATGTAGAAGATACTTCCAAAGGCTGTATTGTGTAGCAAAGTCAATTATTATTGTTTGGTGAGGATTTCACCAACCCTCTTGTGTTTTTAAATGCATACTATTGACAAAAAAAAAAAAAGAAAACCAAACGAAACAGACATGTACTTGAAATGGGAGCTCCTTAGATGTGAAGAATGTTTCTCTTTTATTACTTTTAGAAGAAAATTAACCAGGAAAATTTTTGCTGTGGTAAGGAAAACACCAGAGTGTTTTTATAAGGTTGTGTTTGATGCCATAAATTGACAGAATCATCTAAGTAATCATGTTGATTTGTTGGAAATATCTAGTGCTGGAAACCATCTTCTTCCCTTCTGTATCTGTGAATACTGCCTAGGAGCATGTTCCTAATGCATTTTATATGCTATTGTTTATTCTTGGCAAACTAGAGGATGGGTTTCTCCTTTTGAATAACTTGCAATAGCAAAGTGACCCGGCATTATCAGCATTTCAGATGAGGACTGAATTAATTAGGCATCTTAGTTGGTGCCCCATTACTCATTGCTGAGGTTCATATAGAAAGAAGAGGAGAATTAAAAGACAGGGTTCTTGAGGGACATGTCCTTCACAAAAGAGCAAGGCCTAAGAGCAGTAAAAAGACAGCTAGGAGAATATACCATTACACATTGCATACTTAGGCTGTATTTTTGTTGCAGTGAATTTCAGACCATAATTGCTAAAATAGTTTCTAGCTATTACATTTAGTAAGAGGGTTTTTGATGTCAGAATTTTTCTATTTCTGATTGAATTAGCCCCTGAAATCACTGTAGGCTATAACTTTAGCTCTTGCTATAAACTGAAAGCCAAATGCCCTTTTTCAGAAGTAGCTAGATTTTTCACCCGCCTCTTAAAGGCAGCCCAATATTTGTTTCATGAAGTTTTATAAATAATGAGGAGATACAGTGGGAAGATAGCATATAGGTGTTCCACAATAAGAATTCTCTATAATAGGGTTTTCCTTAAAAAGAATCCATCCCAGAACAACATTATATTTTGAAAAGGTGCTGGATTATAAAGTACAGGAGTATGCACATATAAATCAAGTTGCTCAGGAAATGAGAGGTGGTGCTGTCATTTGTCTTAAAATTCAGAAAAGTGCTTTCCTGAGAAAAATTGCATAGTGCCCAGGCAGTTTTGGATTCTTTGGTAAGAAGCCCTTTGGCATCTGGAATGTGGATATGTTTAAAAAATGAGTGAGATGTTAACCCAAGTGCTCATCAACTTGTAGCCGAGCCCCAGAAGGAAAGGCAGCTTTGAAATAGCTACTTCATGGAACTGAACAGAACCTTGATGGAATCCAGTTGTCTGTCTGAGGACAGAAAACAAAGAGGCCACCTCAAACCACATGCCTATTTAGAGATTAGATGAAACTGTGAGGGACACTCTCTGGATGCCTTAAAGGTGACTGGTGTTGAGTACTGGTGGGTATGTACACCCCCATCTGGACTAGGCTGATGGAAACCGTCTATTTCCGTTCACCTTCACACAGCACAAGTCGTTCCTGTTGATGACCTCATTGAGGAACACGAGAAACATGGTGCTGGTGACTTCCGTGTGTCTTGGGAGGTTGAGGTGGTCATGTCAGTCAGCACTCTCCAGTGCTCATGCCTCCCTTAAATGCCAGTTCTACATCTACATTAGTTCATCTATGCAAGCTTATGTTTTTATGGTTTGTTTTCTACACTCATGTCCCATTTGATTGTTTAAATATCAGGTTTAACATTAATATTATGAATAATTTTTAAACCAAAGTATGTATATGTCTGTGTGCTTGTTTTCCTGGATGGTTTGAGGCAAACACCAGTCTTGTCCTTCTCTCTTAATAAAGTCATCCATTTCTTACAATGGTCTCATGTTTTCTTTACTGCATTCAAGGACTTGGGAAGCTCTGGGAGGAGGAGTATTTTTTCTTTATGAAGTAACCCTAATAGATATTTGTTTAAAAACAGTAGAATTTTCTCTTACTCCAGTTGCATCCACATTCTGTAACCATGTATAGCACTGATGATGATATCTAGTACGTGGAAATTGTCAACAAATACTCTCAAATCTGATGCTGATACCTAGTACATTGAAGTCCTCAACAAATATTCCTAAATCTGAAGTTGCTTAGAGAAGTGGCTTTGTTTTGTGTGTGGTGGTTGGTGACTTAGTTTGATGTATGTGGGTGAAAAACAGGTAAGTGGATATTCACAGAATAATCCGTATGACTAAAGACTCCATGAGTGCAGCAACTCAAGTCTGCACTGTACCTGGTACTCTGTGGATTTTGAGAAAATAGATAGAAGTACAACTACTGCTAAACTTTTTATCTTTTTTTTTTTTTTTTTAAGATTTTATTTATTTGTCAGCACAAGCAGAGGGAACGTCAGGCAGAGGGGGAAGCAGGGTCCCCGCTGAGCCCGATGGGGCTGGATCTCAGGACCCTGGGATTATGATCTGAGCTGAAGGTAGTTGTTCAACCAACTGAGCCACCCAGGCGCCCCTAACTTTTTATCTTTACAAGTTTGTTTCTTCTTTTTTTTTTGATTGATTAGCCGTGATACGGAAACCGATGCTGCAGAAATTAGGAGGTATCTTGAAAATATGATCCTGTTTTTCATGACTACTAAATTTTTAAAGAGATAAAACTAGCTTCCCTGGAGCACATTCTCTAGGCCTTAGTTTCTTCTCTGGCAAATATAATAGGAAATCTAAACAATCTCTGTAATATATCTCTACTGATATCACTACCAGATGCATAAGACACACCAGTGACATGCAGTGTTGAAGAAAGTTGGTATATTGATTTCAACCTTCCTTTTCTAAAGAATTGCTGGGTCAAAGTTGACCGTGAAAGAAGTAGACATATCTACAGGCCAATTAAAAAAAATTAAATACGCAATTAAAGTAGTTCCTTTTGATCTGCAGTAGGAGGAGGTACCCAGTATGATTGGGTGGATTTTGTGTAATGTGGCTGAGTCTGATGTTAAACTGTGGCCATGTGTGGAGAGCTTGGCACACTAGAAAGCCCCCTTTTTTTTTTTTTTTTTAAGATTTTATTTATTTGACAGCGACAGTGAGAGAGGGAACACAAGCAGGGGCAGGCAGAGGGAGAAGCAGGCTTCCCACTGAGCAGGGAGCCCGATTCGGGGCTCGATCCCAGGACCCTGGGATCATGACCTGAGCAGAAGGCAGACGCTTAACCAACTGAGCCACCCAGGCGCCCCTAGAAAGCCCCTTCTTAAAACACAGGCAGCCAGGAGAACATTCACCTCCTACACCTTGGAAATTGGGTTAAGTCTTTATAGAAGTCTTTGGATTACTACAAGTCACAGGGTAAGGGTAGGGATTTGGCTCCCCATTATATCTGGGTTACTTGCTTAAAGACACAAAGGCTTCAACATAGTGTACTAAATACATCAACAGGAATAAGGAGACCTGGGTGCTAGTCCTGGCTTTGAACTTGGTTCAGGACCTTGGGACACCACTTACCATCTCTAACTCAGTTCTTTTACATAACAGTAATAAGCACATTGCAGCAGTCTAACATTCTAGAATTCCTGCTATCAAAGGCTATGGGTTCCTTTAAGTAAATGCCCCAGAAAGAGTAATCCCCATACAGTACTGAGGGCCTGGAAAGTCACAAGGACTTCGTAAACACTTGGCTGAAAGGCCTCCTATCTGATCATGTGTTCTTTTAAAAACTTTTATTTTTGATAAAACTGTATCATGTACAATGATGTTCTGATGTGTGTATACATTGTGAAATGATTAGCACAGTGAAACTAACACAGCGTCAACTCCCTCATCCTTAGCTTTCGTGGGGCTGTGTGTGTTGGGGGTGGGTGGGGTGAGAGTGCTTGAGAGCTACTCTTAGCAAATTTAACGTATACAATACAGGATGATTAACCATAGTCACCAGGCCGTATGTTAGATCCCCCAAACTTAAACTGAAAGTTTATACCCTTTGCTGACCACGCGTTCCTGGTTGTAACTGTCCCATTGCTCTTACTTCCACAACCAGCAGATTGCCAAGAAACAATTTTGGTTTTGTTGATTCTATTCTCTTTCTATTCTCTATTTCATTCATCTCCATTCGAATCTTAATTTAATTTTCTTCTTTCTAATAATTTTCAATGTAGTGGTGTTTGTTTTTTTTTTTTTTTCCCCTAGCTCCACAAGATGTAAAGTTAGGTTATTGATTTGAGATCTTTCTTTTTAATACATGCATTTACAGTTATAAATTTCCCTCTGAGTATTGCCTTTGTTGCATCCCATAAGTTTTGTTATGTTGTGTTTTTTGCTGCTTTTTTTTTTCTTTTCTCCCTAAGTATATTCTAATTTCCCTTTTGATTTTTGTTTTGACCCATTAGTTGTATAAAGATGTGTTGCTTAATTTCCACATATTGTAAATATTCTTACTTTCTTCTCTTGATTTCCAGCTGTATTACTTTGCAATCAGAGAAGATACTTTGTACGATTTCAGTCTTTTAAAATTTATGTAGACCGTTTTATGGTCTGACATAGTTTCTCTGGGACAGCATTCCATGTGCACTTGAGAAGAATGGTATTTGGTTGTTGTTGGATTGGGTGTTCTATGTATTTGTTAGATCTGATTGGTTTACAGTGTGCACTATCTCCTTATCGATCTTCTATCTAGGTGTTGTATCCAAAGTAGTGTATTGAAGTCTCCAACTATGTATTTCCCCTTCAATTCTGTTAATGTTTGCTGTATTTAGAGGCTCTGTTTGGTGCACATGTGTTTATAATTGTTATGTTTTCTTGATGAAATTGACCCTCCTATGTAATATCCTTTGTCTCTTGTAGCAGTTTTTCACTTAAAGCCTATTTTTTCTGGTATCAGTATAGCCACTTACCTCATTTTTCCCATCTTTTCACTTTCAACCTATTCATGCCATTATATTTACAGTGAGTCTCTTGTAAATAGCATATAGTTTCTTGTGAGTTTGTATGTCTTGTGAAAACTGGACAGTTGACTAATATGGTAACTCTGGACGTCATGTTCTTCCTTTTCCCCAGGGTTTTTGTTTTTATTTTACAGTTTGATTGTTGAAGGTTGTTGAAGGTCAACCTTCACTAGTCATTTGTCTAGTGACTTTTCTTTTTTTTTTTTTTTTAGAGATTGTATTCCCTTCATTTGTGGTCTCTATAGTCTCTGTTCCTTAGGTTTTGTTCATCTTGTGTTTGATGGAGATTTTCTTGAACACTAGAGGTAAGGAAAAGAATCTCTTTTAAGGTCTTTGCAGATTGGCTCTGTTCTGAAGCCTTCCTTTAACACTTAGCTGGATTTTCACTGAGCCTAAGGTCCATCTGAGGTCAAAGCTTAAGAAGAATATTTTCTGAGTATTCATTTCGCCTTGGACTTGTGCATGGCTTTCTAAATTTCCCCGTAAATATGGGTATTTTTTTTGTTTCTGTTTCACAAAGAAACTTTCTGCACGTTTCCCTCCTAAGACGTAAGCTGTCTGTTACATGTCTCAACTGTAATGTCTTGCCTCAGCTGTCTGCAAATTGTCCATTTACTTTTTTTTTTTTTAAAGATTTTATTTATTTATTTGAGACAGAGAGAATGAGATACAGAGAGCATGAGAGGGAGGAGGGTCAGAGGGAGAAGCAGACTCCCTGCCGAGCAGGGAGCCCGATGTGGGACATTTATTTACAATGTTTTCAAATAATTCCCACTGCTTTTCTGTCCTCAGTGAGTTCCAAGTTAGAGAAAACAGAAATGAGCACCTTGCACCACACCTTCAGCGAATTCCCTAGTCAGGTTAGAACAGATGTGCAGATAAATCCTGCTCTGCTTTCTCTGGAACCAGGAATAGAGTCCCCCCAATGGAAAGGCAGGCTGCTGTCTTCAAGCCTGCTGCCCAGCCAGAGAGCGGATAGGGCAAACGCAAGCAAGACACTGAATGCTTTTCTACTGTGTTCAAGTTAAATTTTCGTGAATCTATGTTCACTTGGTTACTATAAGTCTTTGATTAAGTTCCAGAGTTCTGACAGTGTTGGTTCTGATGATTTCTGCTTGTGTTTTTTATATTTCTGTGGGGGGAATGGAAGCTTGGAGCTGTGTACTTGGTCACTTTACTTACATCACTCTTGGCAATTTCTTAGAAAGCAAATTGAGTCATTTTTTAGATCAGTGTTGAAAAATTCATTTCATTTTGTTTTCATAAATGAATCATGGAGTACTAGTTAGCCGACAAAAGGAATGAGGGAAATCTCAGCCATAGGCTGATCTCCAGGATATATTTTCAAACGAGAAAAGCAAGGTAGAGAAAGCATTAAAGTTTTCTACCACGTAGTTGTAAGAGGAGGGGAGGGGAAATGATGCTACTGTGTACGCATTTTTTTATAACAAGTAAAATGCAATGTCAGCATTTTTGAAGTTAGCTCTAAGGAGGGAGGAGAAATACATGTGTAGGGGGGAGATGTAGAGCCCAGGCATGGTGGCATATACCTTATTTTGTAGATCTGATGTTAGAACCAGATACTTTAAATAATTTTGAAACAAAATTTTATACATTAAAAGGAAACTTTAAAAGTCAAAGTAAAATGAAACAATGAACTTAACTATACCCAGTTGGTACATAACCACACAGAGGGAACTATTTCAAATGATTTTATCTATATATGAATTTATATCTTCTCTCTTTCCACACACACACACACACACACACACACACATATTTTTTAGAGAGAATCTGAGATCACGACCTGAGCCAAAATCAAGAGTCAGATGCCCAACCGACTGAGCCACTCAGGCGCTCCCACGCATACATATTTTTAACAATATTTTCCACCATTTTTGTTCACTGAAAATGCCAAGAAACCTAGAAAGAATGGATACCCTGGTAGCAATGAACATTTTTTCATACTCAAATCGTGGTCTTGAAATATTTCCTACCAAAAGAAAATAGACTTTCACAGAGATATGGCTAGTTTTAGGTGTGAGTTTAAATTTACAAGATAAAACTGGAATATCTTTATTACCAGATAGCAAAGAAGTTATCGAAGACTACTAGGGTCATATCAAATGCTCCAACCAGCCAGAGATAGGAGGTTGTGCATTAATAAAGATAATAACTGAAATGAATAAAAGCATATCAAATATGTTTAAATACATGTCTTTATAAGCATCTTTATCCTCTTAAAATAGCCCTTACTACTTACCTATGGCAGATGTTATGGGCCAACTCATTATTTTTGAAACTGGTGAATAAGGGGAATAATTGGGCATTTATCCTGCCTGTTTATATAAATAGGCAGGATAAAATGATAGAATAAATAAAAAATGATAGAATGAGATCATTTTGCAACCCTCAAAGAACTAATAGATTTAGGTAATGATTACCAACATTTGGTATCATAAAAGGAGAGAGAATTGGATATTATATACCTCTAAATGGAAATAATAATACTAACAACAAAATTACCAAGTTTCTAGATTTATCTACCAAACTATAGGAAGTAGAGGGCATTAACGAACATTTTAAATAGCAAATAAGGTTGCAGTCTACAAAATCAGACTGTGAGAAACTTTATAAAACAATAGCAAAAATTCTCCAAAATGAAATATATCTGTGAGGAAACTGGAGAGAAGGAGGAGTATAAGATGCAAGCAATAATTTAATTACAAATAAACTGAAAATAGAATTCATAAGGTGATGGGGAAGATGTGCACACTGGCTGGATATTTGATGATATTGAGGACTTAGTGTTGATTTTTTAGGTGTGATGATGTTGGGATCAGATTGTAAACAAAAAGAGCCCCTATGTTTCAGAGATACACACTGATGAAATGGTATGATGTCAGGGGGTAGGAAGTGAATGAGATATAGGTAAGAAAAGATCAGCTGTAAATCAATCATTAGGAATGGGTAAATCAGGTATATTATAATGTTCTCTCTACTCATATGTGTTCAAAACTGTCCACTAGTAAAGTTTTTTTAAATGACTGAGAAACTTTTCAAACTAAAACTATGGGAAGTCACACTCTAAATATGTATGTGTTCTTCAGACAAAAGGAAAATGATCATGGATGAAAGGTCAGAAATACAAAAAAGAATGAATATAAATGGAAAGTATGTATTTGTGGTAAGAAGGAACAAGGAAATGAGTATAGAGTGCATAGTTGGCTTGGTGTTTGGGGATTGGCTGAGTGGATATACTGCATTTTGGATCAAGTGGAGCATTTACAGGGACATGAAAGTTGTCTACATTTTGGCTTATTGACATGGCGCCCAGGGCAGGTGCAGCTCCATTTGGGGCCTAGAAAGTTATTTCAACAAGAGTCTTACTCAAAATCTACTGAATAAATTAATGAATGTTAGAAAGAGCCTAGCATAAGGATCAGAGAGGCCACCTGGTTGGTGTGTTTTTTTGTTTGTTCGTTTGTTTTATTATATTCAATTAGCCAACAAATAGTACATCATTAGTTTTTGATCATTAGTATTCAATGATTCATTAGTTGCACTTAGCATGATCCCCTCCAATTCCATCCATGTTGGTGTAAATGGTGGGTGTTCATTCTTTCTGATGGCTGAGTAATATTCCATTGTATATATGGACCACATCTTCTTTATCCATTCATCTGTTGAAGGGCATCTCGGCTCCTTCCTTAGTTTGGCTGTTGTGGACATTGCTGCTATGAATATTGGGGTGCATGTGCCCCTTCTTTTCACTACGTCTGTGTCTTTGGGGAAAATACCCAGTAGTGCAATTGCTGGGTCGTAAGGTAGCTCTATTTTCAACTTTTTGAGGAACCTCCATACTGTTTTCCAGAGTGGCTGCACCAGCTTGCATTCCCACCAACAGCGTAGGAGGGTTCCCCTTTCTCCGCATCCCCGCCAACATCTGTCGTTTCCTGACTTGTTAATTTTAGCCATTCTGCCCGGTGTGAGGTGATATCTCATTGAGGTTTTGATTTGGATTTCCCTGATGGTCAGTGTGTTTTTGACCTATCAGTTGCTTATAGATGATGTTTGCAGAAATGAATATTTCAAATGAATGCCACACATCTCATGTTCAGAAATTTGTGAAAGAGTTCTCATATCTTTTTGCAGTTTTTGTGAAGGCAGTGAGTGGGGGAGAGTGGGCCCACTCAGAAGGGCAGTGCGTGTCACATGGCATGTGTGCTCCCCTCTCCCTTCACCCCCTTCACGGCCCTTTACTCATTGAATTCCCAGCAGTCACAAGTCCAACCCCAACTCCCTCTCACCCTCCAGGGGCCCTCGTGGAGAAGCTGTGGCCGTGACACACTAGTCCACACCTAGCCTGGGGGAAGAGGCGTTCTTAACTCTGACAAGGTCTGAAAACACAGCTGCTGACCTGGTCACAGACCTCTTTCTCTGCTTCCTCGGGCCCCGTGGCCAACCTCTAGGGAAGCTCACTCAGTGGTGCAACTGACACCTCTCAATATGCTTGAAATGAAGCACAGGCACTTCCCACCCTGTCCCGTCTGCGGGAGGGGAACTGGCCGTTCCCAGTACTTAACACATCACTAACTCTACCCTAAATTGCTTTAAAAAAAAAAAAAATCGGCAAACTCTTCTCCCATCTTTACTTTCCAAGTCTTTTTATGCCCCCAATATATATGCAAGATGATTTCGTGAGTCATGAACTGTTTTTTAGCCACCTACTTTGATGTGTATGCATGGTACTTTAACTTTGGAATGAAGCATCTATGGCATGTTGTAAAGTAGAAACACTATGCAAACCAAATACATAATTTAGAATTTTTTCATAACCGTATGTAAAAAGGTGAAAAATGAAGAGGTGAAATTAATTTTCAAAAGATATTTTTATTTAACCCAATACATCCAAAACATTATCGTTTCCACAAGTAATCACTATAATTATCAATTAGATGTTTGAAGTCTGTTTTCCCATTATAATTCTTGAACTGTGGTGTGTATTTTACACTTAACAAAACCTGTCAGTTCTAAAGAGGTGTATTTAAAGTGCTCCGGAGTCGCCTGCTGTTCGAGACAGCACAGAACTATTATATGCAGCTCACATGGAGACAGACGAGTCCTACTCGTAACGTGTTCACTAGCCATTATACAATAACGGAAGTGAAAACATAAACTGCAAGCTGATTGATAAATATGAAGTGGTGTTTTGTTTTTTTTTTAAAACTCACCTGTCTTTATGTTATACCGCCTTTCGCCAGCAGAGGGCGCTCAGAGCTGGCAAGACAGCCTAAACTTTGCCCCGTGCTTCGAACTAGACTGGCTGGCTATAAAAACCGATGCACTGTGTCAGTTAGGAAAAATCACACTTTTACAAAAACAACACTTTACCTATGAAAGTATCAGATGATAATTAAAGAAATTTTTAGAATATTGATAAGTACAATCTAAATCAATTAAAGCATCATCCATAGACCCACCGAAACACAATTACAAATCCTTTTCACCACATTCTGTTCCAAGCCCTTTTCTGTAGAGAGGATTTAATTCCATGTCATTGTAGTCATATTAAAGGGAATGTGGGGTTCAGGGATCTTTGAGCATGTTCAAATGCTGATGGGAATGATGAACTAGAGAGAAGAGCTTGAACATGGAGAGAAATTGACCAATGAGAGAATAAAGTTCCTGTTCAAGAGGGGAGCCAGAGACACAGAGTCATACACATGCTATATGTGTAACAGACAAACACAGAGGAGGGGTTGGCTGGGTAGATCACATCGGAGAATGACCTCTTCTACATGACCTATTCATGCATGACCACGTGTGATACGATGGCAGGAGGAAAGCGTGGCAGATGACCTGGATCTGGTGGTGGGAAGTGGATGGAGTGTCTATAATTTCTTTCTTTTGTGTCCTAGAAGGGGATTGATTCTCAGTGCCGAGAATGAGGGGGCAAGGTTGGAAGCTCGAGGCATGTGAAATAAGACGCAAGTTCTATTCTGCACCAGAGAGTGGGATTTAGATGCTTATGGAAAATGTGAGGGCCTGGAAAAATGCCTGAGGGACAAGATGGAGGGACTGACTGGGAAGCGCTGAGCACCGGAGATTGAGCGGGCAGCTGTGACTGGGTTCTACACATTTATGGCAGCGTCGGTCGTCATGGCTACTTGGTTTGTGACGGCTGCCTTGGCAGCTTATGTGTGGAAGCAGAAGACGGGGCTGGTGAGAAGTGATCCACTGTTGATGTGTAGGCGAGTCTGTGCAGCAATGTCAAAGGGCCAAAAGGAAAGAAGGAGGTTGAGGTGAGGCAGCGTGAGGTCTTGGAATGAGGCCCCGGGGCACAGAAGTGACAGTCTGTGGGAAGAGGGAAGACTCTCCAGGAGATCATGGGGACCAGAGGGCCGGGGTCGGGAAATGAGGGAGTGTAAAGGATGAACTGTTTTCGTCAGAAGGAGGATATCTTAGATATAGAAAAGGACTTAAGCCCAAGGACTAAATGATTGAAGTGGAATGCAAAGAAAGAAGACTGTAGTTTGGGGTCAAGGACATGGGATCCTAGGTTGTCTAAAGTGTTATTTACATAGGTACTGAGGCCCAAAATGTGAAAGAAGGCACTGTCACGGAGGCCTGCCTTAATAGCAAAGAAAACAGATCTGGGAAGGACAACAGTTTCGTGATGCTGATCTCCAAGGTAATCCTTGGGTAACCAGGAATTTGTGTCAATTTCTAGGCATAGGACTTGGCAATGAAACCAATGCTGCTAGAATAAAATAAGAATACTTTCTAGATAGTAAATTGGGACTGTTTTCAGGCCATGCACCCTGGGGTTCAAGAGCATCAGACAGATTTGGGTTTGAAATAGGTTTTTGATGCTCTTGCTAGCTGTGGGGCTTGACCAAAATATGTATCAGCTCTGAAAGTTAATTTCCCTATCTATAAAATGTGGATAATAATATAATCTACTTCAAAATTTTATAGTGCCTTTTTCATAGAAAATATTCAATAAATGACAGTTACCATAATCAAAAGTAAGAGAAACCAGGTATGTTTACTGATAGAACCCAGAACATATTCAAACTAGACGGATCCTCGAGTTTATGATATATCAAGCTTCAGTTGTGGGCCCAGGGAAACAGAGAAAGAAGCCAGGAGCTGTTCAAGATCATTTGGCAGGGTTAGCAGGATCACTAACTCCTCGCTAGAACCCAGAGCATCATCTTCTTTCCTTTTGTTAGACTATCTGGCCTAAGTCCTTCTTAGTGTGGGCATCGCTTACTAAAGAACCTTTACCTGGCTTCTCTGAATATTTCTCAGTGCAGGGAAATCACCACCGCTCACAAAAAACTGCTCTTTTTCTTTCCTCTCCTCTCTCTCTATTTTAATTTTCTCTTGGTAGCTTTAAGAGTTTTTCTTCTTTGTAGCATAAATCTGTTTTTCTTTATTTCCAATCATTTGACTTTCTTATGCCCTCTGGCAATTCTATTTTCTCTTGGATGTGACAGCTCTTCAGACATTTGAAGCCAGTGACTGTGTCTTCCCTGACTTTCCACTCCACTAACCTCGACACCGCTGGGTCGTCAGCGTCCTTTCACAACAGGGCCAGGCCTTTGCACTTCCCATTGGCTCCCTGCCTGTTTTCATCCGTCTCTGTCCCTCCTGGCACCTCACCTCTGGGCACGGTCTGAATTCCACAGCACTGAGCAGGGCCATCCCCATCCTAAGTTTGGACACAGTTCATGCAATTAGAGCCCACATAGATCTTCTGTTAAGCTTTCCATCTGTTTCCTCGCACACCACTCTTACGGACTTCTCCAGAAATGCAGATGAAGTTGGCAACAAAGGGCAAGGCTGGCTCTTTCTCCAGGTTACATTTCATTTTGTAGATTTGCCTATTGTCTACCTTTGATGATGTTGGGGGGATCCTGATTCTGGGAAATTGGATTTCTGTGTAGATTTGAAGAACACTGGCTAAGACTTGGGAGACTGGCAGCTGGCTTCGCTGAGAGACTTGGAAATTATCCTCACACTGCAGGCCCCGGAGCCATGCCTCTGCCTGCTCACGTGGGGAGGCAGGAGGGAAGGGGGCCCCACATGGCCTCTGGTGGCATGCTCCTTCCTTGCAGAAGATGAGCTGGAGACAAAGAGCTTGCAAACTGCCCTGTTTGTATGGGCTCTGGCCCATGACTGCATTTTTCTCATCAGAAGCAGAAGTATTGTTCCTTTTTGAGAAGGATTATTTTTTACTTTTCAAATTATACCCTTTCTACTATGAATTTTAGTGTTCTTTAGTTTAGAAGATAGATGTGCTTGTAAGTGGATTTTTTTCTTTATTTGCTTACTTGGAAAACAAAATTTGGTAATCTGCTGATCTACCAAATTAGGGACCATTGTTCTCTGACTTATTTAGATACATTAAATAAATTGAACAAAAAATGTTTTACTCTGTAAGGAAGGAAAAACTTATCCTTGACCTTCTTAGGGTCCCTCACTGGGTCTACAAAAGATAGATTTAGCAGGAGAAAAGCATAAAATTTTACTGAATCTTTACATGTACTTGGGAGCCTCCACAAAGTATAAAGACCTGAAGAAATTATCAGAGCAGGAAGCTTTTATGCCTTTTAGACAAAGAAATAATAAATCTGTGAAGAATCGACAAGACAGAGGAGTTAAGCTATTAAGGCATAGTGAATGGTGAAGAGGTAACTAGAAAGATCAGGGTTAGTTTAACAAGGTCGGTTGGAACAGATCTCTCGACCCCCGAATCCCCATCATGAGTGATAAGAGCAGCCACCTTCCTGCTCGTCGGGGAGAGTACCTTTCGCATGGCAGTCTCCTGACCTGTCTCAGGGAAGAAAGGCAAGAGAGGAGAGGTCAGGGTGAAAGTCCTAATTCTGCCCTTTTCCCAGACTCCTGCAGCTGAAGATATTCAATATGCCAAGGTGTTGTATTTTGGGGGGTAGTGCTTCCTGAGCCCATCAGCTTCCTCTGAACACTAGTTTCCACTTAATAAATAGTCCCTAGGGGCGCCTGGGTGGCTCAGTCGTTAAGCGTCTGCCTTTGGCTCACTTCATGATCCCAGGGTCCTGGGATTGAGCCCCACATCAGGCTCCCTGCTCTGTGGGAAGCCTGC
>NC_138369.1:124501509-124526802 GCF_054177405.1 Leptonychotes weddellii
AGCTGTGCAACGGAAGCCGGCATCTGCTAGAAAGTGGATTAGTTAAATAGAGCTTCTGTGTAGCCTTGGGCAAGTCACTGCACCTCTCTGGGCCTTACTTCACTCCTCTAGGAGACTATGTAGTGTAGCTCTAAAAATTACGTTTTTAGCCACGTCGATGAAATATAATAGAAAAATATAAAGGACGGATAATACGTGAATGAGAAGAAATGAGGCCACTTCCTTCACATCTGTGTTTGAGACCCGAGGGGGTTCTCTCCTAATGGAAGTATGTGGTAGTTCTCGGGACAAACCCTTTTGCTACAGAGGGGACTGGATGATCGGAAAGAAAAAAGTCATCAAGTAAGGTAAGTAAGACAGACCCTGAAATCGGTTGCTGTGTTCGTGGTGTTGGTGGAGAAATGACCTGCCCATTCATCAAGTAGGCCGGGGAGGCAGAAAGCAAGCCATCCGCCCAGCAGGCACTGGGTTATCTCGGTAAATGCCGAGATCGCTCCCATCTTCCTCTGCCCTCTTCCACTTGGTTTTAATTGACATGTTCAGCGCTTTTTGATCTACGGCAATTAAGAGGCAGTTTGTGCTGCGGGAAGCTGGTCAGGACTTTGAATCTGACGCGAGGCTGGGAGGGAGAGCTGCAGCTGCCGTGGGGACCTGGGCTGTCAGGGGAGGGCAGGACTAAGCGCTCTCACCCAGAGGCAGGCGGCCTGGTGCAGGGTACGCCGAGCGAGCAGAGGCAGAGGAACGAGCCGGCAGAAAGAATCCCATCACATCTGCCAGAGAGCGTGTGCAGAAGCCGCGGAGCTCCCGCAGCTGTCCCGAGGCCGCCCCTGCATACGCGCTTCTCCAAAAGCACAGATCATCCCACAGGCTGTCAAAGGGAATGGATAAGGCTCTGGCGAGTGCAACGACCTCTCTGTCCCTTTCTCCTTCTCTCTCTTTTTAAAAATCCATCTTTTCCAGTGTACCACTTGCAGATTATTAAGAAGTAATATTCTGTACAATGTTTATACATTTTGGAATTTGGGGCGTTCCAATTGGATCCCATTTATTTCTTGGGGAACTCTGCCACGACTAATCTGAAAGCTTTTATAAAAGCAAAAGATGTTTCTTTGCCTTCCCTCATTTCAGAGCCAGATGTTGAAATGAAATGAAAAACTGCTTCATTCCAAAATCAAAGGGTCTATTTTGCTAAAAGCCATGCCTGAGGCAGAAAAGTAGTGTATCCATTTCTATATGAGAAGGGATATTTTAATCTCCTGATTCATGACTCTTGGGCCACATTCTCTGTTTACTGTCTCATTCGGCCTGTGACTTCATAAAGAGAATGGGTCACTTTCTCAGTAAGGTAATTTTGCTTTTCATTTTCTTATATAATCACACCGTAGCTATTTGGGATTGCACTCTCAGCAGGAAAACATTTAACATAAAATTTTAAGTAAATATGTTTACTGCAATTAAACCAACTCAAGCTTGTTCATTCTGAAGGTTTGAGTTTTGCTAAATTTTTTTTAAAAGATTTTATTTATTTTTGAGAGAGAAAGAGAGCAGAATTGGGGGAGGGGCAGAGGGAGAGAGGGAAGCAGACTCCCTGCTGAGCAGGGAGCCTGATGCAGGGCTGGATCCCAGGATCCCAAGATCATGACCTGAGCTGAAGACACTTAACCAAATAAGCCACCCAGGCGCCCCCCCCTTTCTTTAAAGATTTTATTTATTTATTTTTGAGAGAGAAAGAGAGCAAGAGCAAACACGAGTAGGGGGAGGGGAATTTTGCTAAATTTGTTTTAAAAACATACCTTATGTCCCAGAAAAACAACTCACTCTTCTGTTGCAGATGTCCACATTTTGGAAACTGAGGCCCAAAATGATCACAGGAACCACCTGGAGTCACCCAGTTTGTTGGTGGCAAACAGGTCTTAGATTCCTTGACTCCACCCCTGTGTTCTTCCTCATTTCTTGACTTCACCCCTGTGTTCTTCCTAACCGGCAACACCACCTCTATTTTCTTTTTCTTTTTTAAAGATTTTATTTATTTATTTGACAGTGAGAGAGAGCACAAGCAGGGGGAGTGGCAGGCGGAGGGAGAGGGAGAAGCAGGCTTCCCGCTGAGCAGGGAGCGGATGTGGGTCTTGGGATCATGACCTGAGCCAAAGGCAGACACTTAACAGACTGAGCCACGCAGGTGCCCTCCACCTCTATTTTCAAGTAAAAATCTACCATCCAGTGATAAGCAATAGATGATTTCTACATTCTGCTTATTTAGAATGTAGTCGGAGAACAGTGGAATGGATACCTGCCCCCATAGGGAGCAGAATGTTAAAATGCAGAATCTTAGACCCCATTCCAAACCCATGGAAGCAGAATCTGCATTTTAAATTGGTTCCTAGAAGATTCAGTTGCAAACTGAAATGTGTAGCACAGGAAGTTTTCAAACAAGAACTAAAATTTAATTGGTGGATGTATTTTGTTAGGGTAAGCTCTTTCGGCCTTATGGGATTGTAAAATAACATATTGTGCATATGTTTTCACTTCAACTCAATAGGCTGTTGATAATTCTTTAATTTAGCTTGTTAGATGACAAAAGTTTGGCACTGGAGATGATAAAGAGATGGTTACTTGGAATCAAGTACAAACTAGGGATGATCTCTAACATTATTACACTATGAGTTAAAGTGAAGCCTTTTCAAGGCCTGTCTCAATTTGCTGTATAACAGTAGAGGACTGTGGCAGGATAAAAAGGCTTTTAGAAATGAAATGGGGAGACGTGAGACTGGGCTCTCATCGTCTGAGAAATAAGACTCAATTAAAACATACTTTGCAAACATCAGTTGAAGGCAGGGAACATTTTGTATCCTTTTTTTTTTTTTAAGATTTTATTAATTTATTTGAGAGAGAGAGAGGGCACACACAGGAGCAGGGGGGTGAAGGAGAGGCAGAGGGAGAGCAGACTCGTGCTGAGCAGGGAGCCTGATGTGGGACTCAATCCTAGGACCTGGGGATCCTGACCTGAGCCGAAGGCAGACGCTTAACCGACGGAGTCACCCAGGCAGCCCTCGTGTCCTCTTTCTTTTATATGAATTTTGATATAAGTGGTAAGAGGTCTGGCATCACAAACCTAAACCTTTTGACTCCTTCTGTGGAGCATGGAGCAGGGGTCCACTTCGCATGCTGGACTTGGATCTCTCTGTTACTTCCTCTCCCCCCCAGCCCCAGTCTCTGCCTGTCCTCTCCCCTCTAACTATTCCAAGAATTTACTAAAGCACCTTCTTCAAAACCATTTTCTGTAATGCCAATGAAATGACTTTTAAAACAAAACAAAACAAAATCTGAGAATCTTACCCCTTACTTAAAGCCCACAATGTCTTCTATTTTTTTTTTTTTTTAAGATTAGGTAAGAACTTTTTAATTGGCCTACACTTCTTTTTTTTTTTAACAGAAACACTGCTTTTAATTCAACAGAAGGTAAACTCTAGGCAACCGTCATCTTTCCGCCTAAAAATTAGCAAAACTGTTGAAACGAGGCAAATGTTTCCCCTATACATGTTACATGGCTCCAGTTACAAAAAAAAAAAAAATTATGGAAATGTTAAAACATAAAAATGGAAGTCTGAGATTTTTTAAAAGGTGTATTAAAAAACTCCCACAAGACCTATCAATGTTGTTCCTTGTTCCACAAAATAGCACCAGTAAGAAGAGCAAAAGGAATTAAAAACCATTATGATAGCATTTCTGAAATGCAGCTTTCAGACCTCCCCATTCCCTCTAAAAATGAATAGAAAAGGACTTTAAAATTTCTAGAGGGAGAATTTGAGTGTTCGCTGTGATTCGACTATTACCCAATTCATCAATGCAATGTGTGATCTTTGATTGGGTCCTGGATAGAAAAAGAAAATTCCTATAAAGGACATTAATGGGACAATTAGAAAAGTTTGAATGAAATATGCAGTCTATATCAGGAGAAGTAGCCCATCAATGTTAGTTTCCTGATTTTAAAAACTAAGATACTGTAAGATAATGTCCTTCATTTTAGAAAGTTGCAGTCAACTTAGAGGGAAAGGGGGCATTTTCCTATCTGCAGCTTACTTTTAAATGGTTTTGAAAAAAATATATAATACCCACATAAACAGAGAAAGGGTGAAAGAGAAACAAAAATACAGATAAACACGTACAGTAAAATGTTAACATTTAGGGAATCTAGGTGAAAGGATTTTAGGATTTCTTTGTACTATTACTGCAACCATTCTGTGAATCTAAATTTTCATGTAGATCATCCTATTGCTATTAAATTTATGCCGTAAGATAGTGATCCATGAAATATCTTCATGACTCACTTTTGACTAAGATGAAGGCTCATCAAATAATAGGCACACTGTGATTCAAGTTATATAAGCCATGTGTCCATGCACATTTTAGAATAAAAAATAGACTGGAACAATAACCTTGTAAATGTTAAAGATAGTCATTCCTTAGCCATGGGATTATGGGTAATTTTAATATATTTTAATATATTTTCCTTTTGCTTGTATTTTTTCTTAATTTATTCAAATGACTGTATTATTTGTTAACATGAGAAAATAAAAATTATTATACTTGCAAATTAAAGTGGTTTTCCTTGTATTTGGTTTCTCTTGGCTGCTAACATGGAAAAAAAAAAAAAAACGGAAAAAAACCCCTCTTCTTTCCCAAACTTTAACCAATAGTTCTCCACTTTAACAGTGGAATTTTAACTGTAGTTGCTAAAAATGGATAAACTGAGTGGTTTGAATAAAGTATACAGTTGCCTGAAACCCATTGATGAAGGTTCTAGAAAGTGCCAGAAAGAACAAAAGTCAGGCACAGAGAAACTCTAAGGAAACAAATGCCCTATATTCTGTCTCTATTTAAGGGACATGAGTAGTTACATATTTGTTTAATGAAAATTAATCCCCAAATAATTGAGTTTGCCCACAGCAGGATAATGATTGTGCATGGAAAGGCAATTTGCTAACTTGGAGTTTTCATCTAAAAACAACAAAAATTATAGAATTGTAAAAGGCAAGGTGACTTTTTCCTTAGGCTTTACCTGTATCTCTTCTATCATCAGCCTTGAGAGAAAGACCTTCTTTCTTGAAGATTTTTTCAAAGATTTATTTAAAATCTTTTTTGATTTTTTAAAAATACTTTTTAAATATTTTTCCAAAATATTTATTTGAGAGAGAGAGCACAAGCAGGAGGAGTAAGAGGGAGAGGAAGAGAGAATCTCAAGCAGACTCCACGCTTAGCACGGAGTCCAACGTGTGGCTTGATCTCAGGACTCTGAGATCAGGACCTGAAGCCAAAACCAAAAGTTGGACGCTTAACTGACTGCGCCACCCAGGCATCCCAAGAATACCGTTTTTTCCCTTAGTTTTTTCTAGTTAAAAGCCACAAAAATGTAGATAAGTTAAAAAATACAGAAAAGAAAACAGAAGGGGAAATTCCAGAGCAAAAAATAACAACTCATCTACATTCTTCTCAAGCCAAACACACACCTAAATGCACATATTTATTTTACTAAAATGTGATATTATTTTGTAACACATCCTTTAAAATTAAATTTTGTGAATATCTTTCCATGTAAGTGTTCCACTATATGATTTTGCCATAAGCAATTTAAACTAGTTCATATTTATTTGATATTATTTCATTTCAAATTTTTTTTTCTTTCCTAATTAGAGACAACATTTTGGTGACTATCCCTGTAGCTAAATATCTGTGTATATTATTAAATATTTTCTTAGGATAAATTCCTGGAAATATAATTACTGTGCATTTTAAAAGAATTTTGATATCTGTTTCTTCCTTCAGAATGGGAGCAATGCTATATACTCCCACTTTGAGAGATACCTTTATCCTGCATAATCCTGGACATTATTTTTAATCTTGTCAACTTGATTGCTGAAAAATACTATGTTCTTTTTCCCCCCCTTTTTTTAAAATTTAAATTCAATTTAGTTAACATATACTGTATTATTAGTTTCAGGGGTAGAATTTAGTGATTCATCAGTTGTATATAACACCCAGTGCTCATTACATCACGTGCCCTCCTTAATGCCCATCACCCAGTTACCCCATCCCCCCACTCACCCCCCCCTCCAGCAACCCTCAGTTTGTTCCCTATAGTTAAGAGTCTCTTATGGTTTGCCTCTCTCTCTGTCCTCATCTTATTTTATTTTTAATTCCCTTTCCCTATGTTTCTCTGTTTTGTTTCTTAAATTCCACATATGAGTGAAATCCTATGGTATTTATCTTCCTCCGACTGACTTATTTGGCTTAGCATAATACCCTCTAGTTCCATCCACCTCGTTGCAAGTGGCAAGATTTCATTCCCTTTGATGGCTGAGTAATATTCCATTGTAAATATATATACCACATCTGTAACCATTCATCTGTTGATGGACATTTGGGCTCTTTCCATAGGTTGGATATTATGGACATTGCTGCCATAAACTTGGGGTGCATGTGCCCCTTCAAGTCACTGTGTTTGTATCCTTTGGATAAATACTTAGTAGTTCAATTGCTGGGTCATAGAGTAGTTCTATTTTTACCTTTTTGGGGAACATCCAAACTATTCTCCAGAGTGGCTGCACCAGTTTGCATTCCCACCAACACATTGTGAGAGGGTTCCTTTCTCCACACCCTTGCCAACACCTGTCATTTCCTAACTTGTTAATTTTAGCCATTCTGACTAGTGTGAGGTGGTATCTCATCGTGGTTTTGATTTGTGTTTCCCTGATGCTCAGTGATGTGGAACATTTTTTCATGTGTCTGTTGGCCATTTTTATGTCTTCTTTGGAGAAATGTCTATTTATGTCTTCTGCCCATTTCTTGACTGGATTTTTTTTATTTTTTGGGTGTTGAGTTTGATAAGTTCTTTATATATTTTGGATACTAGCCCTTTATCTGATAAGTCATTTGCAAATATCTTCTCCCATTCTGTAGGTTGCCTTTTAGTTTTGTTGATTATTTCCTTTGCTGAGCAAAAGCTTTTTATCTTGATGAAGTGCCAATAGTTTTAGTTTTGCTTTGGTTTCCCTTGCCTCTGATGTGTCTACCAAGAAGTTGCTGTGGCCGAGGTCAAGGAGGTTGCTGCCTGTGTTCTCTTCTAGGATTCTGCTGGATGCCTGTCTCACATTTAGATCTTTCATCCATTTTGAGTTTAGTTTTGTGTGTGGCATAAGAAAGTGGTCCAGTTTCATTCTCTGCATGTGGCTGTCCAATTAAATACTATCTGTTCTAAGTCACAATTCATGATTAATAGAGAAAGTAACATTTTTTGTCCTATGCTTATTGGCTATTTATAGTTCTGTAAATCATCTTTCATTTTCTAACTAATACTAAAATGCTAAAATATGAGAATGCCACAAATTGAGCTTGTTTTTTTTTCTTTCCTTTTTTTTTTTTTTAAACAGGGAACCTATTTTCAAATGCAGTCTTAGAAGCAAACCATATGTAAAATAGATAAGGTGTAGTTGTATAGGGTTAGAGCAGGGCTGTGGGAGCTGGAGGACAAAAGTTAGCTATAGGTTTTTGAGCAGGGGAGCAGAAATTTGCAGAAAAGAGTGGAAGGGAGAAAGGACTGGAGGCAGGAAGACCAGGTAGAAGACATATAATCATGCAAATGAGAGAGACAGGCCTTAGGTATTTATCATGGACCAGGAAAATTACAAGACAACCTGATCACTATTTTTCTCCTTTCTTCTTACTAACTCTTTAGAAAGGTCTTAAACCTTGGAGAATGTTCCCATATTTAACTGTTAGACATATAGGAAAAATCAGGAAAACCAGGATTATAACTTGATTATTGACTTCTTGAATGTTCGAGTTATGGGGATATAAGAGAACACCTAGTTCTGTGCTCTTCCAGCCCGTATATGCACATGAATCACGTAAGGATCTGGTTAAAAATGCAGGTCTGGGGTGAAGACCTAGGTTCTGCACTTCTAATAATCTCCCAAGGGATGACCACGCTACTGCTCTAGGGAGCACGCTAAGAAGCAAAATCTGGCCCAACTCCTGTATTTACTAGGGACTAAGAGATAAGGAGGCCTCTGTCGCACTTAACCCGTATGGCCGACTATTCGACCAGAAACCTCCCTGGGAAACAAGCACGTGCACGCGCATTCACGCACACGCATGCACGCAGGCGCACAGCTTCTCAGGATGCTGGATGAAATATAATGGATACTCTACTGAAAGCACAACTGAGGTTTCAATAGGACATCAGTTACGAAGCCGGAAATCTCCAGGAACGCAAAGGAGAGAACTGAAAAGGAGAATGTAAGTACATGAACTGCCGTGGAACACGGTGAGAACTACTCACCTAATTTTCTGCGTGAATTCCAAAGAGGTAAATAAATGACTTGCTCAAAATTATATTCTTGGAAACCCAGTGTAAGCTCTTGCATCATTATCCAACAGAAACTGAAGACGATTTTGATAAATAAAAATGGAGGAAGACCCGCATACCAGATAGTAAAACTTACTATAATGCTATTATTATTTTAAAAAGAAACAACAGGAATAGACAAAATCATCAGTAGATCCGCGTAGAGAGTAGAAGGAAACATAATTGAATGTAAATGTAAATGTATATTTTCTTAGTATCTGAGTAGGCAAGGAAAAGGATGGATTATTTAATAAATGGTAATGGGATAACTGACTTTCCTTTGAAAGAAATCAAGATAGGTATACAAGATATAATGGCACATTGCAGCCTAAATGAAAAAAGTCAAATAAATTAATAAGTGTAAAATATGACTGTGAGAAGAAAATAAAGGAAATTTTTTTTTTTAAAGATTTTATTTATTTATTTGACAGAGAGAGACACAGCGAGAGAGGGAACACAAGCAGGGGGAGTGGGAGAGGGAGAAGCAGGCTCCCCGCAGAGCAGGGAGCCCGATGCAGGACTCGATCCAGGACCCTGGGATCATGACCTGAGCTGAAGGCAGTCACTTAACCAACTGAGCCACCCAGGCGCCCAAAGGAAATTTTTTGTATAAATTAGGTACTATACCTAGTATGTAAAGTCTTCCAACAAAGTAATAAGAAAAACACAAACAACCCATAGAAAAAAGTATAAAACATATAAACAGATTGTTCAGAGAAGGTATGCAGATGGGAAACCTAATGGTAGTCAAGAAAATGCAAATTATTACTGCAGTGCCCACTCTGCTTGACCAGTGGCAGTTGATCTTAGGTTTGATTTATAAACTCATGAGGGAAAGAATAGGCTTTACTCAGCACCAATTCATTTCACTTAATGACAGGATAAATTAAAGGCAACCACAGATCATGCGTGACACCAATATAGTGGAGTCTTTTGACTATTAGGCACACCTTGCAGAGTCTCCAAGTCATTACACACTCAGGACATGTGTGGTAACAATGAACAAAGCTGAGCTCTTGGAAGCCATAAGCCCTAGATTCTCCACAGTTCCACACACCTTGCTAGTTGTACTTCTGGTACAGCAGCATCTCATCAATATTATTTACTTAATACTTGGAAAATCATCTTGATGATAATGTGCAGGGTTGGCCCAGTACATTTTCCTCCAGCTGCTTATTACTTATCTTGGATCTGCTATAGCTATAATTCCAGTTGTTAGTTTTATAAGAAGGACTTAACCAGCAATTAAATATATGTATCATAGGAAAGAGTATGAATACATGTATACCAAATTGATCCAGAAAATCTGGAAGAAGCAAGAAACTTAATTTTACTTTATAAGTTCTTGCAATTTCCTTTAAATTGTTATAGCAAACATGTATTACTTTGGGGTTTTATTTTATTTTATTTTATTTTATTTTTTTTAAGATTTTATTTATTTATTTGAGAGAGAGAGAGAATGAGAGAGAGAAAGCACATGAGAGGGGGGAGGGTCAGAGGGAGAAGCAGACTCCCGGCTAAGCAGGGAGCCCGATGCGGGACTCGATCCCGGGACTCCAGGATCATGACCTGAGCCGAAGGCAGTCGCTTAACCAACTGAGCCACCCAGGCGCCCCTGGGGTTTTATTTTAAAAAGTAGCTGGTTTCAGGAACTTTGTTAAGGAAATAACTATCAGTTAATGCTAAGTCTGACCCAAAGGTTAATGATCTGTGAAAGTGACCACAGGATGGCTCAGCAGAGTCCCAGATTTTCAGAGGACATTTGGTCTTTCTAAATGAAAGCCACTGGTATAATTATGGGGTTTTTGCACCTTGCAGAATTATTTCTTCTATGGGTGTCCCACTTCCAGGAGAATGAGATTTTCCAGTAACTGTCAAACTTCCCCAGTAACTAACTGGGCCCCTAAACACTTGGATTGGCCTGAGGTTTTTTCAGTAGTAAAAACCTCTAACTTCAGGCTCCTGAGGCTGAGATAGATATTCAGTTATATCATGTCTCTTCACACGAAGTCAACATTCCCCAAGAATCCGGTGAAGTTCACTTGGAGGCTTCTCTGGTACAGCAACATTAACTGTCCAAATGTAGGATAAGTTTCCAGAGGTCTCAGAATTGAGGTCCTCTGGCTGTGACCAGAATGTGATCTCTAACTGCAGGTTTTAGCTCAGTTCTTGATGACATTGACCTCACCAGAGTTGCCTGGTGGTTCCTGGTGCTCACTTTGAGACCTTCAGTTAGTTCTGAAAAAGTTTTCAAAGGGCTGCATCTAGAATACTCACTAATGACTGCTGGCTTTTGCTTTAAGTTGAGAGGACAAGCAACATCCCCAGCATGCTCCAGAAGATCTAAGAGAGTCTGCGCTCTTTATCTTGGATCGCAATGCTCTCAGTGGCCTTTAGGGCTATGTTCTTACTGGGGGTTTGCTTCATGAGAAAGTGAGAACAAAGATTTCTGGGGGTTACCACGGCATAGTCAGCTCAAGGGGCAGCCGGGCATCTTCGCTGGACCTGGAAGTACTTTACGTGCCAAGATCTGCCTCCAGAGGAACATATACTACTGTGGGATCAGGCAGGGACAGAAGAGTCTAGGATAATCATTGGGTGTTCTCACAGCTACTGTGAGCTACAGAAACAGTTCTTGGCTGCCTCAGGGTTTATACGTTATCTGGAATTCCGTAACTTTGGAGCTTTTCAGAGATGATCTGAGGAACTTCCAAGCAGATATCCAGATTCTGGGGCCTTTGGGGACACTGCAGCTAGATTCTGTAGCCCTAAGTCCTATAAGGCCAGAGAGGACAGTCTTAGGGTTAGAGAGCTCTAAATGAAAGCAGAGTGTTTAGAAGAACCCACTGGAATCTTCTTAGAAGAGGAGAAGGCTACTTCTCTCAGCCACTTGATCTCCTGGGAGCCATTAAGCCAGGAGGTCCCCAGTCTAGAAAAAGTATCTGTGTTCCCCGCCCTCACTGTGGTAAGAAAAACCACTTAAACTCAACCCTGTGGGATCAGGGTGACTAGTTGAAATTGTGTGCAGGAAGTTCTGAAAAGCTAGATTTGTAAAGCTAGACACTACCTAGATTAGATCTGTTCTGGAAGCAATTGGGAAGACCCATGGTGAGGTTCTGAGGCCTTCCAGACGCAGTGGGAAGAGAATAAGAAAATCTCCCATTTCCAGGGATGAGATTAGTCCTGGAATGCCTGCCATTCCATTACTGGCTCTCAGTAAAGAACAGCTTTTGCTGATGAGCATGGCTGTCTTTCTTTGGCAAATTTTCACAGGGTTTGGCCTATTTAAAAGGACAACCCTAATACTTAGAAGATCCGTGGGTATTTAGGTAAATTATTTATGGCCTGAAATCTTGTACATTCACCCTTCAAAGGAGTAATGCAAAATGGATGAGGACTAAGTTCTGCCTCAATGCATAAACCACGTTCAGCATTCTTACAGAATGGTCTCCACGTGGAGTCTTTGGCAACCTGTGTGGTTTTTAAACTTTTATGACCCAAGCATTGCTCAAGGTGAAGCAGGTGTCCATGGAATTTTATTTTAGTAGTAACTTCCTTGTGGAGTGGTTGTTTGGTTCTCTTCTCTTATTAGGGTATATCTGGGCTATTTTTCAGCAGGAGAACACTGGCTGTTATGATTATTTCAAATCCTAAAATAATACAACAAGGAGGTGTTACTTTAATTTTGTTGGAAAATACATTTAGGCTATGAAAAATTAAATCATTTAGCCTAGATGACACAGTAGACAGCCGAATCTGTTTACAAGTTCAAATTTTACCTTAAATTTACTTCTTCCGTTAGCTCTGAGGTTCTGGAACTTTAGCATGCATCAGAATTACCTGGAAGCATTTGTAAAAGGCAGATTTCTGGATGCCACCTCCAGTGTTTATGATTCAGTGAGGCCCCCAAATTTGCTTTTCTAACAAGTTCTCAGCTGATATTGATGCTCTTGGTCCAGGGACCATATTTTGAAAACTACTGCTCTAGACTATGCCAAGGTTTTGGAAACTTTTGGAAGTTCATCTACTACAGTTTTGTGTTAGAAGTTTATATTGCTTTTTAGCTTGTAGAGTGCTATCAACATCTTTTGTATTGTTATATACCTGTGAGTAATCTACAGATAGTTCTAGGTCGTATTAGATAGAAATTTTCATTTTTTAGATTCTTTCAAAACAAAGACTTTAGCTCCAAAGGAATGCATGTAACTCAATAATTTGGTTTTATATTCCTGTGGATACAGGACATCTTGCTTGGGTATGGCTGAAATAATTTATCCTCTGACATCTCTGGAACGGATCTGAAATAAAACAACATTTTTTTTTTCCTTTGAAAAGAATGGAATTTAAACCTGAGTATGCCCTTTGTGTTTTGGGAATATTGAGGACCACATTTCCCAGCTTTCTGATATTTCTGACTACTTAGCCCGGACTCCTTACTCAGTATCTGTGTGTTCAGGCCTAAGGCCCCACCTCCAGAGCATTCATGTTTTTCATTTGTCAAGTCAGAGGGATGCTTCTGTGTAGATCAGATTAGATAAGAGATGTGGCAAGGATTCATACATTCTTCTGTAACTGTGAAATGGCATTATTGTAATTTTAGAACACTGAAATGAGCAGGGGCAAACTATTTTGCTAGGATAAATAATCTTCCTCTAGAAACATCAATATAATGAACTACTAGTCCTATTGGAATACTCACAAATGAGTGGGAAAGCTCTGCTAACATTCTTAACACCTGTGGGCTACACGTGTTCCCCATTTCCGAGGTCGTGACGATACTTGATTACTTTTTTTTTTTAAAGATTTTTTATTTATTTTTTGACAGAGAGAGACAACGAGAGAGGGAACACAAGCAGGGGGAGTGGGAGAGGGAGAAGCAGGCTTCCTGCTGAGCCCGATGTGGGGCTCGATCCCAGATCCTGGGATCATGACCTGAGCCGAAGGCAGACGCTTAATGACTGAGTCACCCAGGTGCCCTGATACTTGATTACTTTTAAAGGGTTATGTGTTACTTCTGCTGGCAACACTCAGTGGGGTTTCAATATGACTGTGCTTATTGGAATCCTTAGAACAGTTCTGTTAGGATTCACATATCAAAGGCTTAAACTGAGAGTAGCCATAAAATTCAGTCTCAAGTATACCTTACTGGGTGGCCTATTAGTACTATTTCTTTCTTTCTTTCTAAAAGACATTTAAGCATCATGCTGTTTTCTGGAACTAAAATATTTAACATTTAAAATAGCATTGCCTTTATCCTTAAGGTAACATTAAAATCATGGTGTTCAGTTTTCATTTAATTCTTCACTAAATGAGAGTGTGAGTAGCTGAAAGAGACCAACATTTCTGGGGGGCCTTTTGAGAGGCAACAGAAATTGGCTGCTATTGGAGGAAACCCCTGAACTCAGAAACTCATTGTATATTCTGTATCTTTTTGGAGAAAATACCTAAATTACTCATAAAACTTTAATGAACAAGGCAATTTTTGAAGCTGAAAAGCAAAAAATAATGTTGAAGCTCTCCAAGCGAAGATAAAGTTGTTCCTCAACGCCCCCTCCCCCCCTTCTATTTTTGGCCCAGTTTCTAGTGGAAAGCTCTTCTAAAATTGCTGCCCTTTCATTTCCTCTTTTCTGAGTGACTGAGGTGTAGGGAATTTTGTTTTTCCTTGGATAACTTCAGAGAATATAGCTTTTGCTCACTGGATTGGGCACATGTTTGTGTCTGTACTATTTTCTTGCTCCAAAGGGCAGGACACGGTCATCGGCTTTTTTTCACTCTTCTCATCGTACCCATTCTGTGGTCATGTGGCAAAGTGTATACAGACTGGCATTCGATAGGAAATCCTTTATAGCATCAGTCAGAATCCTGATGGGAAACGGGAACCATGTTAGTCGTTTAAAATAGAGTCGACTTGATTCAGGATATCGTTACACAGTCATTGAAGACCTGGTGACCTAGAATACGAGCTACAGCAAGAGCCTGGGATGAAGAGGAAACAGAGAAGATAAGGGACACAGTGTGTGTGGCTGGCTTGGGGAATGCAGCAAGAAGCTGCAGGCTTGACAGGGCCTCATTACCGCTACAGCAGCTAATGGGGCTGGGTTGGACGTGAGGCAGGAAGTTCTCTCTCCACCTGCCCCCCTTCCAGTGTCACTGGGCGCTGCCTATTGGCAGAACTTCTCAGTCAGCCAGCTGGCATAGGAGTCTGGGAAAGATAGTTTGCGTACTTTGAACCCCAGTGTCTCAGAATATAGAATCAATTTGGAGGTAGAAGCCGACGGATAACTAATCAGCATAGTCACAATAAATTTTAAAACAAAGAAAGTAATTTCTCAGTGTACTATCTCCTTATTAATGTACCACCTACTGTCACTGCAGGGTTCTGTAATTAAATATACAACAAAGTTTCATCAAATGACATTTTAAATGACTAATTTTAAACTCTATATGTTTTTCATTCTATAATTCATGAGTTTCTGTCTATCTCTCTGTGTCTTTGGTAGGTACTATTTTAAATTACCATAGTATGACAAATAATTATACATATATGCATATATAGGGTAATTTGGAATGGGATTTTCACCTTCCGTGCTGATTTTAGAATTTAGTTAATCCCTGCATAAGGTGCAACCTCACAGTATCTAATAGTCTAGGATACAATTTCAAACAAAGTAAGGCAATTTAAATAGAACCAAAATATATAAGAATTATTTTTCTCTAAAGAAAAATTTGAGAACAAAGAACAGAATTTTTAGAGAAGGACTTCAGAGTTCATCTAATCAATGAAACTTAAGTTTCTAAAGTTGTTTCTACAAAATAGTCAATTCTTCCCTTAAAGATTTTAGTGCTGGACTAAGACACTAATGAAAAAGATAAAATAAATTTACTCAGTTTTCTTAAACTGCATGCATTGAAAATGTGTCAGGAATGGATGCATAAACGATACTCAGAGAAATGAGAATGGACGAAATCGGCACGTTACCTCAGCTCATTCAGAGAGATATAATTAGAACGCACACTAAACAAAAACCAAATATGCTTTGAGGTATGCTCTGTCTATATACTTAGGGGAAAGTATTGAATTTCTTCAATGGAGGAAATGACTAAACTCTTTATGACAGTGAGGCAGGAAGCACACCTAGCAGCGCAAGGATTTATTGAGGATTTCTAAAATGGAATATAACTGTGGCCTACCCTTCATATCAAAGAGCTAAGAGAAAGGCCAGAGCCAGAAAGCAGGTTTAGGACTTAAGTTTCTCCTCTGTAGAATAAAGACAGGAAAACAAATGATCTTTTGTAGCTCACGTGTTCTGGTGTTGCTCTTCTTACTGAGGATAACAAAAATTGCTTTCAAAAGGAGAAAATGGATTTGCTTTCTGCTCAGTGCCCCCTCATTTAGCACTCAGACCCCCCTGAACCCTTAAGCACAATCTAAGATCTAGTTAAGTGGCAGCATCTGCATCTCCCAAACGTGTGTCTGCGCACGTTTGCTCCTACCTTTCTCTTAGCAGGAAATGCCCTCTCCTCTTTTCCCTTCCTCTCAAACAAAATTCAACCTATCTTTCAAGACCCCGTGCAGATTCCATGAGTTCCATAAACCTCTCCAAGATTCTTTATGCTTTATTCAGTTGCTTCTTTTTGCCCCTAGAACGTTTTGCCCTTTTATTTTCTGTCTCCTACACAAATAGTTTCTTATTCAAGGATATGTACTCATCTGATGATTCTACAGTGGACTGCAATAGATGAAAGCCTTACATTCTTTTCCCCAGAAAATCATGCATATTTGCATACAAAGAATCTTACCTAGAATTTGCTAAGAGCAAAAGGTTTTTAAAGGTAGATTGTTTTAGATATCTAGTGCACCATTTCTTTTCTTGAAAAATGAAATACCTGATCTTCCCTCCCTCACCTTCTTTCCTTTCTCCCTTCCTCCCTCCCTTCCTTCATCTCTTCAACTTATTTATCCTTTAATAGTGGTTTCTACTTTATATTTAGAGAGTCAAAAGTTTGGGTACTCTTCTTGGAATGGAAGCATATCTTGACAAGGCAAATAGAATTGAAACCCTAAACTGGGGGCCCCTGGGTGGCGCAGTCGGTTAAGCATAAGACTCTTGGTTTCAGCTCAGTCTTGATATCAGGGTCTTGAGATGGAGCACTGCGTCCCTCCGGCTGAGAGCTCAGTGAGGAGTCTGCCAAAGTTTCTGTTTCCCTCTCCCTCTGCCCCTCCACATGTGCTCTCTCTCTCTCACATAAATAAATAAATCTTTAGAAACCCTAAACTGATATAGTTACTCTAATAATTTTGTTGAAGGAAAAAATACATTACTCTCTTTCTAATATTGTATCTTTAACAACACTGCAGAATTAAGTAGTGGAAAGAACACTGGACTTGGTGCCCAAACTCATGGGATCAGTTTTAGGATCTACCAGTTAGTGTGTGAACTTTTAAATTAATGTGATATTGCTTACCCTAATACAACTCTAAAATAAAAAAAAAAATCTAAAAAAACCCTATATGACTGTGGAGGTCAATGAAACATATATGGGAGCATTTTATTAACTGTATATTGAATTAGTTAAGTTGTAGAAGTTGTTTTTATTATGAATAAATAAGAATCCTTAGAATGTAAAATCATATTTAAGCATGAGCATCAAATTTCTCTTGGAGTATGAGACATTTCTGACAATTAAAGAAGAACACTTAGTGTCCTGAGTCAGGGACCTTAATCTAAAATGTTTCATGTATTGCTCATTGTAATACTGTCTCATTTTTTATGAAGAATGAGCGTCATGGGCATTGAATTGATAGGAGTGGAAGAAACTATAATACAGCACAGTGTAGTAGGGGTCAGTAGTCTTCCTGTAGACTCATCCGTGTCCTCTTCTTACTGTCACTTGTGGTGTCACCAGGTTACTGGGAGTAAAGAGCCCTCATGGTGGGTTAGACATGGAAGGGGAGCCTTTTCTTTTCTGGGTACTTTTTCTTGGGAACTGGTGGTTTAGTTCTCCTCAGAATGGTTAAGCCATGGCTGGTGTTACCTACTGTAGGTTTCTACTTTGTTAAGGGACACTGATGGTTTAATGGCACATACTATTCCCTGGGATTCTACTTGACAGGAGTTTAATGCTGGGAGCAGATGAAGTGTCAACTGCCCCTGTGGTACCCATTGCACTAACATAAAAAAGTCTCATCGAGAATGGGTTCCACATAGAATCCCTATTCTTTTTATTTTGTCTTACAAGTCTAAGTGAGGCTTTAAAATTACAGAAAAGACCCTAGAGGCTACAATATATTAAGTTAAACTTATTCCCAATAAAGGAGTGAGATATACTTAATTTTTAAAATTTTAATGTCTTACGACTTTTCCATTTACAGGCTATATGATCTTATGGAAGATCTTTTTCACTGAGTCTCAATATTAATTCTAATATTTTTAAAGCCTCAAAGATTCATTTGGTTATTTAAAATAATGTCTTAAGGAGACGTATATGTAATGTTTCTCTTTACAAGAATATTATTTAAAAAGGAATTGTAATCTCAAAAATGTCAGATGAATACCATTTACTTACATAAGAATTTTTTATCTGCATGTTCCAGTTTCATGTGCCTAGTTACAATAACTGTCTTTCTGGTTCATAAAGCATTTTAATAATTTTGTCAGAGTTTTCTAAAATAATATTTTGTATTTCTACAGAATAAGAAACTTTTCTGCATGTGTGTCTATGTATGGGAACACATATAAAATTAGGGACAAAGATGTTAATGTCTGCAGTAGGAAGGACTAGTCTACAAATTCCTGATTTATTTTTCATTTATACATCTATCTCTACATCCATAGGAAGTAAAATAGTTGTGCAGTTAGGTAGATCATATGTATTTATCATATGACTAACCACAAAGGAGTATTAGTAAGTAGTGCTTATATTCATTTGTTCAGCATTGATGGAGTACATAATATGTGCCAGTCATTGAGAAAGAATGGGGATGTGAAGAAGATAGGATCCATGCCCTCAAGGTACATTGAATCCACCTGCCTAGAGAAGGCATCGGTAAATACATATACTCTCATAAAACAATAAGATGATCTTATAGCTAAGATTAGTTCAATAAGCTATGAGAATACACAACAGGAGAATTTCCCCAGTCCCTTAGGAGAGAACAAAGATTCCTGGGTGATGCTGAAGTTGAGTCAGGAGAGAAGGATGTGCAGAGGTGCAAATGTTTGAAAGAGCATGGTTTTTCAGGGATTCATTCAGAGCATTTATTTCAATATGGTTGAAATGTCAGTATTTGGTATATGCATTTCAGTAGGATAAAATGAAGGCTGCAAGGCAAATGTGGTAAAAGACAAGAATGCAGAGATTAGCAGTGCCAGACTGTGGAGGGCCATGCCCAGGAGTTGATATTTTATTTTGAAGACTGTAGGAAGCCAATGAACTGTTTTAAGCACTAGTGGAAATGAGAAATAGCTTGATCTGCTCCGCATTTTAGAAAGATGATCCTGGTAGTGTTGTGGCAGAAATATTGAAGGTAAATATAAACTGTGGGCAGGGAGAAGAGCTGGGCAGGGAATATAAATGGCAGGGTTCTGAAGCTTCAGGAACTGTGCAGGGGAATAGCATCTGAGAGAACTCGGAGACCTTTCCAACAGACTCCACAGGACTTGGTGACCAATCATATGTGAGGAGTAGGGAAGAGGGAAGTATCAAGCATAATTCTTGTGATTTGGATTAGGTGAGGTGTTCGTTCTATTGACTGAAAAGGGAGGAGGTTTGGAGAGAGAGTAAGAAGTATTGAGTGACCCTGTGGGGCCTAAGTGGTCTCTGAATAAGTAGATAGAGAGGTTACGAAGGGCATTTGGGGGGGCCAGGTTCCTTGGAGAGGCATCTAGGTTAGAAGAATAGATCTGTGCTTTGTCAGCACAATGTTAACAAAAATCGAAAGAGTAAATGGGGCCACCCAGGAGGATCAAATACTGTCAGAAGAAAAGAGGAACAAAGGTGGAACTCTGAGAAACACTGTCTTTTAAGGGGTAGCTGTGAGAAGTCAAATCCTGGCAGGAGGTTGAGAAGTGACCACAGATGTGGATGGAATAATTGGCAAGAATTGTATCATGGGAAACTTCCGGGAGACAATTTCAAGTTTGGTCCAGACTTCTACATACTTAAGAGAAATAAAGTAAGATCAAGGCTGAAATGTGTTCCTTTTATTAGGAATGATGAGGTAACTGATCACCATTGTGAGAAAAATTTCCCGGGAGAGATAGGGACAGGCTCATATAGCAGTGGGGTAAGGGCAGAACAGGAAGGAGAAAATGTCAGCTACTTGTAAAGAAGTTGGTTACAGAGGAAATCAGTGAGATTAGAGGATGGCTAGAAAACCCTGAAAATTAGAACATTTATTTTCTAATAATAGGAGAGAGAGATTTATACTTAGTTATGTGTGAAGAGAAAGGAAGCAGCTCTGCTGTTGAGGATGCAGAAAAGGAAGATGATGTGAGGTTTCTAAGGAAGGAGAGTAAGATTTAAGGCACAGTGTGAAGGATTATGTTTAGACTTGATATAAGATAAACTTTCTTGTGAGGCTGAAGAGAGATAAGAGTGAGTGGGGATCAGCTGTTTATAGATGGACAGGGATGGACTCAAAGCAGGAAATTGGATCATGACCTAAACCTTGTGAAGTAAGAAACGTTTCTTTTGTGAATTAAAAAAAATGATAAAATGCCAATATTTCTGGGGATTTTCAAGCTGTAGTTTATTTTCCTATGAATTCCAATGGTCTCCACAAAATTGAAACGGTATACTAAAGATATAAAATGATTTGTCCTGAGGCGCCTCGGTGGCTCAGTCAGTTAAGCATCTGCCTTTGGCTCAGGTCATGATCCGGGGGTCCTGGTATGGAGCCCCACGTGCTGGCTCCCTGCTCAGTGGGGAGTCTGCTTCTCCCTCTCCCCCTGCCCTGCCCCCTCTGCTCATGTTCTCTCCTCTCAAATAATTAAATAAATATAATGATTTGTCCTATCAGAAGTTGTGTGGAACAAGATACTACTGATGCAAACATTCCAATGATTTTTTAATGCCATGGATGTTATTATGTCAATGTGGCACATGTTTACATAGAAATTGAAACGAAAGTTATATACAGTAAGTAGTTGAGAATAGTTTATATCGGAGGTAAAGATGACAGGGGGATCAAAAATCGATGTATTTAATGAAGTGAATGTGTGTCTGGCAGGACTTTTGAGACACTGACAGTTGAAAAGAGGAGAGTCCACGGTCTCTTGTAATGTTGGGCCTCAAAAACAGATTTTTGATGTTATCTCCAAGATATCACATGTGTAATGATTGAATTTTCTAGAGCATGAACATAATTAATTTGGTAAATGCAGACCTTTATATGAATCAGTTTTGTAGCCATATTTTGGCATTTTTTTAAATTCTGCAACTGAGGGTGCCTTGGTGGCTCAGTCGTTGGGCGTCTGCCTTTGGCTCAGGTCATGATCCCAGGATTCTGGGATCGAGCCCCGCATCGGGCTCCCTGCCCCACGGGAAGCCTGCTTCTCCCTCTCCCACTCCCCCTGCTTGTGTTCCCTCTCTTGCTGTGTCTCTCTCTGTCAAGTAAATAAATAAAATCTTAAAAACAAAAAATTCTGCAACTGAGAACCTCAAAAAATAGAAATGGCTTTGACTTGACTTGCTCACTGAGATACCCTGGTGCTTAGGTAGTAAGATTGGCTCTTAGAAGCATAACTGAAGAAGCTTCCATTCCAGGATCACATATTTGAATTTTTTAAATTCTTATTTTGGGTGCATAGTAGAAACAGAAGAAAAGAGAATGTTTGCTGATGAAATTTATCCATTTATTTAATAACATATCAGTTGAATTGTGAAACAATTTAACGTGGTAGATCTGTATAAAATCTAATAGAGGCATTATGCTAAATCAATACTTAGACGTTACTGCCTGTTGCACATTTCTGGGTTTGCTTATTGTTTACTATCAGCTGAATAAGGAATGATTTTTATATGCAGAAAAACTCTACTCATACAGAATGCTGCTGTCTAGATGTCTATGGAAAACCCTACTGAGAGCTAAAAGCAGACAAAAATATTCCTTCCAAACACCTTAAAATAGAAATATACACCTAGTGTGAGGTGGTATTTCACTGTGGTTTTTATTTGCATTTCTCTGTTGATAAGTGATGTTGAACATCTTTTCACGGGTCTGTTGGCCATCTGAATGTCTTCTTTGGGTGTCTATTCAACAGACTTTCAGCACTGGGGTTGCCAGACAATTTTATTTAAATATCCTGGCACACTTGATAGAAAATTACTCAGCCAATAATAAATAATATGGTAACTTTGATAATCTCCACTATAGTTTGGGTATTAGATTATGTGGCTTTTGGCTGTCCTTCCCCCCATCTCGTTTTTTGGCTTCAACAAAAATAAAAGCATTATAACAAATGTACTGCGCTCACTTCCTATTGTCTTAAACGTTCAATCTGTTTTGTTCTTTAGTCCATATGCTTCCCTCAAGTCTGTGTTTATTTATTCATACCAGCACTAAGTCATTTTATACAGTAATGGAAAAGCAAGTTCCTTGTTGAAAAAAAAAATCATTCATCAAGAAATGCCGTTTTTCCAAGATGCGAACATCATGTTCAAAGTACCAATTCCTGGGCGCCTGGGTGGCTCAGTTGGTTAAGCAACTGCCTTCGGCTCAGGTCATGATCCTGGAGTCCCTGGATCGAGTCCCACATCGGGCTCCCTGCTCAGCAGGGAGTCTGCTTCTCCCTCTGACCCTCCTCCCTCTCCTGCTCTCTGTCTCTCATTCTCTCTCTCTCAAATAAATAAATAAAATCTTAAAAAAAAAAAAAAGTAACAATTCCTAGCTAAAGAAAATGTGAAGGGAGCCATTTTCAAGGTGACAATAAGATTAGAATATTTCATTAAAATAAGGAAGTTACACAATTAACGAACCTTGAAACACTCATAGGACATTACAGTGAACTTTCAAAAGGCAGTGCTTCTGCAGATATCTGGAAGTTCTGGTGAATGCATATATTGCTCCAGGGAGCAATTGAATTAGTTCCTTAACAGCAACCTAGTCCTGCTGCAATTCAAAAGTTCAGTTCAGAACTGACCTTCTGTTTATTCATACCTCTGAAAGATTAAGAAACTCAGTAAAAGAAAAATAATGTAGATTTCAGGTAGGCAAGGCCTTTATTAAGTCTCCGAAGTAGTTCATATCTTAAAGAATTCCGTAAGGTAAAAACAGGATGAAACAAAATGAACAGCGATGCCTTAAAAGATGGGGGTGGGGTGGGGAGTGGAGTTGGGGGTTAAAACAAAAATAAATTTGTCCCTACTGAGTAGTTGGTACACAGTGCTAATAATAATAACAATTTTAGGCAAAGGCAAGACATGGAACTTGACTGAATGCTGGTTTAAAAAAAAACAAACTTGGGGCACCTGGGTGGCTCAGTTGGTTAAGCGTCTGCCTTCAGCTCAGGTCATGATCCCAGGGTCCTGAGATTGAGCCCCACATTGGGGCCCCTGCTCAGTGGAGAGCCTGCTTCTCCCTCTCCCTCTGCCTGCCGCTCTGCCTACCTGTGCTCTCTCTCTATCTCTGTTAAATAAATAAATAAAAATCTTAAAAAAAAAAAGGAAACATTGGACAATTGGAGAAGTTTGAATATGCACTAGATATTAGATGGCATTATGGAAGTATTGTTCATTTTTCTGAGATGTAGTTCATTTTCTGAAATGTAGTAATAGTGCCACAATTTTATAAGAGAATGCCTTATTCTTAAGACAGCATGCTGACGTATTTAGGGTAATAAGAGAGTAAATAAAACAAAACAGAACAGGACAACTGGAAATTCACCAAATTTCACTGTATCCAGACACCACTGATTATAAGATGCTTCATTATCATTTAATAACTAACAGAGAAAAATATTGCCAAAAAAATAATACCTGCATTCATACCACTTTGCATTTTATTTTATATTTATTGATGGAGGTTTTTAAGTCTTTTGTGGCAGTTTATAAAATTGTATATCTCTTTGTACAAATCTAAGAAATGAAAACATAAACAAGGTAATTGGTTAAGTTTTCCTGAAGCTTCTCCACATTTGGAGTTTGACTTGTCTGGATTGTGTTTGGACTCAAAGTCATCCACATCCATGATGTTTCTTGCAATATCAGCTCCTGTACCGTTAGGAGAATTGTTGCTGCATTTCTTCAGAGTGCTTCACCCTTCACTGTAAGACTTTCTTCAGAGCTGCAGACACCTGTTTTGCAAGGGTTGAATATGGTTAGTTTTGATGCTTGAACTTATGCTATGTGGTGGCAGCATTACAAGATACCATCAGTTAAGGACACATCCTAAATTTAGAAATGTTGACTGTGGAAAAGTATGCATGTCTTTGAATAGATGAGACTTAATACTTTTAGTTCAATTCAGGCCCTGGCAACACTAAAGCTCATTTACTAGATTTTATTTTCACCTTTAATTATGCTTAGTACATTTATCCAGTTTTTAAAGCCATAGCTTATAAAGAGGTACAACTTTAGAATTGAAAAGAGTAAAATAATTTACATATCGCTTCATAATTTGAAAACTGCATTCATGTGTCCCAACTAATTTAATTTTCCAACAAATTGAATACTTGTTGGGCACTCTTCTTATTGGGTACTATTGGATCCAATATACTATTTGGATTGTTGGGTTATTTGTACTGTTTTTTGTCCCCATGCCAACTTTACAGATGAGGAAACTGAAGCTTTGACATATTATATGGTTAGACCATGAACAGTAGAAAATGCCGGCATCTGAATTCAAGTGCACTACCAATGAGGAGGGAATGGGGGCCAGAGAAAGCACTACGCATTACGGAGTGAGGCGCACAGATGCACAGCCTTACAGCAATGCAGAGCAGTGGACCGCGTGCAGCTAAAAGAGCTCAGAAATAGAGTGGTCTAGAGACATTAAGTGTGGCAGTAAACAATGTAGTGGGTGTGCACGATGTTGAGTTGAGGCTTTGAGTTAACCAGTGTTTCTTAATCTTGCTAGGTCTTTTCTGATGAAGAAGCAGTCCAGTTTAGAAAGTTCGACTTTCCAAATAGTTAATTAAATTGTTATTTAGAAAATAAGTTTTGGTGGGGTGGATACATGGCTCAGTTGGTTAAGTGTCTAACTCTTGATTTTGGCTTAGGTCATGATCTCAGGGTCATGAGATTGAGCCCCATGTGAGGCTTTGCACTCAGCGTGGAGTATGCTTGAGATGCACTCTCTCTCCCTTCCCCTGCCTGTCCCCATCACAAGCATGCGTGTGCACACTCTCTTTCTCTCTCTAAAATAAATAAATCTTAAAAAAAAAAAAAGAAAAAAGTTTTTGGAAATTACATATATTCAAGATTAATAAATTATCATGTATTTTACATTGCACTCAAGTAATTGTGACTTTGACACCCTAAGCTAAGCCTTCACTATTACTTTTTTGATTACTAATGTAATATATATGCATTATAGATGATTTAGAACATCCAGCACGATATAAAGAAATTGAGAATAAAAATCAAATAAAAAAGTCCAAACACCTTATGTGGAATTTGAGAAACAAGACAGAGGATCATAGGGGAAGGGAGGGAAAAATGAAACAAGACAAAACCAGAGAGGGAGACAAACAATAAGAGACTCTTAATCTCAGCAAACAAACTGAGGGTTGCTGGAGTGGAGGAGGGTGGGAGGGATGAGGTGGCTGGGTGATGGACATTGGGGGGGCGGGTATGTGCTTTGGTGAACTCTGTGAATTGTGTAAGACTGATGAATCACAGACCTGTACCCCTGAAACAAATAATACATTATATGTTAATAAAAAATT
>NC_138369.1:124527302-124544949 GCF_054177405.1 Leptonychotes weddellii
AAGAAGATAGCAGGAGGGGAAGAATGAAGGGGGGGATATCGGAGGGGGAGATGAACCATGACAGATGATGATGGACTCGGTAAAACAAACTGAGGGTTCTAGAGGGGAGGGGGTGGGAGGATGGGTTAGCCTGGTGATGGGTATTAAAGAGGGCACATTCTGCATGGAGCACTGGGTGTTATATGCACACAATGAATCATAGAACACTACATCAAAAACTAATGATGTAATGTATGGTGATTAACATAATTAAAAAAAGAATAAAGGTAAAAAAAAATAAAGTCTCTTACTTTTAGTGTGTTTTAATGCAATTCTTCTGTATTATCTGCAATTTCCACTTTATGAAAGCTGTAATATTATTTGGCCTATGGATATTCATAACTGAATTCATAGTAATTTTCACTCTTTAGCATCACATACTGTCCTGCTTTGACAAGTTTTCTACTCTTTGACCTAAAGTCACCTTTGTCTGGTGGAAACCCATGTTTTTCTGCTCCGCTTTTGTTTAATATACCTTTGTGGCTTCATTATTTTAAACTTTTCTGAATCACTTTTTTTAGGTGTGACTTTGCATGTGGGTGTGCTCACATACTACTTTGTGCTTCAGTGTGAAATCTTTTTATTTAAATGGGTGAATAAGTTTATTTACATTCATTGGTATTGCAGACATATGTGGTTTTAGTTCTGTAATAATTTTATATTGTGTTTTCTGTTATATATTTTTAAGTCTTCTGAAGTATTTTCTATTTTTTTATTGTAACTAGATGGTTGCGATTATTTTTCTCATTATTACCTTTATAACTATACATTGTATAACAGTCCTAGTTCTCTAAGCCTCTACAAAGTATCTATTATAGTTTACATTCTCTTTCTCCCAACTATAGTCAATACTGTGAACTTTCTTAGTATTTACCTTTGTACTGTAAAAGATGTCTATTCTCTTGCTTTTCTGTCACTTTATTTTTATTTTTATTTTTTCTAGATAGGGAGGGAGAGAGGTTGATGGGAGGGGCAGAGGGAGAAGGAGGGAGAGAATCCTAAGCAGGCCCCAAGTTCCAGCATGGAGCCCAAGGCGGGGCTCGATCAACCTGAGCCAAAATCAAGAGTCAGATCTTGACTGAGCTACTCTGTGTCTCTCTTGAGTCCCAGCTGCCACTGGAGAGGCCACCTCCTAGCTTTGCTCAAGTTCTATTTTCCTTCCCACCTCCCCGCCTCAAGTTATGTCATTGTTTTTTTTTTCTACATCATCAGCTTTTATAATTATATTCTGCCACCCGCTCCTTACATTTTAAAACTGTCTTTGTTTTGCAGTCGAATATCTTCCGTTTCACTGCCACTCCTTTTACATTTCTCTTGTCCTCTCCTGATCACCTAAAGGTTTTCCTTCAGTTGTTTTGTTCTCTTTTGTTTCCTTTTGCTTTGTTCCTGTTTCCCCCAGGAAGACTCTTGGGATCAACTGTTAGTCTGTTTCCTTTACACCTGAAACTCCTGGTGGTCTGATGGATTGAAATTCCTTGGATCACATTTTATTTCCTTGCATAAGAGGTGTTTCTTCATCTTCTGCTGTTGAGTGTAGTTATGGAGTAATCTGAGACCAACATGACTTTTTCACTTTATTAGGGACTTGGGCTTTTTGCCTGACTGCCCAAATGTTTAAAGTCAAGTAATTTCTTTAGGAAATAGCTCAGTGTCGGCTGTCTGAGTCACTTTTCCCTGGAACATAATTTACTCTTTTAATATGTAAATTGAAGCCTTCTTTTATGCCAGAAAAATGTCCTTCCATTATATTTTAAAATTTTTGTTCTGTATCATTGTTTCAGCTTTTCCTTCAGAGACTGAATTATTTTTATATTGGGTTTGCTTTGCCAGTCTTCTAAATCTGTTATGTTCACTCTGTTTCATGTTTCTTTATTCCATCTTCATCCCATTCCATAGCTATCATTTTTCACTCATTATTTTAATTCCATTTCTTTATTTAATTTGTTTATTTCTATTCACAATTTCCCTACTGTATTTTCCGCAGTGTCCATTGTTTCTGTGCTTCTTCCCATCTGGCAGCTTATATTTCCCTTCTTCCTCTTATCTTGCTTCTTTCCTTAATTCTTACATTTCCATTTTATGATCTTCCTTAGTAGCCACAATTGCTTTATTAAAGTTTTGAATTTAATGATAGATTTTTGGTTATAATTTTCATATGTCACATGATAATATACTTTATGTGTGTCTTCTTTATTATTTTTTTCTGACAGTAAGTTTGTTTCTCTTTTTTACTTTTCTTTCTCAAGTATCTTTTATCAAGGCTGTGTCAGATCCTCTTCTTAGGGTATATGGTTGAATGAGTTGAAATTTCCTGGTGTAGCTCTTTGTAAAAGTTTGGGAAGGGGGAAGAGGGGACAAGGAATACTGTAGCCTTCCAGGATTTGTCTCTCAAACTCTCCGTCCTCTACTACAAATGATACCAACTGTTTTCTTCAAGTAGAGCCCCACTGCGGTTTTGCTGTGAGGATATACCTTTGACTTCTCTTAACCAAACTGCTGGACTGAGGAGGGCTTCTTGCTGTTCTGGGCTCCCCAGCTCCCTTGCTGGTTAGTGCAACCAGGGGACACAGTTTTTGTCTAAGGGACATGACTGACCCACCTACTGTCAGAAGATAAGTTTTTGTGGATCTTTCTGAATTTACAAAGGCTGAACTGTTCTCACCCCTTGATATTTTTCCACTTTATCACTGCATTTCACCCCATATGTAGGTTCAGTCTGATCTATTTCATCTCATCCCTGCTTAAAACACTTACCTCTCCAAATCTTTCCCATGGGCTTCTGACCTCTAGGAAATGCTTTTTCTTCTGGCTCTTTCTGCTACTTTCCAGCCCATCTGGAAACTTGCTTTCTCTATAATGCACCACTGCTCCTTATGCCACTCTGTCCCATGGAGCTAAGGCCAGTTTCAGCTGCTTTAGACTATATTTTTGAATCTGTCCATGTTTTCTGTGTCCTAGTTAAACTAAAAATGGGATTTGCTTGATTTCTTTCTTCCTCTCTCCCTCCATTTTCCTTCTTTCCTTCCTTCCTTCCTTCCTTCCTTCCTTCCTTCCTTCCTTCCTTCCTCCCTCCCTCCCACCCTCTCTCTCTCTCTCTCTTTCTTTCTTTCCTGAAATAGGTTCAGGATGAGAAGGGAGGGATATGCAGGTTAAAGCTAGCTCCATATTCATAGTTTGGTGTCCAGTGATTGAGTATAAACAACAAATTAAATCTGGAGGTTTTAAATGGCCTTTCACTTTTCAGCACATGCAAATGTAGCCTTTACATCAACCCTAGAGATTTATTACTATTTTTAGTGGGGTTTCATGAGCCTGCAACTAGTGCAGCTTCACGGGGCACTGCGCTCAGAAAGCCCTACACTTAATGTTTAATGTTCTTAAGTTGGTTCCCATCTAGAAATTCTTGATAATTTGATATTTGAATTTGTTTTGCAAGCTAAGCCTGATGGGACAATGGAACCTCTGCAATGGGATTGGGGCCTGGGCACATGCACTGCCCTGCTGCCCACCACTTTCCCAGCCTCCCTAGGACAGGTTCTTGGCTGCTTCCTTCTGCCCTCAGACAAACCACTACCCTTTGCCCATGGTGGTGATCCTGCTGCTTGGAGCGCTGCATTCCACCATTGCTCTCCACTCATAGAGCGTTGGGCAGGCAACTTATTAAACTCATTCCAGTGTGAAAGTTTCAATTCTTTTGGGGATCAGCCTTTCACCATGGGTTGAGTGACAAGTCCATGGGAAGAAGAGACTGATTAGCCCCTCCCTCCAACCTGAGGGTCTTGCATTTGCATTTTGTGCCAGCCTTCCAAAGTATGTAGCCAGCACTATTTACCTTTTGCAGCTTAGAATGTTGAGGCTAAAATATAGCCACACATCTAGTAAGGCCCTGGACTGGGATTCTGGAGCTCTTAGCCTTTGTACTCTACTTCTGTCTAAGGCTACCAGACAGTTTGCACAATCATGATAGAGCAATTGGAAGACAAATGCAGAAATTCCATTGAATTTGTTCTCTGCAATTGATGTGCTTTAGATCTATCCATGTTTACTGATTCACGGTTGTGTACTTGGTAATGTATCAGGTAGCGTGAAACACACTTGCCTGATATTGTGTATGTGGAGGGTTGAAGGAGGTAGAGGTGTGGGAGAGGGTTAGGGAAGAAGAGTTGGTGATGGTAGTAGAGATTAGGTTAGCTCTACTGCTGGGAAAAGTTAATACAAAGTGCTAATCAAAGTTAAAAAAAATAGAAAAAAAAAGGTAGAATTAAATCTTGTAAAGAGATTAGGGATGGCATCCTTCGGGCATTTGACCTAGCTTTATAAGGATGGCTAAGATTTTGACATGCAGAGAAGGAAAGCATGAAAACCAGCAGAGAGAAGAGTGTGCATAAAGATGCAGGAATAAGACATTCTAGGATGTGTTGTTACAATGACTTTCTGGTCAAGTGAAGAAGGTACCTTTAGCTAGAACAATTGTATTTTCACTGAAGCATCATGAGGTATCATCAGCTGAATAAGACTTACAGCACATTACCAACAATCATAAGCAAAACATGAGCAGACCTCTTGGGTGATTCTCAGGAATACTGAGGTGAAAGGGACTCTCTGCAGGGGGTTGGATTTCCTGTAGATATTAGAAACTAAAACTAATAAGATTCAGTTATTAATGTAATAGGGTCTTGGTTTTACCAGCAGCATGGTGAAAACTAAGACAGTAGCATTTAAATTTAATAATCTATGCCCATTCATTTAACACATATTAATTAGTATATGCCAGATTTTTTGGGAAATACTGTAATGACCACATCTTGCCCTCAAGCCGCTATAATCTAAAAGGCAGACAAGAAAGGTAGGTAAGCATTAAGAAGAAAAGCAGTAAGTCCCTTCTAAGATGTGGATAAAAGGCTACGTAATTCCAGAGAATGGAGACATTCAAGACGTCAAGAACAGCAAAGAAGTCTTCATCCAGTATTTGGCACTTAAATTGGACTTTGAAAGATGGAGATTTCACCATGTAACTATTGAGGGAAAGGATCCTGATGGGGAGGGACAGCATGAACAGAAATAGATAAGTAAGGGACAAGACAGTGAATAGTGAGAAATTCAGTTTGGTTGGGGTAGCAGTAGAGATTATAGGGAAGAGGTTTGTATGGCCAGAAAAATGTCAGGGGAGATGTTTTTACAAAGCATATTCATCATAGAAATTCTTTCTAGTGATGCCAGATTTATAACCATGAACAATGGCAGAAGGGCAAAACAACGGAGAGCCCCACATAAGAAAGCGTGAAGCTGCTTCAGAATGGCTGTGAGCTCTGAAGAGGCTGCTTTTCTCAGAAGACACTAGTGTGATGCTGCTCCAAAGGAAAAAGGAAAGGTGCTGGTTCTGATGACTAAAATTGCATCTTGTCACTTTCCCTTTATTTCAGTGGCCATACTGCAGGCTTTAGATACAGACTTAGGGGATGACTGATCCAAATTCTCAACTATTCATGTTCTTGTCCAGAAAGAAAATTCCATATCTGTTCCTGAGAGATAACATGTCCATATGGGTAAAGAAATAAATAATCAATCCAAACAAATTAGGTTATAGCCATAACCTCTAATACTTGGTTAGAGTTAAAAAATATTGTTTTAGGCAAATGAAAGCAATAGTTTTTTTTAAAAATATATTATTATTTTGCAACTATATGAATTAATAAAAAAAATGTCTTATATTTTGTTAGTCTTTTATGGTTTTCAAAGTGGGTTCACATTCATACACTCAGTTGCATCCTCAAAGCTTCTGAGATTATCAGGGCATGGAATTTGAGCACTTTTTTTTTCAGATGAGGAGACTGAGAATGAGATTTTAAATGGCTTTCTGAGGAATCAAAGGCTTTTGAGGAGACCAAACAGCTAGTCCTATCTTTTCTGTTGCAGATGCGGAAACAGACCTATAGAGGTGGTTGACTCTCGCAAAGACTCTGAGCCAATAAGTGATGAAGTTGGGACTCATATCTGCCTTCTACTTCTACTGCTTCTGAAGATTAGGTAAGAGCTTTTCTTTTGATCATTGCCTCCATATGACTCAGCAAATACTCAGATTCTATTTCATGAGAGCATAGTCCATTCTATTAAACTTTCTGTAGCCAGTGTGCATCAGCACGGTTGGTTCCATTCTGCACTGTCCTAAATGAAGAAATTCTTCACCTGCAGAGGAGTGACATTTAAAATAAAGCCAAATAATTTTCTGTTTTTGAAAATGTCAAAGATGATCAGGGATCACTTCCAGGCTTGGAGCTATGGTAGCAATTTTTTCTTGAATGACTCTGCAGTTTAAACATGTATGGGTTGATATAATCTCTGGGCCTCTTCTGGTGAGTTGCAGTTTTGAAATTCACTTAATCCCTTGCTACCTCAGAATCAGTATAACGCCCTAGATGGGCCATCCAAAGTTTAGTGTTTATGGTTTTATATATATATAAATCATTGCAGGCTACAAATCAGCAGTGTACCCAAGTGCTATCTAACTGCTGGGAGAATTATTTCACAGAATGAAAGAAACAAGGGAAAAGAACACTTTGGTGCTTTATAGGCTTTAGATGGTCCAGATAATTTTGAAAATTCTTCCAATGGGGAAATATAACATTCAGTTACAGACTTAAAGAAAGCGTTTATGACTAATTATTTATGATACATGAAATGCCCTATTTTCTAATAGGCATCATATGTAGACTGTAATTTGGTTATAGAAAAGATATTTTCTGTATTTCTGCCTTCTAGAGAGGATGGTAAGAGCCTGATGGGCAATTGCACCCATAGTTTCTTTTTCCATCCTCATTTTGTGTGAGAACTTGGTTAAAAAAAACTCTATGGTGCTTCAGTTTACCATTTTAAAAAAGATTTATTTATTAATTTGAGAGAGAGAGAGAGAGAGTGAGCACATGAGCGCTCACATGAGAGGGGAGGGGCAGAGGGCAGAGAGAATCCCCAAGCAGACTCCCCGCTGAGCACTGAGCCTGACACAGGACCCTGAGATCATGACCTGAGCTAAAACCAAGAGGTTGTACACTTAGCCGACTGAACCACCCAGGTGCCCCTTAACATTTTTTTATTGTGTATGTATAATTTCTGTTTTCAACAAAAGTTTCTTCAGGGCCTGCCAGATATTGTGTTATAAAAACTTTACATCTACTCTTTGGTTAAAAAACATTTGCCTTATGATTTTGGAATATAGCAAGTTTTCTCTTTTATACTGTTTATTAACATGGCACAACTGCTCCAAAATGCAAGTCAATCCTCTAAGTGACAAGATAGTTTGTGGGCAGGGCTCACATGGTGCAGGACTGAAAGCCAGTCAGCAGAAAATGGCCGAAGGCAGCACCCTTTCCTCATATGCAATGTTGGTATGTTTCCTCATCATGCTTGAGATGTATTTTAGTTTATCAGATGACGAAACTTTCTTTTGTGGAGAGCATAGGATTTTGTCTTCATTTCATGAAAGCGTGTTTATAAGTAATTAAGAAACTTCAGTGTTTAAAAAATCACAACAAGCCTTCTTCATTGGACCTGGCATCAGGCTCTGGCCTGTAGAAAGCATGGCTTATAGAGGCAGAGGACTATAGTGGCAGAGAAGTCAGAGTCAGACAAGTATTTGTTTCCCTGAGGTTTTGGGACCCCTCATGGTGGCAAGTGATTGGTCCTTGTCTGGAAGACAGCTGGAATGAGAAAACTTCTGGGGATCCCAATTCTAATAGGCTGGTGCTCTTCAATTCGTAGTTCGTGGATATTCCCTAGGGCAGGTGAATTCTATGGGAATGTTAAAAAAAGAAATTTATTCAAGTAAATTCAAGGGCTTGATCCCCCAAATAGTCTCATACTATGGCAGAGCATAACATAAAAATAAAAGCCCCTCCCTCACCCCACCTCCTCCCTGCGGATCCAGTGCAAGAGGCAATCTCTTTTACTTTTCTTTGATTTACAGTTTTCTGGTGGATACCTGGTATCTACCCATAACCATAAGCAATAAACATAATAACTCCATTTCTTGATTCATCAATGTTTAACAGTAACAGTTGATTCCAAAAACAAAAGATGCAATTTGCTCACATATAAATCTTTCTTATCTGTCTCTTCCCTTCTTCTATCTCCCATTTTCTAAGAATTTTGCCATAATTTTCCATGGTTTATATACTTGAGAACTGTATAATTTGCTTATAAAGTTTGTTTATAAAACTGAGCAATGTTTACATTATTAGGATTATGTAAATATTACTACCGCAGAACCAAATTACGTGATTGGATTTGTAGAGAAAAGGAAATGTAATACTAAAACATTAAATCTGAGTCACTTTAAAGAGAATTTTCTGCAAGTCAAAGCCAAATGAGTTCTCATTTCTCACAGTCCGTTAACTGTTCAAAGTCATGCCATATTTTAGATCAATTCATGTCTGGACCATGAGGAAATGAGTCTTTCAGAAATCTGCTTGGGAGACTGAGGAGACTTTTTGAGAGAATGTCTAAGGGAAGAGCCAATAGGTCAGGACTGTTTGAGCAACGAGGTTTTAATTGTTGGAGCAAAGAGGTCTCCTATAGACTTCATCTAGCTCCTAGAGAAGAGGTATACAAGTTAAATCTAAGGTAATTATTTTTATAACAATTTCTTCAAGGCAGTTAGGGTACAGGGGATTATTGCTTTGATCATTTGATAACTGAATAAAATACAAAAAAGAGTAAGGAATATTTATAGAACTCTGCCCCAAAGTGAAATCTCTAGGACTTTAATAATGCTTAATAATATTGGCAATAGGGTCTAATGGAGATTGTGGGGATTTGGTGGACATCACAGTCTGTAAGGATAGCTGGAACATGACAGAATGTAGTGGAAACAGCTACAATCTGCAGTGGAGGAACCAAGAAGCAGCAAATGTGGACACAGCAAAGGTGGTGGTGGCCAGAAAGAGCTGTAGCATCTACTAAAAGCAATTCATGCCTGGGAAAAATGGGTAGCACTCATTGGAAGTGGTTGTGTTCAACAGATAATAAGAGTTCCCAGAAAAGAAAAATTAGTTTACAGGATGGAAAAGAAATGGTGGGATTTATATGGAAGATGAACAGTTTGTTCATGAGATCTCCCTGAGGACATAATTAGGAAAGGGGAGGGAGGAAAAAAGGCTAGTCAAAAATCAGTTATACTCATTTGTTGTCTTTTATAGGCTCTTGATAAATATTATAACATCTTAATATTTATATGAAGTTATTTCTCTATAGCAGTATGACATCCTGGGGAATATTTGGTCAAAGAAACTATGTTTGAGAGGATCTTGCACAATTTCTGTAAGTTGATCAGAGCCTCATGTATAACCTTCTTGTCCACACTGTCTTGGGCAGAATGTTCTTCTGCGGGGACAGTACAAACCTCTCACTCTCAACCCCTAAGTGAATGTAGATAACTTAGATTCATTAATAAACCTCTGGGAATTGTTGAGAAGTTTGAAAGGAAATTCGTGTTTGTTACTGCGAATTATCATTTGGATTTTTCCAATATTTGCTTATTGAACTTTTGTGGGGTGATAGATGTGAGTGGTGTAAGGAAAACACTATAATAGAATTCATAAAAAGAGGAGCTCTTTCTCTTTTTGTCTGCATAATTTTGAGGACATATCTGTACCTCTCTGAGCCTTACACAGCATCTCAAATAAATTATTTTCTGTTTCTAACAAGGACCTGTGGTATGGGGGACAGATCTAACTAAATGGGAAGATTTCAGCATAGTGAGTCGGATCTAAGCTTGCCATTTCCTCTGGGGCTTTGGGCAAGATTTTTGTACTTTTTGAATATCAGGATTTTGTTTGTTTGTTTCAACTGCATCAGGATGGGATCTTCGCAATCATTTCTAGAATACTTGGCATTTTTGTATTTTAACTCTAATGTGAGCATCTGTGCTAGGTAGAAGAATGGTGCCCCAGAGATATTTGTGTCTTAATCTCCGGAATCTGTGACTATGTACCTTTTAAGGCAAAAGTAACTTTACAGATGTGTTAAAGACTTTGAGATGGGGATATTATCTGTGCTTATCCCTACAAACTCAATCTAATCACATAGGTCCTTAAAATTGGAGCACCTTTCCCAGCTGAATCAGAGTGAGAAGGTGTGCTTATGGAAGAAAGACACAGGCAAGGGCATGGATCCTCTCCTAGAGGCTCCTGAAAAGAACACCACTCTGCTGACTCCTAAGTTTTAGCCCAGTGAAACCTGGGTTAGACTTCCCATCTACAGATCTGTAAAATAATAAATTTGTGTTTTATGCCACCTATTTTTCCATAATTTGAAAAGGCAGCTATAGAAAATGAACACAGCATATATATTACTCATGTTATTAGCATCAATTTAGCTCCAATATGTACTACTTGCTGTAGAGGACCCAGTGAAGGATCGGACATGCCCAAGATCTTTAGTTAGGGAGAAGAGATGCATAGTATGCAAAACTGTGATTCCAAGGTGGGGAGAAATCCAATTATGAAAAGATAGCAAATGAAAGCTCATTGGAAATTCAGAGAAAGGGGAAGTGATCCCTGTCTGGTGGAGGGGGGGAGGGCAGGAGAAGAGGCGATTAGGAAAACTTCCACTGAAGTCGTACTTCAGAACTCAACCTTTAAGGATGTGTAGAATTTGAACATGCAAAGATGGGCCTACATTTGAAGCCATAGGAATAGCATGTACAAAGATCCTGAGGCAAAAAATCACAGCCTGGGTGTACAAAATGGTGAATAAGTACCATTTGGCTTAGTTCGAGCATGAGAAATTGAATGTTAAGCGGCCATTTTACATTATGACTATGAGGCAGAATGAGAAATGATTCCTATTATACAACGTAAAAAAGCAAAATGTAAAATTATATCTGAGCTGCAACTTCAGCTTTGTAAATTATGTCTGCACATGAGCAAAGGCTGGAAGGAAATACCAACCACAACAACATCTATTAATAGGTGATATTAGGGTAGAAGCGTTCCAGGTAATTCTTCTTCTCTTTGGATTGTTATTATGTGAGCAATAGTTAGAAATGCATGCAAGTAGTTTGTGGATGGCTATATTTTGCAAATATGAGGGTTTGACATGCATATACATAGCTTAAATTAGAAATAAGTTGCACATTAAACTTGGTGGTCATTGTATACAGTCTTTAATTTCTAGGAACCCTGCAAAACAAAGACAATCAACAACTCTCTTTTCCTTTCTCATAATTATTAGCATTTGAAAGGAGGCATAAAATATATGTGCAAGGTGTTCCTACCCACAGCAAAAGAGTCATCTAAGAGACAACCATCTGATAGGAAGAACTGATTTTGCAGCAAGACATTGTGATGACAAAGCTTGGCTATCTGCAGAATAAGTAAAATATGGGTTATTATTTAAATTAAAGAGATGAAATGCAAAGATGAAATAACATTTCATAGAAGCCAACTTGTTCTCAAGGGACTCACTTATTAGGCAGTCTTGTGATAGAAAGTAAAATATATCCATCTCTCTGAAAAGCAGTTTATTGCCCACCTGTCTTACCAACCTCAGCATTCTCTCAAGGTAGCTGGAAGCAGAATTAGTTGCAATAGTATTCATAGGTCTATCCACCTCTATCTTATTGCCAAGATGAACTAGATCTATTTGCCTCAGAAAAGATGTTGTCAGTTGGTATGACTTATTATAAAGTTACATACTCATTTGGTGTTTTTACTAAATTAGCTTTTCTAATCATCAAAATGTGTGTGTGTGTGTGTGTGTGTATTAATATCTACAGTAATGCGTTTGACTTCACAGATGCTGCGAACATTAAATAGAATGCCTTACTTGACTAAATCACTAAACCTATGTTGGAATGAGAAGGGCACCTAGGAATCATTTATCAAACCACCTTACTTTATGGAGTGGGAAACTGAGGACCAGAAAAGACAATGCTTTCATGAAATTTCAAAGGAAGAGTTAGTGGTAATGCAAGACTAGCAATAAGTCTTGCAATTCCCTGCTTCATATGATTTCTAAATAACATATCACATTCTCCTTGGAAACACAGATTGGGCTTAAGGAAAACAATTATAAGCATGTTCTAGAATGTTTCAGCGGGAAACTAAGTTTGACTTTGGGGGAGAAAAAAGAAATTAGGTTTGCCTCCCTTTTAGATGGATGGTAATTAGCATGTTGCCAGATGGTGGAAATGGGGCACTGTTGGAGAGTGATATTCGGCTGGTGCTGCTCTGACCACATGTGGCATCTTTATTTTTCTTATTGTACTTAGAACAAAGCATGGCACATGGCATTTACTCACTAACGTTTACTGAAATGAGGGAGTCAATTAACAGTTAATACTGAAATATCTGTTGACTTTCTAAGGACACTGAGCCCGGTCAAAGGCTCTGGAGGGCTATGACACCATGGCAGGTCCTTATCCTTCCAGAAATTGTTATCTAGTTGGAAGAATAGAATTTACAAAATAGCAACAAATACTGCTGAAAAGAATTCACTTAATTGCAAGCTTATTTGGCATAGTTGCTAAAAAAAAGAATCAGAGACAAGAATGATAGTAATGATCAAGAGTAAAGATTTCAAAGAAAACGGGAGAGCTGGGCTGGGTCTTAAAGACAGGGAGGCCCAAGGGGGTTGAGTAAGAGAAGATAATGAATCTCCTGGCTTTTATTATACCATTTTTTTTCTGGGTTTCTTTTTACATTGTTGCCTGTTCTCTTGTTTCCTTCATGAGCATTTAATTTTCGGGCCCCTTAAATGTTGGTGTTAACAGGACCTCACTTCTAGAGGTCCCATAAATTCCCGTATTTCTTTAGTTTGAGTTAGGTAACTGTCGTTTGTAACAAAACAAGTTCTAACTCGTCCATTGAGTTTGTCTCTCTCTCTCTCTCTCTTTTTTTTTTTTTTGGTAACTTTAAACATGTTTCTGGGAGATTTCCCCTCTTACTTAAGATTTTACAGTTACCTAAAAGGTGATCCCCAAATCTAGTTTTTGAGTCTGTACTTTATTCCTAGACATTTGGCAATGTCTAGAGAAATTTTTGGTGGGCAGGGGAGGGGGAAGCTATGGCATCTAGTGGGTTGAGGGCAGGGATGCTGCTAAGCATCCCTCAAGGCACAGGATACCCCCCTTACCCACTACTCCCAACACAGAAGATCCTGTCCAAGCCATCACAAGTGCTGAGATAGGGACACACTGCCATAGAGCCTTTGACTGCTACAGCTACGCCATAATACACCTTGGAGATCATCAACTCACCCATCATGTTCTACAACTGAGAAGCTTGAAACTTGAGAGACCTGAAGTAGCTAAGCTGAAGTCACATGGGAAACTTATGCCAGGGCTAGAACAAAATCCCACATCCTGAAATTCCCATTTCAGTGCTGCTTTACTCATAGAAAAAGACCCAGAACCCGGCCATGGTGTGCTGGAGCAGCCTCATACTGTCCTGTGAGAGTCAATTGTTAAATATTCAGAAAAGCGTTCCCCTCATCCGTCACAATGACTCACTGCAAGCATCAAATACTGGTACTATCAGGAAAATATAATAAAATTTTAAAATTAAATTGCTATAAATGAGTCTTCTTTTTCTATTGGTTTTGTCTAGTATAGGTTCATTTCTGAGTATGCATTGTTCTCTGAAACAACTGTAAGTTGGGTTGAAACAATTCCTCATTTTTGCTAGTTTGTTTTTTCCTTCATCAGTTGTGCTTTCTCCAGTAAATAAAACATGCCTGAACCATTAATTTTTATATCATTAATCTGTTTCTAAAAATGGCCAATTTTTTCTTGATTTGATCTTTGTGAAATTTTGGCAATGCAACATGAGTTTGATGATGTCACATCTGAGAGATTTCATGAAGTGGCAATCAGTGTAGGAAGTGAAGAATGTGATTTTTTAAGCTGTTTTATCTAAATGGACATATGCTCCTATTCTTTTATGCCATAAATAATTTGCTGGCATCTGTGACATACAGATATTACCCTAAAGCCTGTTTTTGTGAAGTGTAACCAAGCCAAAGGAAGAAGCCAACTATATGTTCCCTCTTTCTGGTCAAATGCAAATTTTCGGCTTAAAAGGCAAATTTTTCATTATCAAAAGATGAATGAAATGGCATTGAATTTCATTTTGTTCCTTCTTTTTTAAAAGTAGGAAATAATGTATAAACTAAGAATATGCAATTGGTCATTTTCCTTGATTATGAATTTGACACTTACAAAAGTTAAAATGAATTAATTTAACTAAAACTTTCTGTTTCTTGTTAATTTCCTTTGCTGATTAGCCCACGACAGAACCATATTTATGTCATCCTAGAAGGCCAGAGCTGAATGACTTTTTAGGTGTTATAATCCAATTTCTTGATTAAGTATACTGAGACTCAAAGCTAGCAAATGACTTGACCAAAGTAGTACAGGAAGGGTCATGCTGCTCTTCCCACTCTATCCCAGAACATCTTGGCACTCATGATATTGGCCTTTTCAATTACAACAACATAAAATTAAAAAGTATTCTGATCCACCTTGCATACCCCATACGCCTTCTTTTTACCTATTTACACTGAAGAGCCGCAGATCTCTATCTTTTCTTTTCAGCAAACTTCATGCGAGAATTTGATCACACTCCTCTCTGCTTAGATTTAAATGACTTAAGATTTAAGAGACTGATAACAGATAAAAGAATACACCTTCTAGGAAGAATTTTTATTTTCACAGATATTTGAGAGAACCTTAGATTTTTGTCTAATAAACTTTTTATTTTAGAAAGGTTTTAGATTTACAGAAACATTTTGAAGATAATAGAGTTCTCATACCCTCCACACCCACTTCCCCCTGTTGTTAAAACCTTCCATTTATCACAATTAATGAATCAATACCGATATGTTATTATTAACTGAAGTCTATACTTTATTCATATTTGCTTAGTTTTTACCTAATTCCTTTTTTTTTCTGTTCCAAAGTTCCAACCAGGATAATATGCTATACTTACGTGTCATGTCTTCTTAGGTTCCTTCTGGCTAAGATAGTTTCTCAAACTTTGTTTTTAAGGACTGTTACAGTTTTGAGGATTAGTAGGTACTTTTTAAAACATCTCTCAGTTGCTATTTGTTATGATTTTTTTTTTCAAGCTTAGACTGAAATGATGGGTTTAGGGAGAAAGATTGCCTAGGTAAAGTGCCATCCTCATCACATCATAGTAAGGATATATATTGTTACTCTGACATCACCATTGACGTTAAACTTGATCACTTAGCTAAAGTAGTGCTTATCAGGTTTTCCACTGTATTATTACCCTTTATTTCCATGCAGTACTCTTTGCAAGGAAATCACTATGTGCAATCCACATTTAAATAATAGGTGTATGCTTCATCTCCCTTAGAGAATCAGCATAAATTATTTGGAATTCTTCTGCACAGCAGATTTCTTCATTCACTCATTCATTTATTCATTTGTTGTGTCATATGGACTCATAGGGTATAACTGAACTTTACTCATTTTGTTCAAATTGTCCCAGCATTGGCCACTGGGAGTTCTTTCGGTTGGCTTCTGTGTCCATTTGACATTCTCCCATTGTGTATTTTGAGCACTTCCTTATTTTCTGGCAAAAGCAAATGCTCCAAGTTCATCTTACGTATTTCCCTCCCCAGTCCTAGAATCAATGATTTCATGAAGAAGCCCTGGTGTCTTTTATTGGAAAATGGCATTTAAAACTATTTAAATCTGCCATTTAAATAGTATTTAAAACCATTTAAATTATTTAAAACTATTTATTTATTTATTTATTTATTTATTTATTTATAAGTAGGCTCTATGCCCAACATGGGGCTTGAACTCATGACCCTAAGATCAGGAGTCGCATGCTCTATTGACTGAGCCAGCCAGACACCCCTAAGACTTGAGATTTAAAACCGAGGTCTGTGTACTAATTGTACTTATTGCTACAGGATATCATTGATTCTAGGTTCTCTCACCTGACAAAGCAAGGAAATATGTATGTGTGTGCTAACTTGTGTACATATACTTATTTATAAATATTACTGTGTGTAACCAGCTGTGTCTATATAAAGCTAAACATGAATTCATAGCATTGTCTTCAATTCTATTCCATTGTCACATGGATCATTCTAGCCTCCTACTCCTGATTGTCTATAACTTCCCACTATAAGAGTAAGACATTTGGTTCCCACCATCCATCATCCATTTATTTAATTGTTAAATTGCAGTATATATGCCCGGTGGTTTCAGAACTGCTAACTCAACACATGTGAGAAATGACTTTTGAAATAGAGTACAGTGCTTATGTACAGTTCCTTTTGACTTACTCTTACAGAGCACACTCATTTCCAGAGTTATTCAGGTCAGCAACTTTCCTCTAGCCCCTTCTGTGCTCTGTCTTGGGATTCTTCAACCTCATAAATGCTTTTCCTGAAATTTCATACATTGATTCACACTTTCTAAATTTCTGTTGGTTTTGACAAATGCATAATACTATGTATCCACCATTTCAGTATCTAACAGAATATTTTCATCACCTTAAAAAATAGCTTCTGCTTCACCTACTCAATCTTCTCCCCCCTGCTACTCTACAAACCCCTGTCAACCACTGATCTTTTTACAAACATCTCCATAGATTTGCTTTTTTTTTCAGAATGTCATATAATTAGAATCATACATAATGTAGCCTTTTCAGACTGGCTTCTTCGACTTAGAAATTGGCATTTAAAATTCATCTGTGTTTTTGCATGGCTTGATAGTTCATTGCTTTTTTATCACTGAATAGTATTCTGTTGTATGGATGTACCACAATTTGTTTATTCTTTTGCCTTTTAAAGGACATTTTAGTTTTAAATCAGTTGGGTAAATGCTTGAGTGTGAAATTGCTGAATAATATGTTAAGACTATATTTAGCTTTGTAAGAAACTGCCAAACTATCTTACAGAGTGGCTATACCCTTTTGCATTCCTATAAGCAATGAATGAGAGTTCCTGTTACTTTGCCGGCAATTGGCATTGTCATTTTTTAGGTATTAGCTATTAATAAGATTGTAGTTGTATCTCTTAGTTATTTTAATTTGAATTTCCCTGAGGATGAATTATTTGCACAGCTTTTTATATTTGTATTTTCCATGTGTATATCTTCTTTGGTGAGGTATCTGCTGAAGATTTTGCCCAGTTTTTTAATTGGGTTGTTTGTTATCGTTGAGTTTTAAGAGTTCTTTGTATATTTTGGGTAACAGCCCTTTATCAAATGTGTCTTTTGCAAATATTTTCTCCCAGTCAGTGGCTTGTTTTCTCGTTACCTTGACATTGTCTTTTTTTTTTTTAATTTAATTGTATTATGTTATGTTCATCATTAGTTTTTGATGTAGTGTTCCATGATTCATTGTTTGCGTATAACACCCAGTGCTCCATGCAATATGTGCCCTCCTTAATACCCATCACCAGGCTAACACATCCCCCCACCCCCCTCTCCTCTAAAACCCTCAGTTTGTTTCTCAGAGTCCATAGTCTCTCATGGTTCTTCTGCTCTGATTTCCCCCCCTTCATTTTTCCCTTTCTTCTCCTAATGTCCTCCATACTATTCCTTATGTTCCACGAATAAGTGAAACCATGTGAT
>NC_138369.1:124545449-124574780 GCF_054177405.1 Leptonychotes weddellii
TATTATTTCTTGAACTCCTGCCATGATATGCCTTACACACATTACCTCATTTATTCTGCGTATCAACCCTCTAAGTTAGATAGATATTTATTCATGTGACGATTGTCATTTTGAGAGAATAACTGGCTCACTTTCCTACTGATTGTATTTGGATGACCTGGGATTTAGACTCAGATCTGTGTCACTACCAGGCTTGGGTTCTTTCTCTTTATTAAGTCATATGTGTTTGGGTTTCTTGTTGGCTTAAATTTGATGTTTAATGATCTGCTACCTTCAACCAGAGCATATCGTTTCATGTGATTTGCATTCACATTTCATAACTCAAGAGTGTTTGTTTGGTGGCAATGTCATCCTTTGTAACTAAATAAATAGAATGTTCTTCTGCTGGGTATTGCATGATGACACTGAAATAAAATGTCAAGAGATAGGAGTGGTGGTTTAGATTTTCTAAGTAAGTGTGTCCTTGAGCAAGTCACTTTTTTGTATTACATACCACATTCTGTACCACATACCGCATACCTCATACATGCCAGATACTGTTCTAAGCGTTTTATATATATTAGCTCATTTCCCTCTGTCTCAACAACCTTGTAAGACATATAGTGTTTGTAATGCAATGTTAGGGTTGAGAATACTGAGGTACAGAGAGGTTAAATAACTTGCCCAAGGCACATCACTTGTTGGTGGCATTGCCAGGATGTGAGCCTAGCTAGGATTGCTCCCGGGGCCAGATTTCTAACCACTGTGCAATGCTGCCTTTTTTATGCACCAATTAATTATCCCCATAAACCTTTATTAAAAATTTCCTGCACTGATGTTGTGTTAAGTGCTGGAAACATAGTAAAAACGTAAGTCTGGCTTTGCCCCAATGGAGCTGGTGGTCTTCTAGACCCTTGCTACTGGAAATGCTGATGCCACCAGGAGCAGAGAAGTACTTGGGAACTTTTCAGAAATGAATACTCTCGGCCCCACCTCAGACCTACTGAATCTTGTGCTCATTAAAATTGGAGAAACACTGAGTTAGAACCTTTGGACACTCGACAGTAGACTGTGGCCTTGCATGTCTTCTTCTGGGCTTCGGTTTCTTCACCTCGAAAAGGAAGATGTCCCTGGGCTCTACTATTCTTTCACGGTACCCTCTAGGTCACAGGATAGACTGCTACAAAGCAGCAGTGAGCTGGGCCAGGGATGCCAGCTGAGCGCTGCTCTGTGCGTGTGGGCTCCTGCCTGTGTGATGGAGGGAGTGCCTTCCGCAACAGAGATCAAACATTGATCCTGGGTTTCCATCTTTCTCCTTGTTTCTGTAGGCGGTTGAGATTAGACTGTGGCCCAGCAGGGGGGGGTATCACCTCCAGACAATTTATATGGCTTTCATATTTATTTAGAGAACAGGAAGCCTCGCCGAGCTCCTGCTGTATGAGGCAGTGACACGAAAATTTAAAAGGGCTGTTTCATTAATTTTGGAGGGAATTTATTGCTGACAAAAGACTGCATTATTGATGGTGGGAGGACAGCGCCTCCTGGTCTCCTGGGAGCTGTGGGAGAACCGCCCCCTCTCCCTCCCTCAGCCTCCTGGGCTCTGCAGCCAGCGAGGGAAGCCCTGCGTGGGAGGAGGGACTCCTGCTGGCGCCAAGCCCCCGCCAAGGAGCAGGGCTGCAAGGGCACAGCCTCCCTTGGGCTGCGCCTCTGCAATTGCTGAATGGGAAGGACAATTAGAGGTCGCCCAGCTCCATCCCCCCTGCACAGCGGAGGGGGGAGACACCCAGAGTGGGCAAGCGATTGCCCCACATACCAAGTCAGAACTCAGGTAGAAATTAGGTACAGCTGCATAGCTTCATCTCTTTGCATTATTTTGTGGAATTAAAACTGCTTCCTAAACGACAGGGACAGGATGTGCGTGGGCAGCTTCCTATGTGTTCTTTGCACAGCGCTGAACTTTGTTTCTCAAAGAATGACAATAACATTATATTTTTACAGACTTCAAATCATGTAAAATGGGATTTATCTCACCCATCTCTTTGAAATGTGAGGAATGGAAAGGGCCTCTTGGGCATTTTAACAGTTTCTTGGTGCTTGTGATAGACCACACTCTGGGATAGATATTTTGTACCCCGTCATCTTTGATACCCACCTTGCCACCACGTTTGTGGGGTGCATGTTACAGTCTTCATTACAGAGGCTCAGTACAATTGGGGAGCTTCTTCAAGAGCTCAGAGATGGGAAGTCTGGGAGGGAGATTCTTCCTCCAGCTGTATCTTTTTAACAGTCTCACGAACCTCTGGCAGTTCAGCTCCAAAGACTGCAGAATGAGGTGTTGTAAAAGGTGTCCATGCTGATTCTTGAAGGTGGGACGGTGGGTCTCTGTTGGGAATGGAGCAGGTGTGGCAGTGACTGCCATGACACCAGAGTACAACACTGGTGCCTGTGAACTAGATCAGCTCTGGAAACACCCAAACAACCCTCAGTGATCTGGCACGTTGGGCTGAGATTGAGTGTGGGAGATGAGAGGAACAGGCTTGGCTGAGTGAGTAATGACAGAAGCCACCGCCTCCTTCCAACTTCCCGCTGCCAGGACAGAACCTGTCAGTGCTGACTAGTGATGGTCCGGCAGTAGAATTATGGTTTCATCCTTCTGTGTGTACAAATCACTTTCTAGCTTTAAGATTTGCTGACTTGATCATTTAGAAAGTGAGTGATTTGCCTACTCTGGGACCTTAAGATCCCTAAGCCATTGCATCTGGAAGGAATCTTAGACTTCCTTAGACCCCCAAATTCAAACATCTGATTTGGAAGATAGGGACCGAGCCCAAAGAAGGCAGGGAACATTGCAAAAGTTAGTGGCAGAATCAAGGCCTAGATTCTCGTTGCCCAAAAACTACTGTAAAGCTCTGGGTACCACACCAAGGGTTTTCCTTTTCATATTTTATGTGTGTGTGTGTATATTGTATATTTACATATACTTACAATGTATACATACATTGTACATATACATGTATGTATATTTACACACACACACTTATTTCACAAAGTATGGGGACTATACACCTACCTTGAATGCTTGAATGTGGTAAAAACAAAATTACTACACATACTCTGCAAATGCTCTACTGTAGGAACTTTAATTAGAAAAGCTATAATGATTGTAGTCAATAGAGCTGTGCTTAGAGTGCAGCTGTGCCTGTTCTTTCCCATTAAGGATTTTACCCAAGGAGATTTTGAAGTTGGAGATAATTAGATTTTGGAGGTTGAAGGTCAGAGAACAGGAGAGGAGAGATATCAACCCTCAGAAATCCTAAGTGTTTTAGGAAAAGCAGTCTGGTTGAAATTGAACATTAGTTACAAACAACAACTAAATTGCCATAAGGTTATTTTGAGAAAACACCAGGATAATCTGCTGTATTAGTGGGGGGAACATTTCACGGGGATTCGGAAGACTTAGGTCCTATTTCCTTAAGTGACTTGCTAGAGGCAGGTGCCTTAGAAGGGCCTCTTTGTACCCATCTGTAAAATGAGGGCATTGATAATTTTAAGGGCCAATGTCAGGAACTAACTACTAATATAGTAATTTCAAGCTAAGTTTTTTTTTACTGTGTGTTTATTCATTTAGTAAATATTTATTGACTATCTATTATATGGGAGGTATTATGCTAGATCATGGGAATACTGTGGAGGATAGGACATAAAATTCCATTAGGAACTCAAAAATCTTGTCAGGATATTCTTAATTGTTATGCTTTTAAGTGTTCCTTTTGTTCTAGACATAAACAGACTGTCCTCTCATCTAAAGTCAGACACTGTATAATAAATGTATATTGTACTGAAGAATTCAGAAGACTGAGCAACATACAAATAGAGGAACAGTAGATCCAGGGCCAAGATATTACAGGGAAAATGTGATAGAAGAGGAACCTTAACTGATTAAATGGGGCTGGGGTATAAGCACACATCGATGGTCCCATGGAGGCCAGTATATTCAAATGGTAAAACGAGATGGTAGAGTCAGGCCCGGTTTCTCAGAGTGTGGCCATATGTCAGCCACTTTAGAATTACTGTGGGCTGGTTGAAATGCATGTTGCAAGATTCTAGCTTCAGTTCTCTGGAATCAGAACCTGGGGATGGGATAGATACCTGGTTGGTAACAAATAGCAAGTACTCTAGATGTTTCTTATGCACGCTAAATTCTGAAAACCGCTGGACTAAGTGATTGTACCTATCGCAAATAATTAGAATAAGAAATGACATTTGGCAGAATATAATGAGTATTGATGAGTCTTACTCCTAAAATTCAGAAAACCAACTTCAAAATAAGTAACATAGCATCCATAAATATTCTACTTTTAATTTGTAGAACAAATATTGATTTGGATACTAGATAACACACACACAATTCATGTTGCTCTGATTTATTCCTGGCTATGGGGAACTGTTAGAAATGAATTCCCTGACCTCCATTTTTTCCATTCATTTTTTTTAAAAAAATAGTGTCCTTGTATCTATGAAGAGGCAAGATAAGAGCTTAAAAGAAGAGAATACTGAGAGATAGAAAAAGAAGATGATAAATATTTTGCCTGAATATAAAATCATATTTAAGTATAATACATAGACTTTTGTTTCATGTGGCTTTAATGATTAATATCAAGATGATTTAATTGTGCTGAGAGAAAAATTTTGAAAATGAAAAGAAAAATTCTCTAAATTGAGTTGCCTATAAACATACATATATATTGTGAAGGAACAAACAACTAAAAAGAAATTAGCTTTTAAAACAATTTTCTTTAACGAGCTTGGAAAGACTTGTTTTGGGCTTGGTACTTTGGCAAGCCAGTTCCTTATTCTTTCACAAGATGGTGCTATAAAATGTGACTTCCCTTTACTGTCTGAAATACAAGGTGCCTTTGGTAAATTTGGGAATAATTGCAAATTTAGCTGCCAAACCCTCTGGTTACTTGCCAGTTAACAATAAAGTGTTTGTTGGTGACTTTCTGATCGCTTGTTATTGGCCATGACATAATGTGCGGGAAATGAGAAAAATATGACATCTATTTTACTCCAAAGACAGGGAGCAGAATCCTTACTGTAGTTGTCTACGTATCCTAAGGTGACAAATCTCTAGTTAACAACTCCCACAAATACAACAGTGTGGCAAAAACATGAGGACAGAAAATCCTCACTGTGCTTGATTCATCAGGACTAAAGCCAGATTCTTTTTCTTCTCCTTTCTATAATTTGGAATTTTATCATTAAAAAAATATATATATGAAATCTATCAGAACTGAAGGCTATTGTGTTAGATTTGTAAAAATCTAGCTTAATGTGGTGCTTTGGGAATTTGTGTTTGGAGTTGTGACTAAATTGTTGTGAATAGTATATCATTATGTACTTTTTGTTCATGAATATGTATATGTACTTCTGGTTGTTTAATTATCTTCAATGCAGTTTTGGTAGTCCTCTCAAAAAATATGTTTATTCTATTTACTTGAATTGCCTGTGGGAAAAACATCTGCTATTATTCACAATTAAGAAAGAGTAAAATCTACAGAGAAGTCAGAATTAATGAGATTTATTGTTATTTTTGTTTGTATTTCTCTTTCTTTCTACCTAATCTTGGGAAATTTCATTAGCATTGAGAATCTTTTCTTTTTGTGATGGTGGTAAGGAATGGAGAGCTAACCATTTTTATCCCATTTTTGTGTTGAGATTCACATAGTCCTCATACATCTATACCCATGTGGTTTTGTGTTCAGTGGTACAGAACTTGACTTTAGAAACTGAAGTATAAATAAAACAATAGCAGAATGTTTAGAACCAAAAGGGGACATAGAAATAATCAGATTGATTGCTCTTTGTGGTACAATAAAAATATGTATATTTGTATTTTGTCCCTGGATCCTGGCACAGAGCTCCTAAAACACTTGGAATTTCCCAAGTGATAGGAGTGTTTTGTTATGCATAAGGAACACCTTTTGACCATATCTGATTTTATGCTGATGAGCTGAGTCTTCGGAGGCACCCAAGGAGCTCAGGATGGAGCTGGTTGCCGGAAGAAAAGCCAACCACTGGAGTGGAGGATTAGAACTTTTAGGCCCACCTCCAACCTGCCAGGAGGGAAGAGGGGCTAGAGATTGAGTTTAATCATCAATGGCCAATGGTTTAATCAATTCTGTCTATGTAATGAAACTTGAATAAAAACTCTGAAACAACAAGACCAAGGGAACTTCCAGGTGAACACACTGATATGCTGGAAGGCTGGTGTTTTGGAGAGGACATGGAAGCTCTGCATACCCCCACTTTCCTAATACCTTCCCCTTCGCATCTCCTCCTTGTGGCTGTTCCTGGAATCGTAGCCTGCAATTATAAGGATAGTTGACCCTTGAACAATTGCAGGGGTTTGGGGGACCAACCCCTTGCATAGCTAAAAATCTGCATATAACTTTTGATTCCTCCCAAACTGAACTATTAATAGCCTACCATGGACCAAAAGTCTTACCAATAACATAGTCAATTAATGCATATTTTCTATGTTAGATGTATTATATACTGTATTCTTACAATAATGTAAGCTGGAGAAAAGAATAGGTTAAGAAAATCATAAAAGGAAGAGAAAATACAGTTATAGTACTGTGCTGTAAAAAATCTGTGTTCAAACCCATGCAGTTCAAACCCATGTTGTTCAAGGATCAAACATATAGTGCTTTCCTGAATTTTGTTGAGTCATTCTAGGAAATATTTGAACCCTGATGAGTGCATTGTAGGAATCCTCCTGAATTTATAGTTAGCTAAGGTGAAGTGCAGGTAGTCTAGGGACCCTCTCTGTGGCTAGCATCTGAAGTGGAGGCAGTCTTTGGGACTGAGTCCTTAACCTCTGGGGTTAGCGCTAACTCCCAGCACTGAACTGCATTGTGGGGCATGCAGTTGGTATCAGAGAACTGTTTGTTGTTGGAAAACCAAACACCCTTTTTCTAGTCTCATCAATGATGATGGAATGTTTAAAACCAAGACATGGTAGGTGGTACCCGAATTCATTTTGCAAGCTGCACTGGAATGTGGCAAAACCAACAGGAGCCTCCAGGTCTGCTGCCTGTGAATGCAGTGATCTTTTCTGTACACCACACCGCCTCTCTCCTACACACTTATTTCTGTATCTACTTTGATCCACCAGTAGAGCCCAGGCCTTTGCAGGAGGTAAGAGTTAGGATAATTGGGAAATTTACAAGGGGGAAGGAATTATCTGTACTTTTTAAACCACCTATGACAACAGAGGGTTGAGAGAATCAAATGATTATTCTGGATCCCCAAATTACCAGCAGCTCTCCTAGGATTCCCAAAGAAACTTCTAGTGAGTTCTAATTTGGGGGAAAAAAGTGCTGTCTTATAAAAAAGGGCAAGTGTTTAAGAGAAGAGAGGAACTGACAGTAATGCCTAACCATTCAAGAAATGTAATTTTAGGAGGCTCTATGTTATCCATTATCTACTTTGTTATTAAGAAGGCCATGAGATGAAAGAGTGGCATACACTTTGACAAGTGAGGAAACTGAGGCCTGGGGGATGTTTGGTGAAATAGTCTACCCAAGGTGAAGAGCTTTGAGTAGTGGGCCATAGTATTGTAATTCACACCATCAACATTTCCTGAGTCAGCTCTGCATTGGATGGTGGGGGCTAGGGAGATGAGTAAGATGTAGTCTCATTCTTCAAATGGTTTGTTGTTGAGTGTAGGTCACAGACCCATATAATAGTAGAATGTCATACGTGTGATAATTCTATAGTAGAGGTTCATTCAGAGTGCTGCAGGAACACCGTGAAGGTAGTGCTGCTTCAGTTTGATTCAAGCCCCCAGCCCCTTGCACCTGAACTATTAGTCTGACTTTCTGTCTCTTTTCCCTTCTTTGCTGTGGCTCTGCCACTCTCCATTCTCCTTACAGAAATTGGAGTCATCCTTTAAAATGCAAAGTAGATCGTGTCAGTCCTCTATTTAAAATCCTCTATTAAAAATCCTTCCCATGATTGAAGTTAGAATAAAATTCAACCCCCTTTCTGGAACCTACAATATCCTGTATTATCTGACCTCTGCTTCTCATTCCAGCTTTCTGGATTAGCACTTTCTACTTTGTTCACTATGATCCAGCCACACTGGCTTTCTTTGCACTTGTCAAATATAACAAGCTCATTCCAACTAATTTCCATCTTAGAGCCTCTGTGCCAGAAATATTCTGGACCATTTGCTTGGAATGCTCTGGGTTCATATTTTTGCCCAACTGTGTTCTCTCTCTTACTCTGTCTCTCCTCTCTCTTTCTCTCTCAATTTATTTTTGTCATTCAGGTCACGATTCAAATGTCCTTTTTTCAGAGAACTCTTCCCTGATGACCTTAATTACGGTACCCTACAAACCTGATGGTCTTCCATCACATCACTTTATTTTATCTTCTTTAGACCACTTAGTGTCCTCTAAAATTATCTGCATTATTTATGTTTATTCATTTCTTGCCTCCCCACACCTTACCAACTGGTCCTTGCTCCCTTTACTGAAATAAAAGCTCCATGAGATTTGAGGACAATGCATCTTATATTGACGGTTGTATCCCCAGTGTTTCAAGTACTGCCTGGCACATAGTAAGCACTTGGTGTTTATTTTATAAATACATGTATTTTTCCTAGGAGGGTTGGGAGAAAGTTTTAATTAGGAGGTGACATTTTGAAATGCGAAGCTCCAGCCAGAGAGGCTTCCAAGAAGAGAAAGAGTTCTACTTGTATATTGAATTTAGATTACATATTCTTAGGAAATTATTCATCCAATCCCCAAATCTGGGACGGAAATCCCCTTTTCCGGTTAATATGCCACCTAAGTATAAAGTAAGTTTTCCATTTCGGCTTCTCATTATTTTACTTTCTTCTGCTTGAGATGTAAACTATACAGTCTATTCAAATAGGACATCTGCTAAATCTTTGAAGGAATTGTTGCTGATTTCACAACTAAGCCTTCTGCGGAGGAGTGGGCTTGCTGTGCTCTGTTCTACCCCTGGGTTTCTCTCTCCCATCATCCTGATTCTCCTTCCTTTCATCCCTTTTCCCTCCCTCCCTGTGCTCAGGCTGGCTGGCGATGCCTAGAGGCCATCACTGCTGGCAGCTTTCAAGGACTATGCCTTTGTTGCTGTTAATGAAGGAGCCCACACACTGCAATTGTACCTGCCGGGTCACCTAAGTTAAAGCTAAACAGAGGGTAGAGGCTATTATTCAGGCAATTCAAATGAAATAAAGTGTTTTATTGCCAGGCAATTTTGTTTCTTTCACTGCTTTGTTCTGGCTATGGGGACAGTTTGAACTGAGCTTCTGAGAGAGCCCAAGGTACCACTGTGGAACTACCAGCTGTTCTTCCATTTTCTCTCTTATGCCATCTGTGACTTGGTAAAAAGAAAAGAAAAAAAAAAAAAAAACCTGTCCCTAGGTATATGATGGGGTGGGAGTGAGGGTGATGTGAATGAAAGTACTCACTGCACCAGGCTGGCCCATATTCCCGACCTTGCACTAATGAAGTCAGGCAGTTTTATTACTGTAGAAAAGCGCTGTAGCATTCCCTCCTAAGCATATTGGTATGAAAACACTGGAGCATCTTTTCAAGGTTTTATAGAGGGTACTTTATGTTACTTTATTTCAAGCAACACTTATTGGATACTTGTTGTTATTAAAACCCCATGCTATGAGGGATGTGGAAATAAGTAATTGAATCTAGAAGAGATATGCAGGACGGGGTGTGTGTGTGTGTGTGTGTGTGTGTGTGTGTGTGTGTGATACATAATATAATGACAATGTTTTAAGTAATCTCCGATAAGGAATTTAAAAGAGATAAAGATCTCAATATGGTAGTGGTTGCAAAATAAGAATCAGTAGCTTTAGGATTGAAAATTCATTTGAGGTGGGTTTTGAGTGATTGACTGAAGTAAATAGGATAACCGTGGGTTGGGAAAGTCATTTTAGCCTTAAGGTAATGGCCTGAATGTGAGGAAATTCGGGGCATGTTCAGAAAATTGATTGTGGTATGAGTTCAGAGTTGTGTGAAATGAGAATGGAAAGATAGAAATGAGATGTTGTGGAGTTCCTTAAAAGACAAGGAAATGACTGTCTTATAGATAATGGGGAATCCAAGAGCTTTTGAGTAGGCAGTTGACATATTCAGAGGGAATGCTAAATAGGTTAGTTTAGTACACTCTGCGGGCTGCCCTAGAAATGGAGAGCCAGAATAAGACAGTGACACCACAGATGTTTTACTTAGGTAATACTGTGGCTCTGGGCTGGACATGTGAAAGAGAATGGATCAGGTGGACCCGTCCTCACTGGAACGCCATATATCCAGGTTGCCCAATTTATGGTATTTAGAGAGGGAGGGGAAGGATGGTGATATCATCCAGGGAAAGAGAGAAATCATGAGAAGGTGCTCATTTGAGGGTAAAATGGTAGGTCCACAAAAAAACAAAGACCCCTGGTAACTTGCTGGTGTCCCATCTTGTCCTGAGACCCTTTCCACCGAGTAAGTAATTTAAAAGAGACTGTGACCAGTTTTTGACATAACCTCATGCTCCAGTTTGCATGGTTAGTTCATACTACAACCCAAATGATAAATACAGTAAGAAAATTCATTGGCTTGAGGTGGAATTCATTGTCCATTCTACCCTTCAGGCAGGTCTTAGTACTAATGAAACTAATAAAAAGTGCATGTGCTTTCAAGTCATGGACCTGAGTTTGAATATTGGACCTGCTACTCAGCTGTGGTCTGACCATGAGAAAATCAAAGGAAGTGTGTGAGCTAAGGCTCTTAAGAGTTTACTGCATATGATATCTTTGTCCATTTATTTCACAATATATTGGCAATCCTCAGTTTTAAGTGCAGTAGACTTTCAGTAGAAAGTTTTGTTTTTGTTTTTATTCAGGCTTTTATTGCATGTGGGTTGTTTTTTTTCCCCTGCATTTTGTTTCAAAAGGATATGTTCTTGAGATGCCAAGATGGTCTTGCTGTAAGACTGTCTTCCCTAGAGCAGCCTTATAGCTGATAACTAATTCTATCAAAAGTGAGCCATGTCAGAAAACATTGTCTAATCACTGCACTGAAAGAAATCAAAATTAATGAAAATCAGGCTGATGGTTTGGTAGGACATTTACTAAAATGCTGAAATACTTCATCATAGCCCCTGTTGTTGGAATTTGGGGAGAATGTGTGGATTGGTGGAACTGGAATGTAGTATAAAGTTATCACTGATTTATAGCCTGCTTTTACTAAATATGGACACTAGGTTCATAATTTAAGGAAAAAGTTGGTATATAGAGACAGCTGGGTTCGATGGGTATTTGTTCAAATGAACATTATTCAAGTACTTGGGACTGACTTAATAGGAGAATAGTTTTGTGAGGGACCCAAGAATTAAAGCTTTATCACACGAGTGTCACAATTTAAGACTAATAGTAAGAGTCACATCTAACAAATTATGGCTTGATTGAGTGGAGAAATCTAACTATGGCAGCTTCCCAGACTTGGAATGAAATGTCTAAAAAAATACTGACTCACATTTAGTCCAGGTGATGATGCATTTGCTGGTTTGGTTGTAAAAGAAAGTGTATATTTAGTGAAAGAAGGACTAACAGACTTCTAAGGACCTTTTCATGAATTGTTTGAGGAAACTGAGTTGCTCACAAGACTTTAATAATAGGAAAGGGCCGGTCCCTGAATCATCTTAATTTGTTTGTGCTTAAATTTACCTTTAAACTTCAATTAAAAAAAGTTGCTTCAGTCTTATGGTTTAACAACTTTAGGAGATAGTCAATAAAATTATCTACTGTTAGGTTAATAAACACCAATGCATCTATTTGCAGCTAATCAATTCACATTTACTTAACATTCTTCTGTCTCATTAGATATAAATTAAATGCATAGTTGGGAAGCTAAACTGAAAACATTTTCCAGAATTTATACAAAGCATGAATACAAAATATGTTAATGGCAGCTGGAGGCAGAGCAACTTCAATACTGTGATGTTTAGCAAAAAGCATGTTGCTATGTTGGTGAGCAAAAACCAGAGTGAAAGACAATTAGACATCTCTATTAAATGTACATTTTGTTATTCTGTGAAAAAAACATCAAAAGCATGTGTGGCATTGTCATGGCAACGATGGAATTTTTCCATCTATAATCACTACATGCAGATTTAGTAACATTGATTTCATTTCGCCTATTTCTGGGGCTGTAGTTCAGGATATTTCTGCCTGGTTAGTTCAAAGATCATTAATGTAAGTTAAATTGAAGTAAATTGAAGATACAATATCAAGAACTGAATTGTGGCTAAAATGCTAAAACTAATATGGTGGCTAATTTTCAGAAAAGGAAAGAATAATCAACATATGTATTCCGTTTATTTCTAAACTTGGAATTTGAATTTAAGTGAAAGGTTTTGTCATGGACATGGCATTTAATGACCATAAATAAGTGTGGTCCATTGGGAATTTATTAGGGTTCTTATTTCATACTAGGTACTTATTGTCTGCAAAACAGTCAAGTATGACTTCTTGAACATATGTAAGGATTTTTTTTTTTTAATAAAGAAACAGTTTACAAAAACAGTTCCCCCTTACTTGGTCTGTAAGCTTACCCAGTAATTCCCTATTATCATTATCATGATTCTCTTTTTCTCCCTTCTGGTTTTCCAGGATTCCCAGAGAAATGGGAGGCAAAACTGATAGCAGTGCATATTTCCTGCTTTCCTCATAAACATGCTCATCATTTATATAAAGGTGTTTTCCTTAAAAATTTTGAGAATTCTTGGGGTGCCTGGGTGGCTCAGTCATTAAGTGTCTGCCTTCGGCTTGGGTCGTGATCCCAGGGTCCTGGGATCAAGCCCCGCATCGGGCTCCCTGCTCAGCGGGAAGCCTGCTTCTCCCTCTCCCACTCCTCCTGCTTGTGTTACCACCACCGCCCCCCCGTCAAATAAATAAATAAAATCTTTAAAATTTTTTTTGAGAATTCTTGATCTGAAGAATTGAAGAACACAAAGGAATTAATTTATCATTGTCCTCCCATGTTGAACTCATTATTCAATAGGGTTTTTTTTTTTTTACAAAACATTGTATTTATTTATTTTAGAGACACAGAGAGAGGGAGAGCTGGGGACAGGGGAAGGAGCAGAGGGAGAGGGACAATCAGATTCCACACTGAGCACAAAGTCCAATGTGGGGCTTGATCCCATGACCCTGAGATCACGACCTGAGTTGAAATCAAGAGTCAGAGGCTTAACCCACTGAGTCACCCAGATACCCCTGTTCAATGTTTTATTTTATTTTATTATTTTATTTTATTTTATTTTTTTAAAGATTTATATTATTTATTTTTAGAGAGAGAGAGCATGTGAGCATGGGGGTGGGGGAGGGGCAGAGGAAGAGGGAGAGAGAAGCCCCAGGCAGACTCTGTGCTGAGCATGGAGCCTGCCTTGGGGCTCCATCCCATGACCCTGAGATTATGACCTGAGCCGAAACCAAGAATCTGACGTTCGACTGACTGCACCATCCAGTGCCCCTATTCAGTAGGTTTTAGAAAAGTGCTGGGGCAACAGGTAAGAAGCAGAATAATTTTAATATTGAAGGATTCGTTTCACTTGGGGTTCTTATTTTAAGAATATTGTAGTCATGAATAGGTTACAGAGTCATCATAAATTAATAGAATTTTGGGACTAAAAATAGGTCCCCCAATAAATTTGACTTAGTATTATAAATATGATAAGAATTCTGCATTTTAGATCAACCAGAATCATCAGGTGATAATGACCATACCAGTTTCAGTGATTAGATAGCATGCCCTCGGTCTTATGGCATGAAAATATTGTTGCTTATCTATTTTCTAAATTAAAGTTAAGACCTGAATATCAAAAGGAAACAAGGAATCAGGATAGAATAATAATATAGTTCAGAGACTGAGCTTTTCTTCTGAGGGTTCAGTCATATCTTTTAAAAATTTTCCTATATGTGGAATTGCTGTGGATGTAGGTATTGACTTATGTGAGTAATTTAAAGAGTAATAGATAAGAAATAACTATAATTTGCAGCATTAAAATAATCTTTCCCCCATTTTTTTCCCTCCTTCATTCCACTTTAGAAGTTACTTGAAAGTACAAAAGAAGATGAAACAATGTTATTAAGTATCCACAATGGAGGTTTATGATAGGCAACTTGGGGGAAAAAAGTATTTTGTCAATAAGTTAGCAATTTGATTTTTAAAAAATATTTTATTTATTTATTTGACAGAGAAAGGGGGAGAGAGAAAGAGAGAGAGTGAGCATGCACAAGCAGGGGGAGCTACAGGCAGAGGGAGAGGAAGAAGCAGGTTCCCGCCGAGCAGAGAGCTGGATGTGGGGCTGGATCTGAGGATCCTCGGATCATGACCCAAGCCCAAGGCAGATGCCTAACTGAGCCACACAAACTCCCCAGGGGTTTGATTTTATCTACAATTTTTATAACGGGAAACACATACAAAACCATCTTTTAGCATCACCTTCTCTGAAGGGAAGAGTGAGAGCACAGAGACTAAAGTAGCTACATGGGGGATGTTATAGAAATCTCCAAATCCCTCAGGTAAAAGTGTGAACACCTGAGTTTTTTTCCCTAATCTGTTCAAGTTGGGGTATGTGACCTTGGATAAAATCTCTACATTTCTTTTTTTTTTTTTTAAGATTTTATTTATTTATTAGAGAGAGAGGGAGAGAGAGCACAACAGGGGATTTTGCTGTTGCAGGCAGAGGGAGAGGGCAAAGCAGGCTCCCCATTGAGGAGGGAGCCTGCCCCACCACAGGGGCTCAATCTAGGACCCTGGGATCATGACCCGAGCAGAAGGCAGATTCTTAACCCACTGAGCCACTCAGATGCCCCAAATCTCTTTACATTTCTGATTCTTGGGCTTCGTGTGTATGAAATGATTTGGTTGGAAATGTTAAATGATTTGGTTGGAAGTGTCACCCACTCTGGAAACACAGATGAGTATTGTAGTAACTAGGTTTTGATATGTCTTTGCTTTCTTTCCTTTCATTTTAAGGGAATTAGTTTGTATTATATTTTACAAAAGTATCAATCTTTGATTCGTGAGAAACTCTTATAAATGCTGGCTGTAGATTCTTTGTAGATTCATTGAGAAGCACTGTTCTAGGAGATGATAATGAACCAGCATTATTTTGAGTTCATATAAACTGAAGCAAAAAATGTTTCTTCTTAGTACAGCCTTTCAGGCTTCCCAGAGCCTGGAATGTCAGAGGACACCTGCCATATTTGACTAATGTAATTTGATCGCTCTTGTCCTGCTGTCCCTGCTGCTGGACCCCAGGTTCCTCAAGGGCAGGATCATCTGTAAATGTCCCCCTTTCACTAGTATTGATCATTAAAGAAATATGTAACTTGGTGCATAAACCTCTTGTTAGTGATTTATTAGACACTCCCCTTACCTAGAAAAGAGTAGGAATTATGAAGAGTGGGAATATCTGGTGCTAGATGAATTGGCAAAGACGATGAGTCATTTAAATTCCCTCATCAGGGGAAGGCAGCTCCCTTCCACATCCACTTAGCAGATGCTCAGTTGCCCTTGTTTGTACTCTTGACTTTGATGAGGGTTGCATGTTGTCTATATTTAAATCTCCAATGTGTCAGTTATTTAACTTACAAGGTGGGGGGGGGGAGGTATCACTCCCATGACAGAAATATTTTGAGGAGCAGCATTTATAGTGCAAGATTCTAAAGTACTTTGCTTGGAAATACCCTTATTTTCAGCGTTTTATTATTGTTTATTCAGCAGGTCAGTACTTTTCTCCCCATTGTATGGGGCAGAAGAGACAAACAGGCGAGAATTGGAATAGACAATATTGCAGATAGAGAAGCTGAGAAGGCCCAGAGAAAGCAAGTAACTTGCCTGAGGTCAGCCACAAAATCAGTCATAGAATTGACATTAACCATAAGACGGTCATCTCCCAGTTGTAATGTTCTTTGCACTATGCTACCCTATTCGCCTGAAGTAGTTTCAAACCTCTACTTAGCATGCTGTGTCTAGTGCTCATATTGCCCTTTTCTTAGAAATAGCTGGGATTAAAGAAATTATTTGATCTATTAACAGAATTGGAGCAATTTGTTTTCGATACAGGGGCTAAAGATCACCATATAGATGAGAGACAACACCGTGCCACCCTCTGGATAAGCAGCATCAGTACCGAAGATGCATCTTTAAAAGATTAATAATCACTATCTGTTATAAAGCACTTCCTTTATGCCAGCATTATTTTGCTTTACCTACTTTACCTTATCCTCAGAACTGTCTTATGGCAGTTACTATTATTGTCATCATCCCTAATTTGCAAATGAGGAAACTTACAACAGAGGATAAGTAACTTGCATATAAGATCACATAGCTGGTAACAGCATAAACTAGGATTTGAACCAGGTGGTCTGCCTGCGATAGCTCTGCTCCTTCCCACTACGCCCTGCTGGCTCTCAGTAGAAATGTTTTCTCTTTTTCTTTCTTTCTTGGTTTTTCTTTTCTTTTCTTTTTTTTTTTGTTAGAGAACATTTAAAATACAAAAAAAAGTACAAAGAAAATAAAGTTCATCCTGATCCCACCCCCCAGAGATAATCACTGTTAACAATACTCAATAGCAAATCAAGTGACAGGAAGGTATCTTTTTTTTTTAATATTTTTATTTGTTTATTTGTCAGGGGGGTGGAGAAAGAGAGCACAAGCAGGGGGAGCGGCAGGCAGAGGGAGAAGCAGACTCCCCGCTGAGCAGGGAGCCCAATGCGGGGACTCGATCCTGAGAGCCTGGGATGATGACCTGAGCCAAAGGCAGACGCTTAACCGACTGAGCCACCCAGGCATCCCAGGAAAGTATCTTGTAATACATTTCAGCAGTCCTGTAATTGAATGCTTGAAGTTCCTTTTGAGTTCCTGTCATTAGATTGTTAATATATCCAGGAGTAAGGCTGCCTCAGACTGGATTGGGCCCTGTAAAATAAAGAGCTGTAGTGTGAAGGCTTACTTCCTCTTACCTTAACCCCACACCAGTGTGCTTCTGGCCCCTTTGGTCTGCTGACAATATAGATGGAAGTAGGCCTTCTTAAATGAAGTGCTCACCACTAGATAGATGGAAGCTTCCTATTACCTGGTCCACCTCCAACCATTACTTAGGATAGAGGAAGGTGGGGATTGAGGCATCAGAGCTGGTGACACCCTAAATTAATGTGTCTGATATTGACAAACATAAAGTTCTTTAGAATTTGTAATAAAGGGCTTTCTATACATTAGCAGTAATGTCATTGTTAATCAATAACATGGTGATAGTAAGTCCAAAAGGAAGCATTTAAAGAATAGACAGCCTTCTCTAATAACACAACACAAGCACCTTCAAACAAGTTGGGCTCACTCTTCTGACTTAGCCCAATAAGGTGTCTGCTAATGGGAATCAAAGAAGCTCAGAATAACATCAATTCTTAGTCATGTGGTAAATGGGCTTTTTCTAGGATCTGGCTTGAGCATCTGAGTGTTAAGTGTGGGCTTCTTTACCAATATTCAGTGGCCTTGTGTCACTAAGGAGAAAGTTTTAGGGCACACAAATATAGAAAATTTATTGTGCTCCCTTAATTTTCTTTTTGTCTTAGAAAAGAATGTAACACAAATACGCATAATCTCATGAGGAAGTAAAAAGGGGAAAGAAAGTGCTGGTTTCAAATGCTAAAATCTTTTGGCGTCCTATAAAATACATGTGGCCTAAACATTACAAATCAAATTTCTTTGCTGGAATTGTGATATTTATGATTCACACATTGCCTTTTACTGGTTTATTATACAACCTGTTTTCAAGGAGATACTGTTGAATTCTAAGGAATAAATTGCGTGTGTGTGTGTGTGTGTGTGTAGAGTGTGTGTATGTGTAGAATCCTAATATAATCCTTTTTACTTTAGCTTCCAGTGAATTTCTAAATAATATGAGAGGTAGAATTTTTTGTTTTTTAATTATCTGCAAGTAGACAAACTTCTGACATTTATTCTCTAATTAAATCATTATTCTTACAGCTAAGTGATGATGTAATCATTGTGAGTTACATAAGAAAAAAGCAAAATGAAGTGAAGTAACCACAAATTTAATAAAATATTTCTAAATGGCAATTCTGGCAAGTTAAAAATGCCAAAAAAATCAATTTATTAAAATAGTTTTGGAGAAGGCCAGAGCTTGTGCTGGAAGCAGAGAGGAAACAGACTTCCATGAGGTATGGATTCACCCTCATGGAACTCATGCCCTGCTTGGGTAATGAAAAGTAAGCACATGAGAGAGAGGGCTAAATTCATAAATTACAGTTCTCATAAAATATAACTTTATGCATACAAGGTATATTTCATTGCTATACAATTTTAATTTTTATTATTGGCTTAAGTTACGGAAGGATCTCAAAGAATTTTATAATATGGAACTAGTCTTTCCATTTTGGGGACTGGGAAAATTCAGGCGCTAACAAATTGAGTAACTTGCCCTATCATTGATGAAGAGAAGAAAGTTCCTGAGATTTAGGCCTCAAGTTTATTCACTTTTCACATCATCTGCCAGTCTGAATAACACACTCTATTTGTTACAAAATCACAAGGTTGCAGTCCATCCTTCTTTACAGCTGTGGAGTCACCTGACACTGCTTGGTAGAGGGAAGCATTAATGCATGACTCTAAATCAGGGCAATAAAATCATCTCCATACTTGAAAATGAGGGAATATATGATGTACAAATGCCATAGAGCATTTTTTTCCTGTGGGGCGCTATATATGAAGACACTATGCAGATATTTAATGTAGACAAAAAAGTCCCCGGAAGATGGGGAAATGGAACTGTCTGGAAGACATTCAAAGCACTTTCAACCTTACATGTCTATGGTTTCTTTAAGTCTCTGCTATAGTCCCATGAGTCTGCGAGCTAGAATACTATTAAAGTCATTTATGTTTGGCTTTCTCATTCTTCTAGACCCTGAACTTTATATGCAGAAACTGTCTTCTACTTCTTTCTGTATCTTCCCAGTTGCCTAGCAGAATACCTGGATCCTGGCAGGTGCTCAAAATAATTTTTTTTTGCATTAAATTAAATACAATTCTAATGAAATCTATTTCCATTTTGAACTTAAAGGATGGCTCACTGAATAGGTTAATAAATATAAGTAAGTATATACTATTTACCACAAAAGATAGTGTTATATTGTTACTAAGAGCTCAGACTTTGGAATTAGACAAAATACAATAAAAATCTTGCCTCTACAACTTAGATTACTTGACTAAATCATCCAGTCTCTCTTTTCCTTAATTTTCTCATTTGTAAAATTGGGATAACAATTGTACCTCTCTCAGAGGTGGTTGTCAGATAATCCTGGTAAAATTTAAGGTATAATTTTAAATAAGATAATTCATGTAACAGATTTTATTTTCATTATGTCCGGTGCCAGGGATATATTGGTGTATAAATAGCAACTACTGTCCTCCAGCATCTTGAAGTTTGGTTGAGAGGACAGAGAAGACCACAGATAGTTGGGTTCCATTGCAATAGGAGTGTGTTTAAGTGGTTTGCTGACAACAAGCATTTTCTCTTTAATCACCAGTTTCATGTATGCTTGCCAGTATAAGCTGATCAATAGGATCAGGAAACTATCTGTTTTTCTGCCCAACAGTTTGACGGCAGTCTAAACTTTCAAACTGAGGAGCTCTGTAGAGGTTCTGAATTTATATTAGCACTAAATGAGTATAACATGTAATCCCATGGTCAGAGAAAGCCATTTCCCCTAGCCTTTTAATGTACTTTGTGAGCAGGAGGAGTCATAAAAGTGTTTCACTACAGTTCAAGAGTCAAACTTCTGTTAAAAATTTTCCTTAAATAAAGCAGTTGGAAGGAAAGCAATAGTCATAGAATCATAACAAGTTTAAAACCTAGAGATAATAATATCCATGTCTCACTTTACAGATGATGACACCATAACTCTTAGAAAGAAAGTGACTTGCCCATAGTCCTACAGCTTCTAGGTGGGAGAGCTGAGGCTCTGAGGACATCTTACATGGACTTTTACAAAGTCTTAAGGTAAAATCTACACCTTTAGTTTGTTAAACTTAAGAAAGTTGCATTTGTCTAACTTCTTACACAAGAATAAATTGCTTCAGGCACCTGTGGTAGATAGCACCTATCTTAGGATTTATCACATACAGTGGAGGGGAACTTACTACTTTTCTAGACCACTTTCACGATTCGACAGCTTTAAATGGTAAAAAGTTATTTTTTACTTATTCAGCTCCTTCCCACCTCCACATACTTAGAAGCAATAAAAATAAAATATTGTACTGTTCAAAATGACACTGTGAGCCAAGCAAGAAAGGGAAATTTTCAGGTGTCAGAGATGAAGATTGAAAGCATAGCTCTAAAGTGAGTGGGGATAGTAACTTCATTTCACAAAGTATACAGGATCACAACCATGAGGCTAGTAGCATTTTAAAGTCCACACAGAGACCAGAGCCTTGCCAACTAGAAAGTTTCAAACTGGGCTCCCTTCATATACCAGGAATCTATAAAAGATGCCAACTACTACTACTACTACTACTACTACTACTACTACTACTACTACTACTACAATTACTACTAGTAGTGTATCATTATTATTTACTGGTACTAGAAAAACTGAGCCAAACAGGCTAAGGATATAGTTTCCTGCCGTGTCAAATAATTAAAAGTAATTATTTGAGCAGTGTTTGGAACCTCAAGCTTGCACTGAATGAAGATCTAGGGCAGGAGTTCCACTAACTACTCACTGCTGAGAACAACAGAGAAAAATAAGAATTGAAAACTTAAAAATGTTATAAAGCTGGGGATGGTTAGAAACAATTGCAAAACCACCCTTCAAGGTGGATGAGAATGATCACTACAAATAACATTATAGGCAAACATTTCACCACACAAGAGACCATACATAGTTATGAAAAGCAACCAGTGTATACAACAGGTATATTGATACGCAGAGGACCAGAGAATATTGATTGATCTGACAGGAACTTTAATTAAATAGGTTTAAATATTGAAAAAAAAAAAAAAGAATCCATGAATCCTAGAGAAGATTTCAAAGAGAGAATGGACTTAAGAAAGAAATTTGTGAGTAACCTAATAGAAATCCTAGGAATGATAAATATAACTGTCAAAGTAAAAACCAAATGGAACAAAGCAAACAATCCTTATTAATAACTTTGGTAACAAAATTACTAAAAGTTAACAAACAAGTAATAATAAAAATCCCTTCTAAGTAATTTCTGATTATAATAATTCTTGATGTCTTTAGGCCGAAAGATATATAGTACATTCATAATTCAAACCTCCTGGGCTCCAAACATTTAGCAATAGAATTGTATGTACCAGATAGAGAGATAGATAGATAGATAGATAGATGATAGATAGATAGATAGATAGGTGGGTGATAGGGACAGAGAAGACATGAGAGAGACAGAGAGAGGAGAAAGAAAATAAGACACACAAGACACAGCCAGAGTAATGAAAACAATATCACTATCTCGGTGAATGAGACACAGAGATATGCAAAGTTAGCAGTAGAACAGCTATAGCAAGTGCTGTCATCTTATAGAAAAGCAAATAGTAAGTGAAGGCTTGGCTCCTGAATGGTAAAAAGGAACAAGTCTTCCATGCCAATTGGGAATTTGAAGCCACTTTGCTACTTGGAACCAGAGATGGGGTATGTGATATTCTTTCCTTATCTAAGGAGGCTGAATGTAACAAGTTATCCATGTCTGTCTGGGGCCATATAGAATCCTAAACTTGGGAGGTGAAGGGAGGGTTACATATATCACCTTGAGAATAGAAATTGAATCAGACCACTTTGTGTCTGAATGTTCTGCAGGGTGTCTGTATCCTTGCAGGGTTGGATCTGAGGGATGTTATTATAAATGTGGTTCTAGACTGATGTGATAGAGGATGCAAGTAGAAATTGCTGGATAGTGAGAGGTGAGTACAGAGGGATAATAGAAAAGTCATAGAAAAATAAACCAACCTTTTCCCTTAAAATGAACCTGGAATCTCTTAATTCCAAATGCATGAAGAATACAGCAGGAAAATATTTAAAATTAGATTATTAATTTACATGAAATTAATTTTATTGAGCATTTTTGACAAATACTAAAATAAGCATCCTATTTAGTTCTAATAATTTATTTTGACAGTATTAACACAGTCATTCAAAATGGAGCTGATTAAAAAGGAGGTAAGAAAAAAAAGAGTGATGGATGATAGATTGAGAGGATCCAATATGTGTTTAATCAGAGTTCCAAAAGAATAAAGAAAATACTGCTGAAACCACATTTGAAGAAAGATTGAGATTCTGGCTGAGAATTTTTGAGGATTGAAGAAAGCTGTGATTCATGAAGTTTAAAGGATACAGTAACAGCCAAGTAAGATAAATAGAAATACAAATAAATATACAAACTAGGTTTTCTGCTCAGGGTCTTACCAGATCGAAATTAAAATGTTGGCCAGAGCTGAGATTTCATCTGAGGCTGAGTTCTCTTCTAAACTCAACAATCGTTGGCAGAATTCAGTTCCTCATAATTATAGGGCCTGGAACTTCCATTTCTTGCTGGTTGTCAACTGAGAGTTGTTTTTGCTCTAGGAGCCACCAATTACCCTGCCAATGGGCCTTCTCTACAGCTTGGCAGTTGCTGTTTCCAGGTCAGCACTACAGTCTCTCATCCTCCCTGTCTCTTCTTTCAGGAAGGGCCCAGTCCCTTTTAAGGATTAGGTCACGATAGTCTCAAATCAGGATAATCCCCCTTTGGATTAACTCAAAGTCAACTGATTTGGGAACTTAATTACATCAGTAAAATTCCTTAACCTTTGCATATAACAACCTAATTCTGGGAGTGAAATCATCATATACATAGTCTTGCCCAGACTCAGTTGGTGGTCTGCCTCTTAAGGATAATATTTCTATAGGGTGCCTGGGTGGCTCAGTTGGTTAAGTGACTGCCTTCGGCTCAGGTCGTGATCCCGGAGTCCTGGGATCGAGTCCTGCATAGGGCTTCCGGCTCAGCAGGGGGTCTGCTTCTCCCTCTGACCCTCTCCCTTCTCATGCTGTTTCTCGCTCACTCTCTAATAAATAAATAAAATCTTAAAAAAAAAAAGAATAATATTTCTATACATTAAGGACAACCAATTAGAAAATTTCACAGAAAATAAAAGTTACTATTCACCATAGCTACAGAAAATATGAGATGCTGCGATAGTCAGGATTCTAAGATGTCCCCCAATATTTTCCTACTCCAGTGTGCATGCCCTGACCATGAAAATTTTAGATTTTACTTTTGTGATTCGATAAGATAATATGGCACAGCTGGTCTGGTCTGGGTGGGCTTGATCTAATCATATGAGCCCGGTAAAAGTAGAGTTTTCTCCAGGTGATAGTGGAAGAGAAAGTTAGAGAATCACACTTGCCCTGACCTGGAATAATATAAACACACATGCTGTGGACTGTTGGTAGAGAGGGGCAGCCTCGAGAAGGTGCAAGCTGTCCAGCACCAACAACCAGCAGGAGAATGGAAACATCAGTCCCACAACCCCAAGGAAATGAATTCTACCAACAACCTGTATAATCTTGGAACAATTATAGGTGACTTAACTTAGGGAATCAGAGTTAGGGGAGTTCTTCCAAACTTAAAACAACCTGCTTGTTTAACAGAAGACAATCAGGACATGATGCTGTGAAGCCACCAATTGCCAGGTGAATAGGAGAATCAGGCTATGTATCCTACAATGTTGGCCTATTATTATTTTGAATTTCTGCCATTATTATAGCATAGAAGCTTGTTTCCATACTTGCAAAACAGAGACAGGGATGTACAGTCTCTCAGAGCACCTCTACTTTAATATCTGTGCTTATAAGGAGTGCAAACAAACAGATATATCTGACTTTCCTATAACCCACTGAAGCAGTCTGCCTTTTAATATCTAAATCTACAAAGCAGCACTTAGGCTAGGTAGAGGGCAGGAAGTGATGTCTAGAAGTAAACAAATAAGATGCACTGTGTAAACAATTCCAGATGGATCTCAGGTAAAACAGCTTGAAGGGCAGCCTTATAGAATCACACCTCTGTAGCAGGAACAAGCACTTGATAATGGGGCAGGCTTTATTTGCCTGCACACTCTGAATTTGCTTTCAATTAGATGGGAAGGCAAAGCTTCTGCCAGCCCAGCAGAACAAAACTCTGCCTCTGTTTATGTCTTAGTCCCCTAGGTAGAAGGTTAACTTTGGGGATGACAGATGAAATGCTTTGGTTTGTCATTTATACCACTGTGCACAGATGGTTCTCAGGCATCTATATGATCTTTCTCGTTACTATTTACTGCTCCTCCATCCGGTCCCAGGAGACCAGGTGTGAAATCCAGCACTAAGCAGTTTTTGCTAGCTGTGAATTGCATTGAGCCAAAGAGGCCATGTGGCTGGACTTTGGAATGTAAAATAACGTCATTACTTATACCATGAAATTAAATTACATGTTAACCAAAGTCCTAAAATATGCTCCAGGGAGAAATTTTGCTCTTTTTAGAGATGATATCACCAACTTGGGTTATCATTTAAGAAATATGACAACTTATACATTTTAATTTTCCCAGTATAAATATGAATATTTTTAAAATTTCTTTTTCTTGTTTGCTAATGTAATTCTCAAGTAATATGTTTTAATTCAACCCATTAGATATTTATGGATATCTTACTATATATAGGTAGTGCTTGAAGAACTACTAAGGATGCAATGATGGGAAAATTACAGTTACCATTGCCAAGCATCCCACAGTCCTTGGGAAAGAATATGGCATGAATGGAAAAACGATATAAGAAATTCAGGAAGTGCCTCTTTGAAAGGTTAGAGGATGGAGAGATGGTTAGTTGAGTGAGATCAGGCATAGTTTTAGGGTAGGCTGGTATTATGTCTGCTCAGCCTTAAAGGATGGGCAGAATTGCAACAGATAGAGATGGAAGAGAAGGTCATTTCACACTCATAAAAGTCAACTTGACGTGGGAAGGCATAATGTACAGAGCAAGAACTGGCATATAGTTCTATACAGCTGAATCCTTCAAATTTGAACAGAAATTAAAAATATTTATTGCATGGAAACCATTCATCTTTCAAATAGAACTATATTCTCCATTTCACAGAAAGTAGAACCAAGACACAGGTAAGAAGTGTAGTTAACGCTTTACTGGGGCATCATGTGCCAGGCACTGTTCTCAGATGCCTTCCAAGTGTTCCTTCACTTAATCTGTAAAACAGCCTTATGAGGCAGTACTCTAGTAACCCCAGTTTACTGCTAGGGAACTTAGATACAGAGAGGTTAAAAAATTTATCCAAGTTACAGATCTACTCACCATAAAGTGAGCAATGGCTTTTCCTGTCTGTATTCAGTGTTTCTACTTACCACTTCTGAGGGGAAAAAGTGAAAAAAAGTTAGGCTCAGAAGCTGAGAATTAATCAGACAATGGGACATTAAAATTTTTGAACAGAGTGATACTCTGTTAAGTTTCAGACAAAATTGGAAAAAGAGAGAAAGAACAAGGAAAAAAATGATTTAGGAAGTCATTACAGAAGTCAAATTTTGTGTGGATGAGATCGGTATTAGAGCTGTTCTAGAAAAACCACTAGCATGGTCAGGCTATGGATGGCTGACTCCTGAAAGAATCTGAAGGAACCCTCAAGGAGTTTGCTCTTTATTCAAAATGAGCCTCCTCAGGCCCAAGTAGGGTACAAATCCAGGATTCTTCATGTGACTGATAGACTTGTGGCATTTTCTGGGTATTTTCATTTGTTTCTACTACTTAGTTTTAAAGAGATTTATCAGACATGATTTTGCTTCTCTGGCCAACTGAGCTCATTAACAGATTTACTTTTCCAGAGATAGCAACTACAAAATCTGGAAAAAAATACAAAAAAGTAACAACTTAAAGGAGAGTGAATATGAGGAGAATTAAAACTTGGAGGAAGGGGATTGCACATGGTGAGTTTTTTGCTAGTTTAGTCTGAGGGCAGGGCAGGTGGCATTTGGTGCCACACATCAGGAATAAAACTCTAATAATTTGCAGACTTTCTGACCTGAAGAATTAGAGAAGGGAGTTCAGAGTAATTACTGTTTCAAAACGGTAAGGACAGAACCCCAGAACAGATACAGCCGGAGGGGAGGACCCCAAATCTTTGTATAAACTTTCCTCAAATCTCTGGCTAGCCCTGAACCAAGCATGTGCGGGAAGACTCTAAGCAATCCCACCTAGATAGGACAAAGTAAATAAACAAACAAAAAACCAAACTGAGATTTGACCTATTGCCTAGGAGACAAAGTTTGCTTATATCCAACCAAATTATTGCTTACTAACCAAAAATATCATCACTCTTTGGAAGAACAAATGTGGCCAATTCTTAAGAGAAAAAGCAATGGAGGCCAAATCTGAGATGGCTCAAATGTTATAATAAGTAGGTAAGTCCTTCAGTCAATTAATAAACTATACTTAATGAGATGCAGGAAAATACACTCATAATAAATGAAAAGATAGGACATCTCAGTGGAGAAACAGAAGCTCTAAGAAAGGACCAATGGAAATTTTTGAACTAGTCAATAGGTACTTCATCTTGTGGTGGGGATAGACCCAAAATATGATGGGAACCAGAGCAGAATAGACTTGAGAACTATGTTTTCAGAAATGCCCAGAAGACCTAGTGTGACTACAAAGCCTCTCAGACTCACTCCAGTATACCTACAAGACAACGAGGACAGAGGCACCTGGGTGGATCAGTTGGTTAAGTGGCTGCCTTCAGCTCGGGTCATGATCCCAGGGTCCCAGGATCGAGCCCTGCGTCGGGTTCCCTGCTCACTGGGGAGCCTGCCTCTCCCTCTCCCTCTCTCTGCTGCTTCCCCTGCTTGTGCTCTCTCCCTCTGTGTCAAATAAATAAATAAAATCTTTAAAAAAAAAAAAAAGACAATGAGGACAAAGTTGTAGCCAAATGTCAGTGGTGGAAGAAATTCTTCTTAAGTGTTTCCTAATGAAATGCACTGTTGGAAATTTCACCATTAGAAAAGTAACTCTAAAAAGCTGTTGTCCTTTGTACCATATTTTGAGAACAAAGCACATGTCCCTAGAATAAAATGAGAGTAAGGGAGAACAGGGAGATGTACCACCAATGAGATAAAGGTAATAGAATGAAAAGAATAACGATCCACTCTCCATTTCTGCCTGTCACCTCCTTTGTCCCTCACCTAGAACAAAATCCAAGCATGTGATCTTTAGGGTATGTCCATTTGCTTGCTTATCTCATTTAATTATATGCATCCTTCATACTTTCAGGAATAATTTGAGAATACTTAAATTATCACATATTAATAAGAATGAGGTATAGATATCAATATAGTTTTCAGAAGTCATACAGAGAAATAAAACAAAATAATAAATATTCCCCAAACCTGTGATACAGTGGTTTTAAAGTTGTATATTATATTTTCCTTTGACTAAAATTTAAGGGCAAGCTTCATGGATAATAATAAATGATATTAATAAATAATTATTTCATAATCATTAAAATCCTAATTATGAAGACTTTGGAGTAACATGCAAGATGCTTCTGCTATGGCTGACAGAAGCAAATTACAAAATAGTGTGTGTACTCTAATTATAACTAAGTTAAAATCATCTTTGTTAGGGCAAGATATAGAAAACCAAGAAAAAAAAAAGAGGAATTTCAAAATTGGGGAAATAAAATTGTGATAGTTTTTTTCCTAATTTCTGTAATGACTATGTATATGTAATAAATAAACTTTAGCTTTGCCCTTCTGGAAACTAAGAATATACAGAAAACAGCACTAGATTTTACTTTACACATTAGGTAAGTGGCAATCTCTGAATAAAAGAAGCTATTAAAACCATAAGAGTTAAAACAACAACAAGAACAAGAACAAGAACAACAACATAAGGGTTTTAGAACTGCTTGGGACTCAGAGAATCCCTGAGATTCACAATGTGTGTATGAAGCTACCCTGATGTGCTCTGATGAAACACAGGGGTTTGGGAGCTCCATCTGCCTCTATCCCTTCAACTTATAGAAAACTAAAGAAAAACCTAAGGATGGACATAGTATACTTGAACTGTTGTGCTGTTGGTTGAAGCTAATGAAACCTGGAACTTTTGTTTTTTCAAGACATTCTTAAAAAATGATTCTCATCTCACAAGCCACTTCAGCACAAAGGCAATTTAAATTACATTTTAATCAATAATGCAAATAAAGTGTTCCTTTTCAAGCCTGAGAGTAGGAAAATAAAACATTATAAATGACTTCTCGATTCTCCGCTAGAATCTGCAGAGTTTTGCAGTTCTTGGAGAAAATGAGAGGATGGCAATTCCCACAGTAACTTCTTATCTTCTCAGTAAATGTGTGTAAGTCCCAAAGGCAGTGCCCACTTATAATTCAATTGGTAATTTGGCTAGCATAAGAAAGAGGTTGAGGAGATTGAACAAAAAATCCCTGAGACAAAGGGACTTGATGGTACCTTTATACTAGTTTGGTTTACATCCTAATATACTACCTGTTTTTTAAAGACTTCTATGAATCTATCTCAAAGAGGTCTCTCTCATCTCCTGATCATACAGTCCTTAATTTTCCACATTCTTACGATGCTCATCATGTTCTGACTGCCATTATTGTTGTACGAGGCAATATGGAGGACCTCAACTTTGCTAATAGATTTGATGTGGAACCTCAACCCTCTGATCAGTATTTATATGACATCAGGTGAGCTTTCTTAAATTCACAAATTAGAATATTTCTCATTAGGAATTCTTAATTGCAGGAAACAAACTGAGGGTTGCTGGAGTCGGGGGTGGGGTGGGAGGGATGGGGTGATTGGGTGATAGACACTGGGGAGGGTATGTGCTCTGGTAAGCGCTGTGAATTGTGCAAGACTGTTGAATCTCAGATCTGTACCTCTGAAACAAATAATGCAATATATGTTAAGAAAAAAAAAAGAAGAAGAAGAAGGTAGCGGGAGGGGAAGAATGAAGCAGGCGAAATCGGAGGGGTAGACGAACCATGAGAGACGATGGACTCTGAAAAACAAACTGAGGGTTCTAGAGGGGAGGGGGGTGGGAGGATGGATTAGCCTGGTGGTGGGTATTGAGGAGGGCACATTCTGCATGGAGCACTGGGTGTTATGCACAAACAATGAATCATGGAACACTTCATCTAAAACTAATGATGTAATGTATGGGGATTAACATAA
>NC_138369.1:124575280-124609480 GCF_054177405.1 Leptonychotes weddellii
CTAAACTCTGAATTAAACAGAGCCCCGGGAGCTTCTGTTAGCTTAAAGTGTTACAGCTGCTCACAGAGTCAAGCATCCTTTGCTTTGGGATCAGGTCCATGTTCTGTGTTCTAGTAGATTGTATCTGAAATCCCACCTCCTTTGCTGTTTGGCCCTCTGAGAACTTCAGATTTCAGAAACTCAGAAGGATTTTGGGACTCCTACTTTTGATAGTGTCTTTTCAATTCCTCATTCACTTGACCTTTTCTGTAGTCTTGTTTCCGGGAGACCACATATCCTTGGCATCTCTCTTGGTTAGCTTTTGGCATCACATATCTAGTTCTGGCTTTTAATATCTATATTTTGTAAACCTTGCCAACTGTTTTCTGAGTTACTACTTGCCCAGGTTTAGTGCTAGTTACTGGGGATAAGTACACCAGACTGGCATAGTTAACATCCTCACAGGGCTATAGTCTAACAGGACACACAAACAATTAAACAGGAAGCTATTGTTTAGAGAGGTAAGTCTATGATGGAGGATGTAGAGCCAAGTGAAGTGGATCCAGAGAAGTCTTCACAGGGGAGATCTCTGAGATGAGACACAAAGGAGGAGTAGCAATGATCTAACCTCCATAATGGCAGGGACAGACCTGTCTAATTGATCTCAGTGTCCTTAACAGAGTGTCTGTCATATAATTAGAATTCAGTAAATATTTTTGAATGAAGAGATGAATGCAAAGTGAAGAAGTCGAGAGAGACTCCCTCCTTGATCAAACTTGAGTCAGGTTCCCTTGAGCCCTCTCTTTTTGGCTAGGCTTCATCCATGGGCCTGGCCCTTGGCCTACTGAGCCCAGTTTTAGCAAGAAAGAGCCAGTTTATAATACCCCTCATCCTTGGTATCTAATGACCTTGGCCTGTCTCTATCAGGAATCCAATTTAGCAAGAATCCTCCTATCCTTGATATATAATCAAATTCCTCTTAATTTTTTATTCACTGACCCCCTCCCCCTCTTCTCTGCTCACTGGTTATAAATCCCCAGCGGTCTTTGCTGGGTTTGGAGTTAAGTTCAACCTCTGTGCTTCATTGCACCAGTCTCAAGTAAAATGGCAACATTTTAACAAGTGTCAGAATAATTTGTCTTTAGCAAGGGTAAAGATACTATGAAGGCTGAGATACAAGCATCCTTAGTTCACTTACTTTCTTCCTGCAAATTTTTGGCAGTTTTTCTGCAAAAGAAGAAATTTTTTACACCACTGATTATTATGGAGATTAAAAGAAATACTGTATTAAAATGATGTATGCAAAATATTAAAATAATGCTTGGCATATAATAGATGAGAAATAAGTAGTAGATACTATCTTTTTTCTACTGGCATTTCCTCATGCTCTTAGTTATCCAAAGTAAGCTTTGCTTCCCTCGATTTAGATAGAATCAATGAAGTCTGAGCCCCTCCTGAAATTATGTGCAATATGGTGTATACACTCTCCCCATTATGTAATATCCCTAGCCCTTTCTTTTTTTTTTTTTAAGATTTTATTTATTTATTCGACAGAGAGAGAGAGACAGAGAGAGGAAACACAGGGGGAGTGGGAGAGGGAGAAGCAAGCTCCCCGCCGAGCAGAGGGCCCTATGCGGGGCTTGATCCCAGGACCCTGGGATCATGACCTGAGCCGAAGGCAGATGCTTAACCGACTGAGCCACTCAGGCGCCCCTCCCTAACCCTTTCTTCTACTCTCTCAACACCTACCCCAAATTGGCTTCTCTTCCTAAAGACTATATTTTTTCTCTGAAGTACTGTTTTCCCCTTAGTCTTTCAAGGTATACATCTTGAATAAACTTCAATGGTTCTCTCTACTTTACCCTTTTCCAGTAGTTCTGCAATTAAATGTCAGCAGTGTTTCTCTTAAAATGCTATGTCTTGTCATTTTTTTCTACTCTCACTTTGGACCATTTTCACTTTGTGCTGAGATTTCTGTAAGAGCTGATCTCCTGGCCTCTAGCTTTTCTTCACAGTGAGTCCATTCTTCATGGCATTGCCATATTTTACTTTTAATGGATTGTTCCTATACTCCTAACTCCGTATTATTTCTTGGATGAAGCCCCTTACCCACTATGATGGCCTTCTGACACTTGATTTATTGTTCAGTGCATTTGCTACACTTTGTGATCAAGAGTAGAATTAATTTTCTTAATGGATCCTCTTCCCAGTAATTAATAATTATTAATAAGTGCTTAAGCCAGGCAACAAATGGTCTGAGCATATTCTCCTTGTTTTTCCCAAGAATGTCCTTCTACTCTCTCTTCTGCCTCTCCAAATCCTAGCCATCTTTCATGCTCTAGTTCAAGCCCTACCTGTTTCAAAGAGGAAGTCCCTAATTTTCACTGTTTTCCTGTTCTAACCTCTGACTACGTGGGTTGTTAGTTTCATGCCATTTAGCCCTTTGTAGTTAGTGTATGATGTGTGTGCATGTGAGCACACAGGTGTGTGCACCACTTTCTCTTCCTGCACTCATGACAGGAACAGGACTTGTCTCATATTTCATACCGCTCCCACCACCAGACTATTTTAAAAATGTAGAATGTACTAAATAATTGTAGTTGATAAACAATCTTAACCGTATATGCAGATAGAATTTTAAACTTAATTTCTTAAATATTTTCAAAAAGTATAGAAAAATGTACCCATATAAATTTTAGTTCTTTAGAGTAACAGTGCACTATGAACGTTGCTTAACAAGCTGTCAGTTTTCCCAAGTATGGAAAAAGATACATAAATCAATAAGGAATTTGTTATTTTCAAACTATGTCCTCCTGCAAGACATTGTTTATTAATAAGTTCCACATTAAATCAGAAATCACATCACTCCTGTTGATTATGTCGTAAGTTATTACCTGACTCTGCAGTCTTGGCTGTTGTTATTTCTCTAAAGACAGGGACCTGAGCCTAATGCTTTGTAAGGGTCTTTGCCATCTGAAAATATCTTTAAATAGTTCTACAGAGATACACTTTCACACATGCATTGAAGGTCTTGAAGGTTATTTTCCTTCCTGAAATTTATATGCAAAATGAAACACGGACAAACATATGTACACTGTTTTTCCATTTCCTAATTCAGAGAAATGACTGAGTAAATTTAATTTTAATTTTTAACAACATCTTACCTAAGAGAAAAGACAGACAAATAGTTAAAGCAGTGATCATTTTAGAATGTTTGAGAGAAAGAAAGCCATGAGCCAAAGTGAAACAACAACAATAATAATAATAATAATAAATATTTATTTATTGCTTACTATGTTCCGGCTTTAGTATACACTTGATATCAACTTTTTGTTCTCCAATTCCAAAGTGAAATCTCTGGTGAGCCCATATAAATAATAGAATATCAGAACTTTATGGGACCTTAGAGATCACCTAGTCTACCTTCTAATTTTATGGATAAGGACACTGAAGAGAGGAAATGGGAGTTAAATTGTCCAAGGTCACAGGACAGTTTAAAGATAGTCTTACTGGGATTAAATATACAGTTTTCATGACCTTCTCCCACCTGGTAATTTTATCTTAATCCTTGCTGATGTAAAGGGATGAATTTTACAAATATAGACTTACCTCATATTGAAGTCTGATCTCAAATTGATAAGGATTCATTCTACAGCCTTGGATCTGCTGTACAACATAGTGTAGGATGCAGTGTTGTGCACTTAACAATTTTTTAAGAGGGTAAATCTCCTGTTAAGTATTCTTTAGTAAAAAAGAAAAAGAAATGATGGAAAAGAAAAAAGCAAGGAGACCTAAATCCTTTGGAGATGATGGATGCATTTATAACCTTGAGTGTGGTGATGGTATCACAGGTATATGCATATATCCAAACTCATCAAAATGCATATGCATTAAAAAGGTATGATTTTTGTATATGAAGTGTACCCCAATAAAGCTGGGAAATGTCATGTTCAAAGAAGTAAAAATTATATTTGCATTAAATGTTAAATAAATTAATGTTACTTCATTCAAATTATTAAATTCAATAAAGGATTGGGAGTTTTTACATAAAACCTAGTTTTCTGGCTGCTTGTTCCCTGTCTGAACAGAACCATTAGCTGAAGTTTTGCTGAGATACGTGCTCTGCAGTTCAGCCTGCCAATCTCACATTATGTGACCTTTTTGTTACCAGTGGGACTTTGAATTTCAGATCTTCATTCTCAAGCTTTTTGTCTATATGTATCCAGGATTCTTTAATCTTACTTTTTTCTTTTGTCTCTGCCTTCCTTTAGGCCTTCAGCATTTGTTCTTTGGATGAGCTAGGAAACTGGTTTTCTTATCTCTCCTGACATTTATTTGATAGATAGCTTTCAAAGCCCATTAGTTGATCCCCTTCTTTCCAAAGTAGCAACTAGTGTAGCCACAGAGAGGTAAGGAACAATTGCTCACTTTCTCATTAAGGGATCATTTAAAATTCTTTTTCCAGGTAATGTGACGCCACACCCATTCAGTTGGAGAGACACAGAGAGAAGGCTCACACTGTCCAAAAACATGGCCACCCACCTGCCTCCCCGGGGCTCACTCTGGCCCCTGCTCTCTGTCTCTCTCCTGCAACCCAGCTGTGCCTCACAGTACCAGGCTTCTCTTCTCACTGTCCTCTCTAGTCAGTAGGTTTGCAGTTAGGTTTTCTCTGTGCCTCTAATACCATTCCCTCTCTATCCCCCTCATTATTTGTATCTATACCTTGAGCCTAGGGAAGATCAATAAAAAGATGTTTCAAGTTTTTAAATGTTTTTCTTATCAATGAATTTGTCCTGGGCATAGTATTTCAATTTCACGAACGATCTAGGAGTGTCTCTCCATGGAAATGATCTCAGGCATTGAACTGAAAGTATAAAATACATGCTAATGATGAAAAGAAAGGGCAAAAGGGACATTACAGGCAGAAATATTTTATGACCAATATAATGGCGTAGCAAACCACTTTTAGAATAACTAAGCATTTTTGTTAAAAAACATAAAAGGTCAAATAGCATATCTTAAATTGCAGAAAGAAATTCATTCAATTTTAAAATTGTTCTTGCACTACCCAAAGTTACTTAGAGGACAAAATAACTGAGGTTAATAGACTTTACTATGTCACCAGCCTAAGTGGTTGATCAAAATATAAATTTAAAGGAATAAGGCAGACATTTCAAGCCTATAATGACATGTCATCAATCTCCGAAATGATTCTGTTTCCAGTTTGTCCTAAAATGACAGTTTTATTTTTTTATTTTTTATTTTTTATTTTTAAAGATTTTATTTATTTATTTGACAGAGAGATAGAGAGAGAGCACAAGTAGGCAGAGTGGCAGGTAGAGGGAGAGGGGGAAGCAGGCTTCCTGCTGAGCAGGGAGCCCAATGCAGGATTCGATCCCAGGACCCTGGGATCATGACCTGAGCCAAAGGCAGCCACTTAACCGACTGAGCCACCCAGGCGCCCCACGATGACAGTTTTAATCCTGCATATTTTCCCATCAAAGATGCAACTTTCACTTTCTCTATTATTTTAACTTTGTCATCATCCTCATAAATAGTGAAATCCTATTCAGCACTGACTCCTTTAAAATCAGTAATTTCGAATGATGCTTGCTGGAGTTTGAGGCAGGTGGGGGGGCTTGATTCTGAGGGACAGCTACTGGCCTGACTCCACTAACTGGTTTCATCCCTCCCTTAAGGAAAGATTTGCTCACTTGGGACTGGCAAATAATCAGTGTTCTGGGCCAGTACTAATTCTCTCACCATATTGCGCTTGATTCTTTTTTATTTTATTATTTCATTCTTTCTACAATTTCACGTTAGATTGTTATATTGTTTAAGAGGAAGACAGCTAACAATAAGTGAGCAAGATGCCAAAAGGGAAGTTTATTATTTTCAAAACGGTATTATTGGCCTCAACAAGTGCCTCTTTGGAGACTTTTAGAACAACAGCAACAACAACAACCCCCCCCCCAAAAAAAAAGAAAAGAAAAGAAAGGGTTTCTTTCATGATGACAACATGGAGATTCTGATTTCTTGAGACAGAAGCTGTTTATGTGCACCAGCTCTTTTGACAATTTTTCCCAATCAGGTGAATTGAGGTCATTTGTAGGGAGTTTTTAGTAAAACAGTATGAAAGTCTTCACATGTGCTGTTCCCTTTGCCAGGAAAGTTCTTCCCCCCGATGTTCCTCTGCTCTTGTGTTACCTCTTCAGAGAGATTTTTCTTTTGGCCAACTGATCTAAAGTAAGAGGACAGTTCTCTTTAGTCCCTTGTATTGATCTGTTTTTCATCATATCATTGTCACCTACAAATGAGTCATACATTTATTTGTAGATTACCTACTTAGCACATTAGTTAAATGAGGGCAAGGATGTCATCTCTTTAGTTCATGGCTCTATTCTCAGAGCCTAAGACAGAGGCCTGGCACAAAGCAGGTTCTCAGTAATTATTTGTTGAAATTATTAATTAGTAAAATATTGGTCCCATACAAAGGATTATTTTATTTTAAAACTATGAACCATGTGATTACACCATTATGATGAATATCCAATCTACCATCTTTCTTGAAGTGCCAATACACATTTGTACAAGTATACACTCTTTAGTTCATCAGATATATTTGCACAAGTAACCAGTTATAAAAAAACAATACAACACGGTTAAGCCAAGCAGTCAATTGAAAAACAACAACATCCTTTATCTAACTTTAGAGTTTTATTTATTTCAAATTCCTGTGTACCTTTTAAATAAATTTAAAATTTGTTGTTGTTTGTTTTGTTTTTTTAGTGACAAAGGAACGGAGACGGGAGATCAACAGTATGCAGGGAAATGATTTTAAAGCAAGAGATGGTCAGTTGCCATTTAGCATAACATGCTTCTCTTATTTTTACCTTTTCACTAGCATAAGGACTTGAAATATATTTGTTATATAGAACCTGCAGTTGGTCTATTTGATGACACTGAGAAGAACCTTGAGAAATGTTCTTATTTATCTATATAGCCAGAATAACATTTTATCGACATTGAAAAGCATGTGACTTTTCTTTTCAATAAATGTTTCAGTTAAGATGGAAATGCCAATTTATTTGTGTCAAAGTATCCAAAGTACTCTGAAAGAAAAGTTACAGTTTGATTTTTAAACTGAACCTGATTGAGCACTTGCTATATGCCATCTCTTCTGCTACCTTCTGGGACGGCAGAGGTCACCCCATGACAGGGGCTGTCTCAAGGATTGCCCAGAACAACATGAGAGATTATTTCTTTGTTTACTCACACATTTATTGACTTCATCTTGTGACAAAAATGATTTACACTAATCTATTAAAGGTTATAAGCTATGAAACAATAGGAGTTAGAAGCAGGACAGAAAGATAAGGTGAAGGATAAACAAGGGGAGGACAATAAAATATGGCTATGGAATAGTATATCCTTGCTGAGGGATATATATGAATTGATAATTATGACTCAGTGTGTGAATAAATGTAACACTAAGTATGTACATGGTACAGTTTTAACAGATAAGGGAGTGAACAACTGTCTAAATATTTCTCAGGAGATTTTAATGAATCAGAGAAGATGTCCTGGAATTAACAGAATTCCTGAGTTCCTGAGGAGGAATAATAATTGTTCAGACAGATTGAGTGGGGGGTTACAGTACTCTAGGCAAAGAGAAAAACATGTGGCATGTGCAAAATCATAGAAGCATGCATAATTAAAACAGCATGGGACATTTGGGAAATTATAAGGATAAAAAAGGAATGGGAGAAGCCAGTGATGAGGGTAAAATGGGAGGATGGCTTCCAGCCAGTTCTTGTGTTGCATTAATTTGGTGTCAGATAGAAAAACACAGGTGATGGTGCACCTCAGTGAACACAGTTTTGGATGGTGGTTCAGTTGTGTTTTGAGGAGGAGATGTTGTCACTCACTCAATTTTTTAAGCATGCCGTAATGTTGACTGTTGGCCAGAAAGGTGAGCTGATGGTTCAGCTGTGCTCACCTGTGGATAACCTGAAGGCATTCCCAGAGCAGAGCTGTGTGCACTTATTACCACTGTATCATGAAGTGATCCTCCAAATGCAAATCCTTCAGAGCTGAAATGATAGGGGTAAGGCTCAAGGGGTATTTACAGAATTCTAATTCTTTGGAAATATACCTCATGTCAGATGGGAACCGGTAATGATTTAAAAAGGACAGAGGCCCAACACAACACAATGTCTTTATTTTATTCTATGTTGTCTGCATCTCACATCCACTCCTTTATTGGATCATGGTTTCCACCCCCGGTGAGCCTTTCCCCCCTGTACGGTACTACCACAAGCCGGGTTTCTTTCCAGACTTTGGTCTTTGGCCTCATGGTTGACAGAACAGTCCTTTCAGCTCTACTCTGTATCATTAGTCCAGGTCACATGACTCACTTTTGCTCATTGGATAAGTCCCAACTGAGTAGGTGGACATGGACAGCCCTACACTACCTGGGATGTCCACAAGCCGAGTTCTAAAGCTATCCCAGTCCATACTCTCGGAGCTCTTCCAGACATAATCTCTTTCCTCTGCCCTGTGTCATATCTCTAACACACGCTGCCCTGTGTCATATCTCTTAACAACTTAATGAAATTCTGAACTTTTTTCAAGGTCCAAGTGAAGCATACCTTTCTTCATCATGCCATTCATCCTCATTGCCCTGGAACCAAAATCCTCATTCTTTTGGCTCCACTAACAATTTCTTTCTCTTACCTCATTTGTGGTATTGTGTGTTTTTTTCTTACTAGACTCTGAGTTTTTATAGACAAAAAATTATGTGTCCCCCTTTGTTTCTTCTCATTTTGACAATCCCCTCCACCCCAAACTTCATCCACAGTGCTTGGCCTAGTGCCGTGTGTGTGTGTGTGTGTGTGTGTGTGTGTATTTTAAAATTTGTGAAAGGATTCCCTCCATTCCCCCTCCCCCCATCTAGTTAATTAATATCTATCACGTCACATATTTTTTTAGATTAGTATATTTAAGTTTTACTATCTTAGCAAATTTCAATTTTACAATACAGTGTTGTCGACTATAGTCATCACGTTATAAATTAGATTCTCAGACTTTATTCATCTTAAAGCTGAAAAGTTTGTAACTTTTCCAACCTCTCCCCTCTTGCCCCTCCCCGCAACTTACTTTTCTATTCTATTTCTATGAGTTTTACTTTTTTTTTTTTTTAAGATTGTACATACTAGTGACACAATGCAGTATTTATCTTTCTCTGGCTTATTTCACTTAGCATAATGCCTTCAAAGTCCATTCATGTTGACTTAAACAGCAGTATTTCCTTCTTTCTCAAGGATGAATACTCTCTCTCCCTGTCTCTGTCTCTCTCTACACACACACACACACACACACACACACACACACACACACACCCTGCATCTTCTTTATCCATTCGTCCATTGACACTCAGGTTGTTTCCATGTCTTGGCTATTGAACATGGGAGTGCCCCAGAAGTGGGATTGCTGGGTTGCATGGTAGTTCTATTTTTAATATTTTGAGGAACCTCCATAGTATTTTTCACAGTGGCTGTACCAATTTACATTCCTATCAACAGTGCACAAGAGTTCCCTTTCTTCTACATCCTCACCAACACTGGTTTATCTCTTGTCTTTTTGATGATAGCTATCCTGACAGGGATGAAGTGATATCTCATTTTGGTTTTGATTGCATTTCTCTGATGATTAGTGATTTTGAGCACCTTTTCATGTACCTATTGGCCATTTGTATGTCTTCTTTGGAGAAATGTCTTCTTTGGAGAATTCAGTTCCTCTGCCCATTTTTTAATCAGTTTTTTTGGTTTCTTTGTTTTGTTTTTTTGTTTTGCTATTGAGTTATGTGTTCTTTATACATTTTGGATATTAACTCCTTATCAGATATCTGATTTACAAATATTTTCTCCCATTCATAGGTTGCTTTTTCATTTTGTTGAAGCTTTCCTTTGTTGTACGGAAGGTTTTTAGTTTGATGCGGTCCCACTTGTTTGTTTTTGCTGTCGTTGCCTTTGCTTTTGGTGTCAAATCCAAAAAATCATTGCCAAGACTGATAGCAAGGAGCTTACCTCCTATATGTTTTTTCTAGGATTTTTCTTTATATTGTGATTTTTTTTCCCATTAAAGTATGGAAGGATACTATTCCATAAAATGATGGGTATTAAAGAGGGCACGTATTGAATGGAGCACTGGGTGTTATACGCAAACAATGAATCATGGAACACTACATCAAAAACTAATGATGTAATGTATGGTGATTAACATAACATAATAAAATAAAATTTAAAAAAAATAGAAGCAAATATCCTCTTTGGAAACAGCTGCTTTGGTGACAGATAACATGCAAGAGTCACACTGCATTGCACCAGGGAGATCATTAGGAAGATAGCAAAGGCCAAGCTAAATGACAGTTCAAACAAATTAACCACCTACATGGGCTATTATGGTTTTCATTTCCTCCTGCTGATCACATGGAAAGAAAGTGCCTCACAAAGCCAGCAGCTTGTTGAAATGTTGGAAAATGTTATAAGGACCTGGGCTGAGGCTACATAGGAATTAAGATCAATTATATTCTCTGCAGTTCTGATGACATCATTTGTCTTTGTTCACAAAAGCAAAAACAGATTTAAGAATTCTATTACTTCTGTGTATGTTACTCTTTATAAATTAGAGAATATTTCAACATCTGTTATCTCATTTACTTATATCAACAAATCAGTGAATGAGGAGAGATTGCATTTACTTGTCCCAATTATAGGCGGAAAAGCTGAGCCTTAGAGTTCTGAAGTAAATTACTAAACGTCACAAACTCACTGACTTAAGTTTGACTTCTAAGAGAGTGTCCTTCCTCTCTAAAATAGGAAGTATATCTCTGATTTGGGAGGAAAAAACAACAGTGGGGATGAATTCTAGAAGATAAGAAACCTCTTACATTCTAATCCAGAATGAATTTTTCTTTTTCTGCCTGCCTTGAAATATGTGGTGAATTCATATTGCACCAATTTAGGTAAGCCCAGAGTACATTTTCCCTTCTGTGCATAGTTCCTAGTTAGCATAGCCCACCTGGATCATCCTTTGGTTTCTTTAACTCCACAGCCAGGTGCATATTTAGCTCTAGGTTGAGGGGCATCTGCATGTCCTAAAGAATACCTGCAGTGCCAAAGTTGGTGGCTTGGAGATGGTGAGGGGCTCATGAGAGTTCCCCTTTATCCTTATGGGTTCTAGCTTGTATTCGTGGGTTACACTTTATTCCTGTTCTCACCAACCTCACATCTGTCTGCCCTTCCTTGCTTCCTGTTGTATACAACAGCCCTTGCACTGACTTTTTAACTAGCTCTCACAAATTCCTATACTAAATCCTTTGTTTATATGTATATATATGTATTTATTATATATAATAAAATTATATATACATATATATGATTTTATATGTTGCTACTGCACCATGAGGATGAGGAAGAATATGTCTATAATAATCTAGAGCGATCGGCTGGGGTGCCTCTCTATACTTGCATATCCTATGATTAAAGTCTGAAAAACTTCAATGTCCCAACATAGGCAGTTCTGCTAATGGTTCAGACCCTTCAAGAATGAAGGTGTGGGACCTATCCAGCAAGTAACTGTGACCAGCTGACATGCTGGCTGAGCATTAAGGGAATATAGAACAGGTAGTGGAAGAAGGTAGTTATAAATACCAGTTATGACGATGTGACCAGTTGCAGAAATGGCAATTGTATTAGTCATGCACATTTCTTCTTTACTTTGATATAAATAGATTTGTATATATGTTAACTGTTTTTTCTCTTCACCTGTCCCATTTCCCTACTATCTATGGTAAAATGTATTAATAGTAGTTAATTTTATATCTCAGTATTTACATTTCAGAATATCAAAGTGGCAAGTGACTCAGCTGGAAGAGTTATGGATAAGCATCACTCCAAAATAGATTAAGGCAATTTGTAGCCTCTTTTAAGGAGACAGTTAGCATGTTTTTGGTTTTGTGAGGAATCGTTGCATTATGTTAGGTGGAAGCATGATTTTGTGATTGTCTTTATTTGTCAATTAAGTTCAGTATGGTCAAAAGAGGTATAAATGGATGCCAACCTGACCGGGGGTGGACTATGATAGATTTGTATTTCAATTTAGCGAAGCTGGAATTACATTTCCAAGAATCCCCTTTACTGGAGAGTTCCAAGTTAGTGGGGACCACAAAAGATATTTGTATTAAACTTAGTGAATCAACAGGCAGTTGGCAATGGAGGATGGATGGGAAGTGGTGAGGGTGAGGACAAACCATGGGTAGTAACTGGATCCGGGATGGACTGAGACTGCCCTGGTCTCTTACTACCTTCCAGTCTCCAATTTGACTGATACGGCCGTCCTTTGCCAGGTACGTAAACAGTACCTGAGACAGAAATCAGAAAAACTGCAGGTGGGTCTGGGGGGAACTGTGGCGGCAGCTGGTCCAGCTGCTGCCCTGAATTAACAAGGTAAGGCCGGCCGCGAGCATCAGTGTGAGCCAGCTGCCACGCTGCGTAGGGCCCCTGCGCCAACCTTCCCAGTTCAACAAATATGTCTCTTGCGTCACTTCCCTTTCCCACCACAGGCCCCAGCACCACACAAAGCTAACAGCCTTCATGCACATTGAACCGGCTCCCACAATGGCATATACTATGAATTACTTACATACTTACAGTCAGTCAACTTGTGCGTGCGTATGTGTGCATGCGTGTGAGTGAGATTCCTGGTGGTACAGTTTCTTCTTCAAACTGCACTGATTTATAACTCAAGAAGTTATGATATGGTGCTTTAATGGGCAAGAGGCTTTGCTTTGAGGCTGTACTAATGATGGTGATCGTCACTGCATTACATTACATTACATCATAACCATAGCTAAAATTTACTGTGTCCTTACAGTGTGATAAGACTCTTTTTTATGATATCACAATAACCTTGGAGATAGGTGCTTTCCCTATCATCATTCTTTTTATACAAATCAGACAACTGAGATATATGGCATTTAAGTCTCATCTGCACCTTGGGATTGGAAGCCCAGAGGGGGGCACAAAGGACCTGCTCTAACCATTGTGGTGTGGGGCTGTCAGTCCAACCCTCTAAATGAAGCTCATTATGAATGATCTGATCTGATTGACCTGTGTGTCAGATAGTGGGCTAGAGGAGGGGAAAAGGAGATAATGGGATTATCTGTCTGTTCACTGGGTTTAGGGATTCTGGTAAATTGGTGGTAAAAGGAAAGGAAAAGAAGTAAAAGAGGAGGAGATGGGAACAACTCTTGTACCGTGAATACACAGCTGCTTTGAACCACTTTGATAGTCATCTACTGTCTCGGGGGAAATCAAACCTTTTCTCCAGTGTGTATACCATTTTATCAAACAATGCTCTGGCTTAGTGTGCCAGACATCTGGCAAAAGATGCTATGTTCTAACTTTTGCTGTCCTTGATCTTACCAGAATTTCAGAATCATCAATTTTCATTTCATATTTAGTGCATTAAAATGATCATAACCTATATTTAAGCTTATAATCAAGTTGTTCTCTGCTTTTATGGTAGAATTTAACTTGAGGACAATAGTTGCAGTGATTAAATCAACAGGATTTTTTTCATCTAATATATTTGAATTTTTTACTGAGGAACATTTTATATAACATAAAATTAATCATTTTAACGATTTTTTTATTATTATTATTTGAGAGACAGAGAGCGCAAACAAGAGAGAGGTGAGCAGGGGGAGGGAGAGTTGCAGAGAGAGAGGGAGAAGCAGACTCCCCGCCAAGAAGTTAGACCCATGCAGGGCTGGATCCCAGGACTCCAGGATCATGACTTGAGCAGACGCTTAATTGACTGAGCCACCCACGCACCACCAAATTAACCATTTTACAGTGAACAATTCATTGGCATTTATTACACTTACAATGATATACCACAACTATCCCTATGTAGTTCCCAAACATTTTTTATCACCGCAAAAAGAAACCTATTTATTAAGCAGAGTAACTATTAATTTAAAAAAAAAAATTGTGTGTGGAAAATCCTAGTTGTTGTTGTTTATTTGTTTTTTTTAAGTAGGCTCCATGCCCAGTGTGGAGCCCAACGCGGGGCTACCCTGAGCTCAAGACCTGAGCTGAGATCAAGAGTCAGATACTTAACCAACTGAGCCACCCAGGCACCCCAAATCCTACTTGTTTTTTGAAATCTACCAAAAAATACCTCCCATTCTGCATTGGTTTTTGTCTTTTACTTATTGACACTAGTATATTCTCCCAATCTCTGACATTTTAAAAATTTGTTGTGTGTGTGTATAATATTAATATACATATATGTCATGGATATCTATTAATACATTTATATATTTATATTCTATTTAATGTACTTTAATGTTTTATATATTTATATCTTAACATATTAATATATTATGTTTTTAATTGTAATTTTAGTCAAATCCACCTGTCTTTTTTTTTTAAGTTTTATATTTTCCAATTTCTGTTTTTAAAAATCTCTTCTTATACTGAGATAATACAAAATATTTTCTCCTAAAATGTTAAGGCTTACTTTTCAAGGCTTTACTCTGGAATTTATGTTTGTATAGTGTAAAATAGGAAATACTGTTTTACACGCGGAGAGCCATTTGATTAAGAATCAGTTTCTGATAGCCAGTTCCTTTCTATCCGATGTGTTATGCTACCTCTTTCCTTTATAAGTTGCTGTCCAAATGTAGGTTTAGAGAGAGAAAAAAATAGCTAGCCTAGTCCTCTTATTTTATAGGGTAAACTAACAGGACCAAGGCCAGAGCACATAGTACAGAAATAGAAAACTCATTCTTGTCCATGGACAGAGGTTAGGCAAATGCCTGGGTAACAGCCTGGATCATGTTACTGTAATTTCTACATGTATTTTGTACATAAAAATGATGTCTGTGTTTCTAAAAAGTTTTGAAAAATAAATATGTAAGACCTGAATAATGCTGTAAATATATTGTTAAGTATATTAAAACAAAATTTATAATATTTGCCACACTTTATAGGTTTATAGGTAAGGCAACCCTGTGATGCTCTATGTTTTCTCTTATGTTTTAAATAACCTATGAAGTGATGAATAGCAATGGTTGGTCACCTTTTATATTTGACCTTGAATCCAAGTGACTTATGTTTGAATTCTAGTCTTCCCACTTATTAGCCAAATGGCTATTGAGAAATTTCTTAAATTGCTGAATCACATTCTACTCATCTGTATTACTACATAAATAAGATTGTTTGAGTATTACTTGTTGAGATGTTACATATAAAACACTTAGCTCATATCTAAGTCAAAGTAATGCCTATTGAATGATATTTATTATTATTATTATTATTAGTGTTCAAACACCCAAAATTACAGAAATATAATTAAATGAGCCTCAGTGTAGCACATGAGTGGAGTGGCACAAGAACTAAAGAATTATATACTCAACATGTAATAATCTATTACATGATAAAGGATCTATCATATATCAATGTAGAGACATAAATTTAATAAGTTGTTTTTGCATATTTAGCCAATTATTTTGTCTAAAATATTTTGGAGCCTTACTCTTCACCCTATTAAATGTATATTTTTTTAAAAGTCAGATAAAAAAGAACCGGAATACAGTTCAGGTGAGTGTGTAACCCAAACCTATAGTCAACATTACTCTTGATGGTGAGTTTCTAGCAGCATTTCCTTTAGTCGGGAGGAAGTCAAATAGAACTGCTATGTCTGCACTTATTTAACGTTGTTCTGACAATTATAAATGAAAGAATTTAGCCAAAGGAAAAGGACAGATCTACATATTGGAAAAGAGGAGGCAAAATCAACACCTTTTCCAAATGTTGATTTTTCACATGAAGAGTTTGTGAAACTAACCAATAAAACAATTAGAACTAAGAAGAAACTTCAAGAAGTTTCCCATCACAAAACAAGCATTCAGAACTTTAAAACTTTCTATCTAAGTGATAAGTTGGAAAATAGACAAGGGAAGATTTAATTCACTCTAAGAATCAAATGTATAAACTATTTGAATAAACTCAAGAACAATCATTTGGAATCAATATGAATTTAGCTACAAGTTGTTTTTTTTTTTCCTTAAACATAAAAGCTGATTAAAATTTTAAAGTGTTAACTCTCTCCAACTTTGTTTATTAAGTACAAGTCCAAACAAGTTCAACCAAATAAGCCCAAAAATGTATCTGGGAAAATAACCTAGTAAGAATAATAAATATTATATAGTTTGTATATACACATGTCACATGCACGTACAAAATTCCTACCCAATATCAAAACATGTTAAAGCTACAGTAACTTGTGTGGCATTGTTCAGGAGTAGGTAAATAGCATAGCAAAGGAAAGTTCTGCAACAAACAAAGATATTTGACAAAGATGAAGTCACCACCCTGGAGTCAGAGAGAAGTGACCAGTCCCTACCCTTAACCCACCGTGATAATCCTCACTGAAAAAAAAAGGAAAGTTAGTTCTTTGAGAAGGAAATTGGTCTCAGAAAAGGGAAAAGCAAGAGAAAATAGTGAGAAAAGAAACTGGTAACCATGTAAATAAATCTAAATCAATGTGTGTATGAGTGTGTGTGCACATTCACTTTAGAAATATAAAAACAGGCACGCCTGGGTGGTTCAGTCGTTAAGCGTCTGCCTTCGGCTCAAGTCCTGATCCCCTGGGATCAAGCCCTGCAGGCTCCCTGCTCAGCGAGAAGCCTGCTTCTCCCTCTCCCACTCCCCTGCTTGTGTTCCTTCTCTTGCTTTGTCTCTCTCTGTCAAATAAATAAATAAAATCTAAAAAAAAAAAAAATTTTAAAACAGGTTGATATTGAATACAAGACAACAAAAAGTATATAAGATGGTAGAGATAATCAGATTTAAGGTTTACTAAAGTCTTTTATTGTAGGATAAAGTTAGAGATATTGACATTGATTTAGAATTCATCAAATCAAATGTTCTCAGTAAATTTTAAGTAAAAATCCTAAGGTACGTATAACATATATTTTATATATAGAATATATAACTTCCAAAAAGTTACATGGATGGACAAAAACAAAATAAATGAAACTTGATCATTCTGGTCAAATGTAAGAAGGGAGGGGGAAATACTTAGCAAGTTGGGTAAATAACAAATATAAATATATAAGAAATAAATCCAACTATATAACTAATCATAATAAATTGAAGTAAACTTCATATTTGTCATCAAAGTCTGGTGTGGCCAAGATTGTAATGTTGGCTATAACAAGTAATATTATTGAGTGTGTAGTGTATGCCAAGCTCTGTTCTAAGTACTTTATCTGTATTAGCTTATTTAACTACTATAATAACTCTTGTAGGTAGCTTGAGTTCCACTTTCATAAGAGGACAGATAAATGGAGAATTTAGATATCGAGGATGAAGAGAGGAACCACGTTTGAATTTCAGGTAGTTCAATTTTAGACCTACTGTCCTTTATTACTATGCTCTATAGTTGCTCTAAGAGAATTTTAAAACAAATGTCATTCCTAGGACTGATATGTTAGGCATGTTTCCTTTAATGTTAGGAATAGAAAAAGGATGCCGGATATTAGGGCTTCTATTAACATTGTATCACTTATCTTAATAAGCCTGATAGTGAAAAGATAAAGGAGTAAGGGGTACTAAAATTAGGAAAGAAGAAACGATTTTACCACTGTTCTTAGCATTGTGGTTACCAAAAAAAAGAAAAAAGAAAAAAAATGAATAAATCCTACAGGCAGATTCCTTACTTTTATAATTTGACATTGACCTTTTCCGGCTATACAATTTTGGGCAAGTTACTTGATTTTTTCTGGGACTGTCTCTGTAGCAATGAAATGGCACACTAATTATACTTACTTCATAGAACTTTATGAGGATTAAATGATGTTCCTGCTTACTAAAAAGGGAATAATTTCACATAGATTGTGTGAAAATTAGACATCTAACAATAAAATCTGCAATCAGGAATGAACCACACACACACACACACAAACACACACACACACACTCATACCAATATTACGCATACAGCTTTTATATCCTGGATCATTCTTTAGAATCAGCATCTTTTAATATGTTACTTGATCATTTCATTACCCTCTTCTGTTAAATGACTATTCATATATGTCACTGTTTTTCTGTTAGGTTGTTTTTCTTACACATTTCTTTATTATCTACAAGATACCTGTAAGATAAATGGATTCTGGATACTAAGCCTTTGTTTATTTTATATGGTCTTTTTCTTTCAATCTTTGGCTTTTTTTTTTTTTTGTCCTTTTGTTAAGGGTTATTTGATGGACCAGAATATTTATTTCAATTGAGACAAGGTTATCAACCTTTTAGGGTTTGCACTTTTTATATTGATAAAAGGAACTGTTCCATATTCAAGATCCTAGTCTCCATTTTTTTTTCCTGTGAATGTTTAAAGATTTGCTTTCCGTATTCAGGTCTTTCATCAAAAAAAAAAAAAAAAAAAGGCTTTTATCTATGCTGTAAATAAGCATTTTTTCCCATATAGTAAATGATTGCTTCCTCATAATTTATTAAATAGTCTATCTTTTCCCCAGTAATTTATAACATTTCTATATCATTTATTAAATTTCTTTTTATGTGTGAACTTGTTTTAAGTTATCCTAGTCCATTCTTTTGGTCTGTTTGATATCACCTGCACCAATGTCAGATTGTCTTAACCATAACTTTGTGATAATCCTGGGTATCTTATAGGCCAGTTCCTGTGTCTTATTATGGGTTTCCCAAGAAGCAAAGCCTAAGGTGGAAAACTTATATCCTACAACTTTATTGGGGAATGTGATCCCAGGGAGGAGAAGTGAGGGACAAGTGACATGAGGCAAGGAAGGAGGGTGAGACCTTAGGTGTAACTGATTGCTAGATATATAGGACTGTTCTCAATAAGCAGAATATATTGAGTCTCATTGAGTCTCTACAGTCCATTCAGGGGAAAAAGGGAATAAATTTATTCATCCAGCATTTATTCTTGAATGCTTTCATGTTGTCTGTGTATTGGAGCTGAAGAAGCTTGGCATGAACAGGGAATCCCTGAGGCAGGAGGCAAGAAGGATACAGCAAGTCCTGAGCTCAGGTGTGGTCAGGTTGGAGCACATGCATAATGAGATGCCTCAGAAGTAGCTGGAACAAGAGTGGGAGGCCACAAGGACCTGTAGTGATGCATGGATGGTGGCTGATACACTTTCCAGCTTATTTTTCTTCTGTAACATGTTCCTGGCTATTTTTGATTCTTCATGTTCAATATGAATTTTAGAATCAGATTATCAAGTATCATTTTAAAAAGTACTGTTTGGATTTTGATTGGGATTACATTGAACTGATAGATTTCTCTGGAGAAAATTGACACTTTTATGATGCTTAGTCTTTCATACAGTTCAAAGATTATCTTTCCGTATGTATTTGTCTTATTCAGTGTATTTAAGAATTTATATTTATCACGAAAGATTTACAAACTCATGTATGTTTATTCCCAAAAGTCTATTAGCTTTTGTTGCCACTCAATATTTTACCCAGAATATATTTATATCTTAGAAATCTGTAAGAAAAATAAAAACAATCTAAGAGAAGATGGTAAAGGTCATATCAGAGGATAACTGTTTGGTCAAATAATATGTAAAGCTCATGCTTCCTAGAAAATAGGATAATTACTACTTAACAAAATAATATTTCACCTACATCATGCAAAAATTAAAACCTGAAAATAATATGTGTAGTTAAGAATGAAACCAAACAGGGGCACCTGGGTGGCTCAGTAGGTTAAGCGTCTGCCTTCAGCTCAGGTCATGATGCCAGGGTCTTGGGATCAAACCCTGCATTGGGCTCCCTGCTTAGGGGGGAGCCTGCAGCTCCCTCTACTTGACTCTCTCTCTGTCTCTCTGTCCCCCTCTCTCTCTCTGTCAAATAAATTAAAAAGAAAATATAAAAAAGAAAAGTGAAACCAAACAAACGATCATTCTTTTGATGAAGTATATACTGGTAAATGGTACATGCATTTAGATCAATTTGACAATATCTAGTAAAGTTAAATGTGAAAACAATTTCCAGAGAAACATGCATATGGTTAAAAGACTAAACAGAAGAGAACATTGTTGTATTATGATAGAAGATATTATGAATATTTGCCAATCAGTGAATTGATGAATACATTATAAGGAAGGCATACCTTGTGCTAAACCTGAGACGAGTTTTAAGCAACATAATTAAGCAACCAAGTAGGTGCTCCGATTCCATTCAGTCAGAAAACATATAGACATATGCCATTTCCAAATGGGACAGTCCTTTTCTGATTAAGAGGACATTTTATTCTGTCTAAACCTTTTCGCCTATAGATGGATGCTTGATATTCATCTTTGTTGATATATGTAAATATAGCTCATTCATTTAAATTGCCCTGTAGTACATCACATTATGGATATATTATAATGTATTCATCAATAGTAATAAAAATTACTTTTATATAACATGATAAGCTGGCTAAATTTTAGAGTGGTGTCTAAACAGGAGTTTGTTAAATATTCTCTTTACAGTTAATATTCTTTGGGATCAAACATCCTTAGGCTTGTAGCCAGTCCCAAGAATTACTTAAATTCTGAGTTGTTTTGTAGGCTTTCTATTGCAGACAATTCTGATACCCATAGAAAATAAGGAAGGCATACCTTATGCTAAACCTGAGACGAGTTTTAAGCAACATAATTAAGCAACCAAGTAGGTGCTCCGATTCCATTCAGTCAGAAAACATATAGACATATGCCATTTCCAAATGGGACAGTCCTTTTCTGATTAAGAGGACATTTTATTCTGTCTAAACCTTTTCACCTATAGATGGATGCTTGCTTTGACATTTACATAGTTAATTGACTACATCTGCTCGCAACTACTTCCTCACAAAGCTTTGCAGCTTCTCAACTGCATCCAAACAGTACTTTTAAAGAAGATTCTAAATATTTTTCCAGTATAAACTATTTTCCATCATATGAGCTTTAAATAATATTTTAATATAAAATATGCCATTTAAATGGGATATATAAAGTAATGTATGTATAAATCCAATAGTGAATGTTTTTGTAAAGTTAAATTCTTTGTGTTAGGGGAATTCTTCTTTGTAAGTATAAACCATAACTGTACTATTTTGTTTTCTTAAATCAAGGTGAATATTTATTTTTATCCTTAAATTATGTTTTGAATTTGTTTTTAATTAAGATTTTATTAAAATACTTCATTGAATTATAACTGACATGTAAAAAGCTGTACTTAGTTAATGTATACAGCTCAGTGAGTTTGAGGTTAAGCGAACATGTGTGAAACCATCATCATTAAGGCCACAAACATATCCATCCCTTCCCTGAATCTTCTTGTACTCTCCCTTATTATTTACATATGGTAAGAATATTTAACATAAGATCTACCCTTTTAGCAAAATTTTAGTATACAGTACAGTATTGTTAGCTATCCTAGGGCTATTTTTATGATAAGTTTGTTTTTCAGAAAGGGAAACTATAGGTGTGGCTAGAATCTCTTTTGTATGCATCACTTTGTGGGAATGGATAGTTCTGGTTAGGATTTCTTAAACTGTAGTCTACCGTGAACACTTTTCAGACCTTCAGAGAAAGTTAATTCTCTGTTCAGAACAAAGTGGGTACCCAAGAACAAATTCAAGTGTGCTTGGTAAAGATAAAAGGCTGCTAAGGTCCATGAAATAGTAACTGAAAAAGGACAATTCAGGTTGTCACGTAGTGATCAGATGCAATGTCCACAGTTACTTAAACAGAAAAATTCACTTAAATATAGTTTAATAGACAGTCTTTCTGGGGGGAGCTTAAGGGGCTCAGTATCTTCCATATGAGCCTGTGAGTAAATACTTGAGCCATTTCCTTGGAAATTGACAGTCCTTTTACTTCCATTAGCATCAGGAACTCATTGCCTTTTTCTGGCTAGATCTTTCCCAATTCTGTCTTCAGAAGAGTGAGTTACTAAAAAATACTTAACCATTGATTTTTTTCAGGTGACTGAAGGAAGTGGGAGCATTAGTGTTCATAATAGCAAAGTGCTATCGTTGCGTTTCCACATGCTCACAGTGTACCCTTTCCCAGAATAGCTACCCGGCCATGTAAGAAGGGCTCTTCCTCACCCAGCTTTCACAAAGAAATATTTCCTGTGGCTGGGAGGCAAAAATATTCTTCCATAACTTGATGGGAGTTTTGTAGTAGTTTTTCAGCACAGTTGCCTTCTGCCACATTGTCAGATCTCAAGTATAGACATCTGTCCTCCAGTACTGACTCCATGGGCTCTACCCTGTTTTTGTCCATGGTTCAGAGCTGGTCTCCAAAGGTGATGGCTTTCTTCTGCAAAGTCCTAGCCTCTTGGCTGCTGAAGTCCCCAAGCACTAGATGATGCAGCTGTTGGATAACCTCCACTGTGATATGGAAACTTTCCTGAGGATCTGCCTTGGAGGTAAAGCCCTGTGTCATGCACCCCTCCCCCCCACACACACAAACTGTCTGAAAGGCCAAGTCACCTACGACTTTATTTTTTTAGAACAGTTTTAGGTACACAGCAAAATTGAGAGGAAGTTACATAAATTTCCCATATACACATGCATAATCTACCCCATTATCAGCATCCCCCACCAAAATGGAACATTTGTTATAATTGATGAACCTACATTAGCACATCATAATCATCCAAAGTATATAGTTTACATTATGGTTCATTCTTGCTGTTGTATATTCTGTGGATTTGGACAAATGTATATCATACAGAGTATTATCACTGCCCTATAAATCCTTTGTGCTCTGCCTACTCATCCCTTTCTTTTTCTAGTCCCTGAAAATATTTGTATTATTATCCTTGAAGAAACTTTGAATTAAGGGTTTGAGTTTTGTGAAAGTTACATAACCTCTGTCAAACGAAAGTGTTTTGTGAGTGCTTACAAAATCAATAATCTGGTGACATAAATAGATATATGAAGAGATCCTAAGATTTTGCTGCTTGTTAACATTCTAGCTAGCCTAACATTTTATGCCAACTGTCATCCTGAAAAATAAGGAAACACAATGAGAGGCAAATGAGCATTTATTTGGGATCAAAGAATTGCAATTTGAGGAACAGATTCAGATAGAAACCCCAATAGTGTTTCTACTTGTAGGGTGAGAGCAGGGATTTTTTTAGGAGGAAAACTAAAGGGGGGCCATTTAATGACTTGGATAAAAGAAAAAAAAATGTCAGTTGGCACTAACAGGCTGAGCTGCTTTGAGTTACACATTGATCGTCTTTTGGTGTTAGCAAGCGAAACTCTTCCTGGCCATGCATTACTTAACTATTCTACAACCAAAGTCTTCTGATCAGGAGGCACCTTGTCCAACTGACTTCTCAAATAATTGCATAAAACAACTGCTGTTTTGCTAGTGCAAAAGGTTGTATGTTTGTTTGCTTTTGAGAGGGATGGGGAAGGGTAGAAGGAGAGGGAGAGGGAGAGAATCTTAAGCAGGCTCCGTGCCCAGTGCAGGACTGGACACCGGGCTCAATCTCACAATCCTCAGATCATGACCTGAGCGGAAATCAAGAAGTGGACACTTAACCGACTGAACCATGCAGGTGCCCCCAGTCCAAACATTCTGGCCCAGTTCAAACAAAAGCAGGTAAGACTGTTTCTCTACAGAAGCCGCTCCAACTCTATTTTAAAATGATTCCAGTCATGTCAGTTTTTCACAGAACCAAGAACATAAACATTAACTAATAGATCAGAATACACTTTATGGTTTATGACTAAACAATATAAATACTATTTCGGAATATTTTAAAATACCAACTATATTATCTCTAAAAATAGCATCAGTTTTAGTTACATGGGAATCAGTCTTTGAATGTGTAATTATACAGCACTGGAGCAATCCAAGGATTTCTTTTAGAGTGATAGATGTCCAGGTCTTCAGCGTCCTTCAAGCCTCCAGGGGCAGTGGATAAGTCAGAAACTAGATGGGATTCCCCATTTCTAAAATGAGGAAACTGATCTAAATATTTTAGTGTTTGCCCAGTTTAACAAAACAAGAATCTCTTACATATTTGATTGTCTCTGTTCTCTGGATAATTTCACTTGCAGTTTATCATCTTTGTGATCTTGTACCTCACTCTATTTCTTTTTTACTGAATGCTACAAACCTTTCTCTTGTCCATGGTTGGTGCATAATTTCTTAAATAGCTTTAGAAACTTTCAAGAGGAAAGGAACTAAATGAATAGATTAACGAGGGGCTGTTTGTGAAATTCTTAGAGCTCCTTCAATGGCAGGTGTGATAAATTACACACATTATCATTGTGATGATCATGCGGCAAACCATTATTAGAGCTTAATGTCGACTAGCTCATCACACAAGCACTACTTAAGTTTGAACATACTTTAGCAGAAAATGCAAACTGTTCACATAATTCCAACTAAATAGGCATTTCTCTAGATTGAAAATAGGCTTTCATTTAAAACCATTAGCCATGTTTACCATCAAATGGCTCAGTTGTATTTTACTCGTGGACAAAGCAACCTATAACCTAAGTCTCATGGACGGGAAATACGTCAACTCAAACACTTCTGTGTTTCTAATGACCTGATTTTATAACAATTTATATGTATGACACATTACTTAAATAAAACTTCTGCTAAAATAACAGCAATTCAATGAGTTTAAAAGCAGATATATGATGCAAAAGGACAGTAAGAAGCTTTTATAAGGAATAGATTGCATAAATGAGCAATTGTGTTTGGTATAAGTGTTATATTGTCAATGTTCTTTTATGGTTAAAATGACTATTACTATCTAAAGGAAGTTTTGGTACTAAAAACCATTGTGTATTGAATAGAAAAAATTCTAGTTTTTAACTATATTTTACTTTATCAAGTTAATCATTATTCAAAACACCTCAGATTATTTTTTATTTTTTTAAAATAAAAGAAATTCTGTGCAACATGGACCAACTGAATATGAATTTAGAGACATAAACTCCATTGTTAAAGCGTTTTGACTGGTCTCCTTGCTTCTACCCCTGCTCTCTAAATTCATTATCCAGAGTCATCAGAATATACTTTTAGAAACATATATTATAACCTGTTACTCTCTTGAATAAGACACTCCAATGCATTTCTACTGTAAATAGAAAACAATATTTCTCGGGCACCTGGGTGGCTCAGTCAGTTAAGCGACTGCCTTCGGCTCAGGTCATGATCCTGGAGTCCCGGGATCGAGTCCCGCATCGGGCTCCCTCCTCAGCTGGGAGTCTGCTTCTCCCTCTGACCCTCCTCCCTCTCGTGCTCTCTGTCTCTCATTCTCTCTCACAAATAAATAAATAAAAATCTTTATAAAAAAAAAAAAACAATATTTCTCCCATGGCCTCCAAACAAGCGTAATCGTGTTCCTGCTCATCTTTCCAGTGTATCCTCTCGTTGCTTCTGTCACTTCTTTCACACTGGACTTTTCTACCCATTGGAAAATTCCAGGCTTATTCTGGTCTCAGAATCTTTACTCTTATTATTAACTTTAGAATGGTTTCTCTCCTGCTTTTAGTATGGCTGTCTCCTTCACTCATTTCTTAGGTCCAATATCGCATCTTCTTAGCTAGATATTCACTTGCTAAGATTCATTATTGTGCTAGATTACCATTGATTTAGAGCTGCTAGGGTCTTTGCAGACCCAAAATAAAAGATGTCAGCAGTTTTGACTATATTCTGAGATAATGGAATTCATTCTCTGTTTCTCTCTCTCTCTGTTTCTCTGTCTCTGTCTCTCTCTATATATATCAGAATATACTTTATGCTATATATATGTATATATATAATATATATATTAAAAAATTAGAACAATGCCATAAAATACCCAGAATATCCACATATCTATAAAACTATATCAAAAACTAATGATGTAATGTATGGTGATTAACATAATAAAAAAACTATATGAAAATAATGAAGGCATTAACTACATTCACAAATAAGGAAATTCAAGGAATCCAAGGAATCCAAATTCATGATGAGGGCTAACCAATAATATATATGTTCTAAGAACACGTTATTCTAAAGATCACCTTGTTTTTAGCCTAGAAAAATCAAATAAAACTAAATAAACTAACAAAAAGTTTTCCTCTTCACCATGTTATTATTAGCTGGCCTTTTTATTTTTTGCACTTTCCATTTTACAAGAAAACAGATGTTTCTGAACAGGTGTAAGTGGGTGGATTTGGAAACCTACAAACACTGAAAGCTTTTATGTCTCTTTTTTAAGAAGGATAGAGAAGGAAAGAAAAAAAAATACAGTACCCATTTCTTTTAAAAGTCTTTCTTGGCACCTGCTTTTACATTTGACAGCTATTTTCATTTTTCTTCCCTTAAGCTAGTTGACCAAATAAATAAATAATAATGAAATGCAATTTACTTTTATTTCCTTCTTCAAAATTGAACTACCCCAGAGGGAAAATACCCAGTTGTCCAGTGGTCTGTGTAATAACCTCACACTACCTATCCCATCTGTCCTTGCAATTCCATTCCTCTGTTCTGGTTCAGGCCCTCATTATTTCATTATTTCATCCCCCCACCTCTTTTTTTCTTTTTTTCCATAAAATTCCTAAATGAACTCCATAACTAGATTTTTTTTCTCATTAAACTCTCTTATAAATAAAGCCTCCAAAGTAATATTTTAAGCTGGAGATGTACTGAGGTTAGGGAGAATGGAATAAATCCTAAACCCCAAATCAGAAGACTTGTTTTAAAATTATTCCTTGCACCTACAAGCTTTTACCCTTTCAGGTTATTTATCTTTTCTGAGAACCTGTTTCCTCAATTCTACAATCTTATCCTCAGACATATTGAGAGGATTAAATAACATATCAATTTCTTTGGATGATGCCTGATATTACATAAACACTACAAAATTACTGTTTCACGTTTCTCCCCTAGACAAAATCATTAATGGTGTTTCATTAGCAAGAAAATAAATTCCAAATGTCTATGAATGGTACTCAAATATTGCCAAAAGTTAGCACCAACATATCCATTCAGTGAACTTGCCTCCATATATTTAGTCCTTTAGGAGCTTGGACATCGTTTCTCTATCAGGAATGTTTTTCTCCCTTCTTCTCTAGCGATTTTAACAATGCTCATTGATCTCTTCCAAAACCTCTTGTGCCAAACTTTCCAGATCTCTTTTCAAGATGTTATAAAGCAATATGTTGTTACCTATGTAATAGTTTTTACAAAATTCTATGCCGTCAAACACCATAGAGTTAAGCAGTCAATGATGGTTGAGCCTGCATCAGAGGAAGTTTTCTGCTCCTTCATTATACCCAGGCAGTGGGTTCTCTGAAGGTAAAATGCATGCCTTGAGCCATTTCCCTTCCATACCATACTGTACCCAAATGAGCAGAACCTGGTGGAAATCTTATACTTAATGTTTGCTGAATTAAATAAAGACAAAAATTCTTACATACGTGTGCCAGTGTGCATGCGTGTTAGTGTGGGTGCTGTGCGTGTGTGCTTGCATGTGTGAGGGCATGTGGAGATGGCGTTAGAGTGCATTGTTATAAACAGTGACCTTTATGAGCTACTCAGAAAACTCAACTATCCATCACTTCAGCATATTATCACTGAGTGTTTAAATCTGTGTGAGGCACTGTTGTAAAGGGCCAGGGATACAGCTGGGAGTACGACAAAGTCCCTGCCTTTCCATGACACTTACATCCTGGAGGGGAATATGGAAAATTAACAGGTGGACAAATAAATACAACTACGATGTTAGGATGAGATAAGTGTTATAAAGAAAGCAAAATGGGATAAAGGGGTAGAAAGGGTCACCCATTTTGAAAAGGGTATTAGCGAGGCCCCCTTAGGAAGTGACATTTGTTGATCAAGGACATGAATGAAGTGAGGTATTAAATTATGTAAGTATCTAAGAAAGGATATTTCTAGGCAGGAAAACAGCAACTGCAGGTTTTAGAAAAACAAAATGAGTATAACTCAGGCTCACCCCTCCTGTGGAAACTAGATGAGTCTGTCCCTCTTAGAAGTGAAATCACTATTAGTGTTTCTGCAGCAGAGATAGCGTTTTTATTGTCAGTACTGTGACAATATTTATTATTTCCCTCAAACTTCTTTATTTTTAAAGTAGGGTTCCACTAGAGGAACATTAAGGTCACTTCTAATTCCAGACTGGTATACTTTATGACTTAAATGCTTCTTTGTTCACTTGGCTTCACGTTTTTCATTTGGATAATGAGTGTAATATTCTTATCTCATGAATTTATATACATGGTTAGGATACTATGAAATAAAAATTGGTAGTAGTAGTGATATTTTCTCTTTATTTCTTTTTTAAAAAGATTTATTTATTTGAGAGAGAGAGAGTGAGAGAGAGCATGAGAGCAGGGGGAGGGGCAGATGGAGAAGCAGGCATCCCGCCAAGCAGGGAGCCCGACGAGGGGCTCTATCCCAGGACTCTGGGATTATGACCTGAGCCAAAGGCAGACGCTTAATGACTGAGCCACCCAGGCGCCCCTCTCTTTATTTCTTGATTGCTGAAGTAGTGACTGCCTGGCCCTTTCTGTTTCAGTCATAGCTCTAATTTTGAGGCAACAAATAAGTGGTCAGGAATATGCTGCAGAGTTAGATTCTCTCTTCCTTATTAACTCCAGCACATCCAGAAAAGAGGAGGTTTGGGTGCACATTAAGAGGGGTTCACAGTTGGTCTGTTGCTCAGTCATGGTACAGAATCCATGGACAGTTTGTTACTTGTTGGAAGAGGTCATGGGGAGGATGTGACCATCCAATTGACCCATGAACTGGATCCCAGCCATCAGAGGCTCCTCACCCCATCTCCTGTCCTTGGCATGTATGTTTCGCTCACCATTCCCAGAATAGGAGCTGTTTGAAGGACACAGCCTTGAGAGAGGGAGGGGTTGTTGAGACCTTCAGGATCTTGTATATGACCGAACCCAATTAAGGCCTCTGCATAAACTTCTAAGATTCTGGCAGCAGATATGGAAATCTGCTTGTCTTGCATCACTGAAGAGGAGCCTCGTGTGTAAGTTCCTTCTTTGTTAAAGCTGCTACCTATGGATCTGAAGCAGTCTGCTCTTCCTTATGTCTCTCCTTGCCTTTCATGCCTGGGACAGTTTCCAGGTTCACCCTGGGACTCACCGGGCTTGTGAACCAACACACTAGCTGTGGGTTTGGAGGCCGAGAGGAAAACCTAGAGCAATTAGCCACGTTTACTTAAACATCTGGCTGGAAGATTGGTTTGGGAAGACAGTGGCTCAGCTGGGATGTTGCACGTGGCTGGTCCCCAAACCAAATTCACAGCAGGAACTTCACACACACAGGCACAAATAAGCACTTGTGAAAATCCCTGTGAAATGGCTGCTAATATTGTCTAAACTGACTTTCAGCTTGTAGCCAGTCTTCTGGATAAATGTCAAATTAACAGGATAATTACTTGAGAATGAATTTAGTGGCCAGTGTTAGGTATTTGGGAGGCAGATTTATTTTTCTTTCAACTGTGCTGTCTTCATAATTATATAGAGATGTTTACCTTAGATTCTGAAAAGTATTCAAACAGATAAAACACTAAACAAAATGGGCTGTTTCTTTCTCCCTCCCTCCTTTCCTCCCTCCCTCCCTCTCTCCCTCCCTTCCTTCACCTCATAGTACCTGCTGTGTGCCAAGCATTATTCTGGGTGCTACAGAATAAAAAAAGACAAAAAGGCAAGTTAACATACATCCTTTTGATAGTCAACTAGCAACCTAGTGGAGCATATAGACATACATAGGCTAAATATAAAATAAAATAACCATGCTGTCATAATACCCACAAAGTGTTTTGAAAACAGACAGCCAGGAATGTGTGTCTTGGCTGCTGGTATTAAACTGCATTGCTCAGCAAGGTGATGAGACATAGTAGGTGCTTACAAAGGAGGAGGAGGGAATACATTGTCTAGCTTTGTGGAAGAAACTGGTGGACAATGAATGAAAAATTAACAGAAGAGGTCATTTTGTACTAGGATATAAGGATATTTCCTTTTTTAACTTGTCTCTGTGAAAAGAGCCCAGAGCCTTCAAACGTTTCCTCCCTCTACAATGACCACGCTTTTGTGTTCCTGGGGCAGCACAAATACAATGACTGCACTGTGGTTGGCTTTAATTCTCACCAGCACTGGGCGAGTATTCTGGTTGCTCTACACACTTACGAACACTGGTTTTCAGTCTTTATTTCATCATAGCCTTTTTAAAATGTATTAGTGTCATTTCTTTGTGATTGTAATTTACTTTTCACTGATGACTAATGATGTTGAGCATATTTTTCAAGTGTTTCTTGGTCATTTGCATATCTTCTTTGCCCATGTGGTTTTTTAGACTTTTGCCTGTTTCTATTGGGTTGTTTGCATTTTCTTTTTTTTTCTTAAGATTTTATTTATTTTTTGTGTGAGAGAGAGAGAGAAAAAATGAGTGGGGGGGAGGGGCAGAGGGAGAAGCAGAATCCCCTTAGAGCAGGGACTCTGATGTGGGACTCTATCCCAGAACCCTGGGATCAGACCCGTGTCGAAGGCAGATGCTTAAGCAATTGAGCCACTCAGGCTCCCATGCATTTTCATTTTTTAGTTATGAGAGTTCTTTATATCCTCTGGATGCATGTTCTTTGTCTCATGTTGTGATTATTATCTTCCAGTCTGGGGGTTGCCTTTGGGTAAATTAACAGTGATTTCCAGGAAGAAAATTTTAAGTTTTGATTAAATTTGTTAAAAAGAAAATCACAAGCCCAATGGAGTCACTTAAGTCCCCAGGTCAGTAAACCAAGACTTAATACGTAACCTAACTACAGTTTTGACCCCCAGGAACATAACTTTTAACCACTTAAAACAATGCATTATTTGCTAATAATTTCCATTCCCCACCTTTAAAACCTTTCCTTTTCTGCAGCTCTGTGTAGCTCCCCTCTATTTGCTAGATGGGATGCTGTCCAATTCATGAATGTTTAATAGTCAATTAGATCTTCAAATTTACTCAGCTGAATTTTATTTTTCAATAGGTTCAACTTATCAATCAATGTTTTCTTAATCATTCATGCTTACTGTGTTCTAAGAAACCCTTGCTTAACCTCTCTAGAAATGTTATAATTTTATATTATACATTAGGTCTGTGTATAATTTCCAGTGTGTGGTATGAGATAAGAATCTTTATCTAATTTTTAAAAATCTCTACAGAAATCTAATCCAGTAATATTTATTGAAAATAGTTTTCTTTATGCATTTAATTGCTTTGGTAACTTTGTCAAAAATCAACCTAACTATGTTTGTGTGGATCTATTTCTGAACGCTTGATTTTGTTCTGTTGTTCTGTATGCCTAACCTCGTGCCACTCCCACTCTTTCTGTAGTTTTATTTTATTTATTTATTTATTTATTTATTTATTTATTGAGAGGGGAGGAGAGGAGGGGCAAAGGGAGAGGGAGAGAGAGACTCTTAAGCAGGCTCCATGCCCAGCACAGAGCAGGATGTGGGGCTCGATCTCACAACCCTGAGATCATGATCTGAGCCAAAATCAAGAGTCAGAGGTCCAACCAATTGAGCCACCCAGGCACCCCATCTGTAGTTTCATTTTGAATCCTAAAATCAAGTATGGTAATTATTCTAACATTGTTCTTTGTAAGAAAGTGCTTAGCAAGGTAATGTCGGGTCCTTTGTAGTTGTATGTAGATTTTAGAATCAGCTTGTCACATTCTACAAAGTAAATCTGAAAGATTCTTATTGGAACTGCATTGAATGTGTAGATCATTTTGTGGAGAATTGACATTTTAACAATATTAAGTGTTCCAGTCCATTAACAAAATACATCATTCCATTTATTTAGACCTTCTTTAACATCTCTCAACAATATTTTATAAATTTTAGTGTGGAGATTTTGGTTTTCCTTGTCATGTTTTTCTATTGTAAATGTTTTTAAAAAGTTGTATTTTGCATCTATTTGTGTCAGTATGTGCAAATGCAAAATATTTTTATATTCACTCTCTGTCCTATAACCCTATAAAGTTTACTTGCTCATTCTATTAGCTGTTTTGTAGATTTGTTGACTTTTTTTTTTTCTACATGTAAGCAAAGATAGCATTTCCCAAAAGGACAGTTCTACTTCTTTATTTATGAACTTTATATGTTTATTGCTTTTACTCTCCATATTCCAAATGATAGGACCTCTGATATAATTGTTGAATGGAAATGGAGAATATGGGCTTCTTTACTTTGCTCTTGATCTTAACCAGAAATTTAGTCCATCACTATTAAATATAATGTTAGGAATACATTTTGGATGATATGCTTACTATTCCTATTTTGCTAAGAGTTTTATCGTGAATGGGTATTGAATTTTGTCAAATGCATATCTTGAAATATATTTTTACAAATTCTGTTAGTAGAGTGAATTACATGGGTTGGTATTTGTTAGACCAATCTTGCATTTCTGGAATGAAATTTAATTGTTTATATTGTGTTATAATTTCTATATTGTTTAGTTTTATAATATTTTCCTAGAAATTTTTGTGTCTATGTTCATGAGGGATATTGGGTCATAATTATTGTTTCCAATGTCTTTTTTCATGTTTTACTCTTAGATTTATGTTAACCTCATAAAATGATTTTGGCAGTGCCTTCTTTCTTTTATTTCCTGAAAAAGTTTATATAATGCTGATATTATTTCTTTCTTCAATCTTTAATAGAGTTAACACTTGAAACCATTTGGGCTTGGAGTTTTGTGTGAAGGTTCTTGATAATGTGATTTAAAAATGTATGTATCAGGGTGCCCTGGTGGCTCAGTCTTTAAGCGTCTGCCTTCAGCTCAGGTCATGATCCCGGGGTCCTGGGATTGATCCCCGCATCCGGCTCCCTGCTCAGCCGGAAGCCTACTTCTCCCTCTCCCACTCCCCCTGCTTGTGTTCTTTTTCTAGCTTTCTAAGGTTGAACCTTGGATCACTGATTTTTTCCCTTTTATATACATATTTCTTCCTTTCTAAGATAAGCATTTGCATTATTAGCTGCATCTCATTTTTTTTTTTGTAAATTAAAATGTAATAGCTTTAAATTTAATAGTTTGGGATATAATTATAAATTCACATGCAGTTGTCAGAAGTAACATGAAGACATGGATGAACTTGAAGGGTATAATGCTAAGTGAAATAAACCAGACAGAGGAACGTGAATACTGTACGATCTCACTTATATGTGGAATCTAAAAAAAAAGTCAAACTCATAGAAACAGAGTAGAATGGTGGTTGTCAGGAGTTGGGTGCTGAGGGAATGGGGAGTTAGTCAAATGGTACAAAACTTTTAGTTATAAGATGAATAAGTTCTGGGGATCTAGTGTACATCATGGTGACTATAATTAATAATGCTGTATTGTATACTTGAAATTTGCTAGGAGAGTAGATAGATCTTAAGTATTCTCTCCACACACACATAGAAGGTAACTATGTGAGGTGATGGATGTGTTAATCAACTTGATTTTGGTAAATATTTCACAATATATACATATATCAATCATCACATTGTATAATTTAAATATACACAATTTTATACCTCAATAAATCTAGAAAAAAATTAAATATCATCCGAAAAGGAAGAAAAAATAAAAAGAGATCCCCTGTCCCCTTCATCTGGTCTTCCTCAATGGTGAAGTCTTACAAAATTATAGTAAAATATCACAACCAGGATATAAACATCAATACACCCCAAAGAGAAAACATTTCCACCACTACAAGAATCCTTATATTGTCCTTTAATAACCACACCCCCATCCCTCCTTGCCTCACCTCTCCAACCCCATCTTTAAACCCTAGGAAAATAACATGATTCCCATTCATATAATTTTGAAATTTTAACAATATTGTATAAATGGAATCATACAGTTATGTAACCTTTTGGGATTGGCTTTTTACTCAGCATAATTCTCTGGAGAGTCATCCAAATTGTTATGTGTATCAATAGGTCATTCTGTTTCTTCCTTTCTCCCTTCCCTTTTTTTTTTTTTCTGAGTAAAATTCCATGGTACAGATGTACCACACCCATTGAAACACATCTGGGTTGTTTATGTTTTGGGCTATAATGAGTAAAACTGCTACACACATTTCTTTACAC
>NC_138369.1:124609980-124680095 GCF_054177405.1 Leptonychotes weddellii
GATAAATACCTGGACTATATTTAGCTTTGCAAATAACTTCTAAACTGTCAAACTTCCAAAGTGTCTGTGCCATTCTGCCTGCTGTCTTAATGTGTATTTCCTTAATGATAATGTATCTTTTCATAGACTTAATTTCCATCTGCATATTTTTTTGGTGAGGTGTCTGCTAAGAGCTTTTGCCCATTTTTCAATTTTTTTTTTAAGATTTTATTTATTTATTTGACAGAGAAAGACACGAGAGAGGGAACACAAGCAGGGGGAGCGGGAGAGGGAGAAGCAGACTTCCCGTGGAGCAGGGAGCCCAATGCAGGGCTCCGGGGCTCAATCCCAGGACCCTGGGATCATGACCTGAGCCTAAGGCAGATGCTTAACAACTGAGCCACCCAGGCGCCCCAGGGTTGTTTGTTTTCTTATTGAGTTTTAAGTGTTCTCTGCATATTTTGTGTAAAAGTCCTTTATCAGATGTGTTTTGCATTCTCCCAGTTTGTGGCTTGTATTTTCAGTGTTAACAGGGCTTTCACAGGGCAGAAGTTTTTAATTTCAATAAATTCAATAATCAAAATTTTTTCTTTCATGGATTATGGTTTTTGTTTATTGGTATTTTAGGGCTTAAGTATACCATTGTATTTTTGTTTTTTGTTTGTTCTGTTTTTCCATTTTTCTTTTTTCTTGCTCTGCCTTCCTGTGGATTACTTGAACAACTTTGCAAATTCTATTTTTATTTATCGCTAGTAATTTTAAGCATATCTCTTATATATAGATATTTATATTTATTTATTGCAGTAAAACATGTACATATAACAAAATTTACTGTTTTAATCATGTTTGAGTGTATAATTCAGTATTATTAAGTACATTTGCATTGTTATAAGTACAAGTATCATTATCCATCTCGAGAATTTTTTCATCTTCCCAACAGATAACTTAGTACCAGCTAAATGGTAACTCCTTGTTCTCCCCTTTATCCAGTGCCTGACAACCATTATTTTACTTTCTATCTCTATGAATTGGACCACCCTAGAAAGTCTGGCTTTTTGTATAGCTTTCATAGCGGTTTCTTTAGGTTACTATAATTTATCACAGTCTCCTGGTGTTGACATTTTTTAAGTTCAAGTGAAGTCTAAAAACTACATTTCCTTTTAGGCCTCTTTACCCTCTGCCATTTATAATATAATTATCTTAGGTATTTTCTCCATTTATATCGAGAACCATATCAGACAATGTTATAAATTTTGCTGTATTCTTAAACATAGTGTAGAAATTCAAAAAGAGAATACAAATATATTTTATTTATATATATTTTTACTCTTCCCATTGTTCTTTCACCTTTCTGATGTCCAGATAGCTTGTTTCTCCTTTTTTCTAATTTATTGATATGTTGTGTTTTCATTATCATTTGGTTAAAATATTTTCTAATTTTCATTGTGATTTCTTTTTTAACCCATGACTTAGTCATAACTGCATGATTTAGTTTCCAAATATTTGGTGTTTTTCAGGATATTTCATTGTTACTGATTTCTAATTTAGTTTCAAGTTTGGTTTCTTTTACTAATCATGTTAACTATAGTTCTTTACGTTTTGGGTCTTAAAATTCTACTATCCAAGATCCTTTTCAGGTCTGATTTTCTTACTTTACTTTTATATTGAATCCCCAACATTGTCTTCTGTTTTCCGTATGTAATTTGCTTTTTTAGACTACAGTTTGTTCATTTTTGAATTATTCTTCAGCTTCCATAGTATTACATACTTTTATTTTTTCAACCTCACTAGGTTCAGTTTTTTAAAAACCCGTTAGGGAACCTTCTCCTTCTATGAATTTTTAAATGTTATATCACCTATATCCTTTTCTTTGCAATCAAATTTCCTATCTAAAATGAGCATTTTTACTTCCATGACTTTATGCTGATATCTTCCAAATTTTCATCTCCTTTTCTGAGGTCCAGACTCATATCCAATGGCTTACTAACATTTCTATTTCTATATAAATTATATATATAATTTATATTTATATATATTATGCATATTTATATATATTATGCATATTACATTCCATTTCTATACAAAATACATATTATGGGGCACCTGGGTGGCTCAGTCAGTTAAGTGTCTGCCTTCGGCTCAGGTCATGGTCTCAGGGTCTTGGGATCAAGCCCCGCATGCGGCTCCCTGCTCAGCTCTCCCTCTACCTGCCTGCCTGCCTATCTGCCTACTTGTGATTTCTCTCTCTCTGTCAAATAAATAAATAAAATCTTTAAAATACATATTATATATAAATGCAAAATAGCCTGGTGATGGGTATTAAAGAGGGCATGTACTGAATGGAGCACTGGGTGTTATACGCAAATAATGAATCATGGAACACTACATCAAAAAGTAATGATGTAATGTATGGTGATTAACATGACATAATAAAAATAAATAAATAAAAAAGAAGTTTTAATTCTATTCCTTTTTGCATCAGGCTGTTTCCTTTTTGTAAAAAGAACTACTATGACCATCAAATTTTTGCTTTAGACAAAAAAACTATGTATCAAATTGATTCCTTTTTTGTTTCATCTTCCACATAATTCAAGAAAAACTTCTGGGTATCTCTGTCTTCTTAAATCTTTCCAGTTCCATTTATTTCTACAATTACCACCTTAGCCCATGGCCACAATCTTCTTACATTTGTTCAATTAAAAATCACTTACTAAATGGTCTTCTTGCTTCTACTTTTGCCCCCCAACACACACAACAAAGACAAAAGGATCTTTTTTTAAATGTTAGTAGAATCATGCTTACTAGCTTTCAGCACTATCCCATTAAACTTTAATTGCAGATTACTTACCATTGACACTTACCACTGTCTTCAAGAGTATTTCTCCCATAGTTATCTTCTATCTCATTAATCTGCTTATTTCCTCCAGAGCATTTATCACAATCTGAAATATTCTTTTTATTATTGTTTTTCACCAGTCTTGCTTCTATTACTAGAATAAAAGGGCTCTTGTCATTTTGGCTTATTGCTATATTCAGTGTTTTATTTATTTATTTATTTATTTCTTAAAATATTTTATTTATTTATTTGACAGAGAGAGACACAGCGAGAGAGGGAACACAAGCAGGGGGAGTGGGAGAGGGAGAAGCAGGCTTCCCACCGAGGAGGGAGCCCGATGTGGGACTGGATCCCAGGAACCTGGGATCATGACTTGAGCCAAAGGCAGTCGCTTAACGACTGAGCCACCCAGGCGCCCTTCACAGTGTTTTAAATAATGCTTGACACATAGTAAATTTCAACGCATGTGTATTAATGAATAAATGAGTGAATAAATATTCCTAAGGAAAGAGTCTAAGCTTTTGTTAAATTCTTAAAGAGGACCTTTACTTATAACTTAAGAACTACTGCTTTTAAAGTATGAAAAACAAAGATTTGTTCTGTTTTGTTACAAAACATGGAAAACAGTAACATTAATCAAAGGTGGGCATAAGGTTGGAAAACACATACAGCTTAAATAGACCTCTCTCTATCAGTTGATTTCTATCAACTTATTAAATCTTAAACAGATAATGTACTATGAGAGGTTCACTGATAGTTTTTCAGGATTTGCTCTGAGATGTGCAATTTATTAACATCTTTGATTGCTTTAGAATTAGACTGGTCTATTATTTATGGGGTTAAGATGTTGCCTTGGCTATGTGGGGTGTTTTGCAGTTCCATACAAACTTTAGGGTTCCTTTCTCTATTTCTGTTAAAAAATGCCATTGGAAGTTTTATAGGGATTGTATTGAATCTGCAGATTGCTTTGGGTGGAATAGACATTTTAACAATATTAATCATTGCAATCCATGAACATGAGATTTAGTTCCATTTATTTGTGTCTTCTTCAATTTCTTTCATCAATGTCTAATAGTTTTCAGTGTACAGGTCTTTCACCTCCTTAGTTAAATTTACTCTTAAATATTTTATTCTTTCTGGTGCTATTAATAATGAGATTACATCTTAATTTCTTTTTCAGATAGTTTGTGGTTAGTATATAGAAATGTAACTTGTTTTTTTGTATGTTGATTTTGAATCCTGCAACTTTACTGAATTCATTTATTAGTGCTAACAGCTTTTGGGTTCAGTGTTTATTGTTTTCTCTTTATAAGATCATACCATCTGCAAAGAGAGACAATTTAACTTCCTCCTTTCTGATTTAGATGCCTTTTATTTCTTTCTCTTGCCTGATTGCTCTGGCTAGGCCCTTTGCTACTTTGTTGAATACAAGTGTAAGAGTGGGCACTCTTGTCTTATTCCTGATCTCTCAGGAATAACTTTTAGTTTTTCACCATGTGTATGATGTTAGCTATGAACTTGCCATATATGACCTTTTTAATGTTAAGTCATATTCTTTGTATACCTAATTTGTTGAGAGTTTTTATCATAAAATGAGATTAAATTTTGTCATTGATTTTTTGCATTGAGATGATTATGATTTTTATTTTTCATTCTGTTAATGTGGTATATTACATTTATTGATTTGTGTATACTGAACCATCCTTGCATCTCAAAGATAAATCCCACTCGTGGTAGTGTATGATCCTTTTAATGTGATGTTCAAATTGGTTTGCTAGTATTTTGTTGAGGAATTTTTGCATCTGTATTCATCAGGGATATTGACCTATAACTTTCTCTTTTTATAATGTCCTTATCTGACTTAGGTATTGGGGTAATGCTGGCCTCATAAAATGAATTGGAAGTATCTGTGCCTTTTTTATTTTGCAATCTTAAGAAAGAAAAACAAAGCTGGAAGTATCATACTTCTTGATTTCAAACTATATTACAAAACTATAGTAATCAAAAGAGTATGCCATCTGCATAAAAATAGACATACAGACCAGTGGAACACAGAGACAAGATAAACCACCCATATATGGGCAACTAATTTTTTTTTTTTAAGATTTTATTTATTTGAGAGAGAGAGAATGAGAGAGCCCAAGCAGGGGGAGGGGCAGTGGGAGAGGGAGAAGCAGACTCCCCACTGAGCAGGGAGCCCGATGCGGGGCTTGATCTCAGGTCCCCGGGATCATGACCTGAGCAGAAATCAGATGCTTAACTGACTGAGCCATCCGGGTACCCTGGTCAACTAATCTTTGAAAAGGACATTAATAATACACAGTGGGAAAAACAGTATGTTTAATGAATGATGTTGATAAAACTGAATACCCACATGCAAAATAATGAAATTAGACACTTATACACAAAAATTAGTGGATTAAAGACTTAAATGTAAGATCCGAATGTAAAAGTGTTAGAAGAAAACATAAGATATAAGCTTCTTTACATTGGTTTTGACAATTACTTTTTTGGATATGACACTAAAATCACAGACAACAAAATAAAAAACAAGTGGGACTATATCAAACTAAAAAACTTCTTCACAACAAAAGAAACAACAAAATGAAAAGGCAGTCTGTGGAATGAGAGAAAATAATCGCAGGCTGTATATATAAAAAGGGGTTAATATCCAAAATGTATAATAACTCCTACCACTCAATAGCCAAAAAAAGAAGAAAATAATAATAAAATAAATAGCTTGATTAAAAATTGGCAAAAAACCTGAATAGACATTTTCCCAAAGAAGACATACAAATGGCCAATAGGTACATGGAAAGATGCTCAACATTGCTAATCATTAAGGAAATGTGAATCAAAACCACAACGAGATACCACCTCACACTGTTAGGATGGCTACTATCAAAAAGACATAGGTAACAAGTGTTGGTAAGGGTGTGGAAAAGAGGGAATCCTTCATATTGTTTTTAGTAATGTAAATTGGTATAACCATTATGAAAAAACAAAACAAAACCAGAGAGGTTCTTTGAAAAATTAAGAATAGAACTTGCATGTAATCTAGCAATCCCACTTCTCGGCTTGTATCCAAAGGAAATGAAATTAGGATCTCCAGGAGATCACATGTTTATTATAGCATTATTTACCATAGCCAAAATAGTGGAAACAATTTAAGTCTTGAATAGTGAATGAATAGAGAAATGTCACACACACACACACACACAATTTGTAATATTATTCAGTCATAAAAAAGAAAGAAACCCTGCCATTTGTGACAGCACTGATGAACCTGGAGGACATTATGTTAAATAAATATGCCTGATAAGGAAAGATAAATACCATGTGGTCTCACTTCTACATGGAATCTCAAAAATCAGAGTCACAGAAGCAGAGAGTAGAATGGTGATTGCCAGGGGTTAGGGGTCGGGAGAATAGGGAGATGTTATTCACAGTGTACAAACTTAGGGTGCCTGGGTAGTTCAGTCAGTTAAGCATCTGACTCTTCATTTTGGCTCAGGTCATGATCTCAGGGTCCTGAAATCAAGCCCCGCATCGGGCTCCACGCTTGGTGTGGAGTCTGCTTGAGATTCTTCCCCCTCCCTCTTCCTCCCCCTCTGTCCCTCCCCCCACTCATGCTCTTTCTCTCTCTCTAAAATAAAATCTTCAAAGGGTACAAACTTTGTCATAAGGTGAATAATTCTGAAGATCTGATGTACAACATGGTTACTATAGTTAATAATACTATATTATGTTCTTGAAATTTGCTAAGAAAGAAGATCCTAAATGTTTTCAATCCCGCCTCAAAAAAGGTAACTATGTGAGGTGATGTATGTGTTAATTAGTTTGATTGTGATAACTGTTTTACATTGTATAGGTATATCAAGTGATCACATTGTATACCTCAAATATATATATTTTGATATCTCAAATAAATTTCAATAAAGCTGGAGAAAAAAAAAGACTTTGCTAACCACACCATTCAGATGAGAGACTGTATTTTCCCTATAAAAATATTAATTGATAATCCTTATCTGCTACTCTTATATTGTTCTTTGCATTTACCTTAATTGTCTAGTTTTTATGGCTTGTTTCTTACATCTTTTAAAAAAATAAAGCATCATCTTACCGTTGAATTTTTTCAATTGAGAGATATTTATCTGTGACTTAAATCATTTTCCTCCTCATTTTCCAAGATGTGCTAAGGGAAATCTTAGTCTCTCCATTTTATAATATTAATTTACAAGGTATCCTTTTCCTTGTCAAATGGTCAGACACCATAACAACAATATATGTTTTCACATGAATTTTAATCACATTTGAACAAACATAGGCTACCCAAAAGGTATGTTGGCGTTTCTTAATCTCTTTAAATCACAGGGAGAAAAACATGGTCAACACAAACCACTACATAATTAAAATAAGTAAACTGATAATAAGTTTCCCCTAATAAAAGCAATCTACCTATTCTTCTCATATCCAGTGTATTTTGTATCTCTCTTATAGCATTTACTTGGCAGCTGTCATTTATTGAGTGACTTCTGCTATTACAATATTTAATATACATGGTTTTCTTTCGGTTCTTTCCCCACACTGGTTATATTGTAAGCTTCTTGAGTATTGAGTTAAGTATTCTGATTTTAAATGTGCCACAATACTGAGAACACAATAGCTCATTGAATTTAACTATTTGTATTGGTCAAAGGTCTTCAGAGAAATGGTACCAAGAAGATATAGATATATAGATAGATAGATATAGATGATATGGATATAGATATGTAAGAGGAGATTTATTATGAGAATTGTCTCATATCATTGTGGACACCAAGATGACATGATATGCCATCTGCAGGCTGGAAAGTCAGGAAAGCCATTTGTATAATTCAGACATCCCAGTACAAGAAGAGAAAGAGAATTCATTTTGCCTTTGCCTTTTTGTTCTATTCAGGCTTTCAACAGATAGGATGATGCCTGTTCTCATCAACTGGATCTTCTTTACTAGTCTACTGATTCAAATGCTAATCTCTTCCAGAAACATCTTCAGTGACATACCCTCAAATGATGTTTTACCAACTGTCAGGGTATCCTTAGCCCAGTCAAGTTAACACATAAAATTAATCATCACGTATATATTAATTGGTCATTCTTTATGAACTGCCTGTTAAACACTTGTTTATTCATATTGATATTTATATCTCAATATTACAATATCTCTATGTATTAAAGGTATTTAATTCTATTATGTGTGTTACAAATATTTTCCAGCTCTTCACTTGCACAGGTAGGAAAATCTGAACTATAATTGATGAATTGCTGGGTGCTCAGTGTGGACAAGTCTGAGAGTTAAAAACTCCAGGGGCACCTATGCATAGTAGGCCCCCATATTTTTGTGAGATTTATGTTTAGGAGCTTGACAATATTTCCACAGTAAATATCAGAGAAAAATCCCCTCTTGCTTCTAACAGAGGGAGAAAGAAAGGAACCATGTTGAAATGCATCAGAGTATTCTATTCTTAACAAGGTCTATCCTCAGGGGACACTAATTAACCAGAGCCTAACCTACTGGGGTATGATCAGAGCCTAACTGACCTGGGGGAGAGAAATACCCAACTCCAGCCCACTTTAGCCATCCTGTCCCACCTAAACAGAGAGAGAAAAAAAAAACTGAGAAATGTTTGTGTAGTTTACAGTCCAAAAGCATAGGTTCATTGAAAGACTGAGACCTATTCATAACACTGTAGAATGCTTCTCCTCTCCCTACATCTCACCACACATTACTAAAGGCCTATTTTTGGCAGTTCCTTTTACCCAGTACATCACATCTGGCTATTAAGAAAAAATTACAATGCATATCAAAAGGCAAAAAACACAATTTGAAGAGACAGAACAAGCATAACCAGACATAGCAAGGATGTTGGAATTATCACACTAGGAGTTTAAAACAAATATGACTAACATGCTGAGGGCTCCAGTGGATAAAGTAGACAGCATGTAAGAACAGATGGGTAGTTTAGAAAGATAGAAATTCTAAGAAAGAACCAGAAAGATATGCTTAAGATAGAAAACAATGTAACAAAAATGAAGAATGCCTTTGATGGATTTATTAGTATATTGGACACAGCTGAGGAAAGAATTTCTGAGCTAGAGGATAGATCAATAGAATCTTCAAAAAAATGAAAAAGCAAGGTTGAATCCCCATCATGTAATGTCTGCTTTTCAAGATTGAAAAAATAGAAGACAATATTTGAGGACTGTGAAACAATTGCAAAAGGTGTAACATTCACATTATAGGAATATTATCAGAAGAAGAAAGAGAGAAAGGAAGAGGAGAAATATTTGAAATAATTAATGTCAAACACTAAACCACAGATCCAGGAAGCTCAGAGAATACCGAACAGGATACCAAATAATACACTCATACATATTATTTTGAAATTGCAGAAACTGAAAGGTACAGAAAAAATCCTTACAGAAGCCATAGGGGAAAAGAAGAAGCAGTTCAGTTATAAAGGAACAAAGATAAGAATTACATCTGTCTTCTTATCAGAAACATCACAATGAAGAAGAAAGTGGTGCTAAATATTTTAAAAATTGAGAGAAAAAACTCCATCAACCTGGAATTCTCTACCCTGTGAAATTATCCATCAAAAGTGAAGGAGAAATAAAAACTTTCCTAAATAAAAATAGAAAGAATTTGTTGCCAATAGATCTGCCTTCCAAGAAATGTTAAAAAAAATTCTTTAGACAGAAGGAAATAAAATAGATCAGAAACAGATCTATATAAAGAAAGGAAAAGCATTGGGGTGTCTGAGTGGCTCAGTCAAGTGTCTGACTCTTGATGTCAGCTCAGTTCTTGATCTCAGTGTCATGAGTTCAAGTTCCACATGGGACTCCATGCTAGCTGTGGAGCTTACTTAAAAAAAAAAAAAAAAAAAAGGGAAGAGCATCAAAGAAGGAATAAATAAAGGTAAAATAAAACTTTATTTTTCTTATTCTTAATTTCTTATTCTTAATTGATGTAACAGATAACAGCTTGTTCAAAATAATAGCAATAATATATTAAGTATGCTTATGTGTTATATATATAAATATATAAAATATACATATATAAAATATATACTTATATATGCTTATATATAAATGAAATGAATGACAGAAATGATACAGAGACAAGAGAGAGGAATTAGGATTATTTTTGTCATTAAAACATACACTACCATGAAGTAGTACAGTTTATTTGAAAGTGGATTTAGATTATTTATAAATGTATATTTCAAACTTAAAGGCAACCACTAAAAAAAGAAATATAATTGATATGGTAAGAGAGAGAAATGCTCAACTAAACCACAAAGGACAGAAAAAGAGTGGATACAAAATAAAAGAATAAGGGCAACAAACAGAAAATAGTAATGAGTATGGTAGGTATTAATTAAGCCATATCAATAATCACTTTGAACATCAGTGATCTAAATGTATCAATTAAAAGACAAAGATTGTCAAAATGGATCAAATAACATGACTCAACTGCATGTTGTCTATAAGAAATCCACTTTAAATATAAATACATGTAGATTAAAAGTACATGTATGGAGAAAAATATACTATGCTAATACTAATCAAAAGAAGGACCTCGAAGTCAGGAAAATGATCAGGGATAAAAAGGTCGATACATAATGATAAATGGTTCCTTCTCCAAGCAAGTATAATTCTTATCACATAACAGAGTGTCAAACTTCATGAAACAAAAATGGATGGAACTTCAAGGAGAAATGGATGAATCTACTATCTTAATTGGAGACTTCAACACCTCTCTCTCAGAAATGGACAGATTCTGCAGGGAGAAAATCAGTAAGGACATAATGGAACTCAGTAGCACCATTAATCAACTGGGTATAATTGATTTCTATAGAATATTTTATCTAACAACAGCAGCATACCCATTTTTTTTCCTCAAGCTCACATGGAACATTTTCCAAAGTAGACCACATTCTTGTTTATAAAACAATTTAGCAAATTGAAAAGAATAAACATCATGTAATGTCTGCTCTAAGACCATCATGGCATTAAACTAGAAATCAATAAACGAGAGCTAACTGGAAAGTCCAAAAATACGCGAAGATTAAACAACATATTTTCAAGTAATACATGGGTTAAAGAAGAGATCTCAAGAGAAATTTAAAAATATTTTGAAGTAAATGAAAATGAAAACACAATTTGTCAAAATTTGTGGAATGCAGCAAAAGCAGTTCTTAGAGAAAAAAAATATTAGAAAAAAAGAAAGATCTAAAATTAATAATCTATGTTTCCACCTGAGGAAAGTAGGAAAAAAATGAGATTAAATTCAAAGTAAGCAGAAGAAAAGAAATAATAACTAGAGACAAAGTCAATGACATTGAAATAGGAAATCAATAGATGAAGTCAACAAAACCAAAAGCCATTTCTTTACAAAGATCTACAAAATCAATATTTCTCTAGCTAACTAACAACAACAAAAACAAAGAGGACACAGTAATTTGTATCAGAAATGAAAGAAGGGACATCACTTCTCATCATAGATTTCATGGAAAGTAAAAGGATAATTAAGGAATGCAATGAACAGCTCTGTCCCCTAATGTTGATAACCTAGATGAAATGGACCAAATTCCTGAAAACCATAATCTGCTAAAACCCACGCAAGGAGAAATAGATGATCTGAATAGGCCTATATCTATGAAATAAATTGGATCAATAATTAATAACCTCTAAAATAGAAAGCACCAGACCTAGATGGGTTCACAGGTGAATTCTACCAAATACTTAAGGAATAAATTATTCCAGTGCTCTATAATCTCAGAGGACAGAAGCAGAGGGAATACTTCTTATCTCATTGTATGAGGTGTGCATTACCCTACTACCAAAACTAGACAAAGACATTAAAAGACTATAGACCAATATCTTTCATGAACACAGATGTAAAAATCCTTAACAAAATATTAGAAAATTGAATCCCCCAAAAAGCATGAAAAAAATTATACACCACAAATGAGTGGTATTTATTCCGGGCATAAAATGCTGGTCTGACATACAAAACATAATTAATGTAACTCAACACATCTACGTAACAAAAAAACATTACCTGATTATATCAGTTCATGCAGAAAAAGCATTTGGCAAAATCTAATACCCGTTCATGATTAAACCTCTCAGTAAGCAAGGAATTGAGAGGAATTTTTCTCAACTTATAAACACCACTTACAAAAACTGTACAACTAACATCATCATCATGCCAAATGGGAAATAAGTTGGAGCTTTCCCAGCAAGATTGTACCAGACAAAGAGGTCCTTTCTCTTGCCACCCCTTTTCAACATCATATTGGAAATACTAGTTAATGCAAAAAAGGCAACAAAAAGAAATAAAAGATACACAGACGGGGAGGGAAGACATATACATTTCTTTTTTCACAGATAACATGAGTGTCTATATAGAAAATCTGAAAGGATTGACGAAAAAACAAAACAAGACCAAACAAAAAAACCCTCCTGGAACTGAAAAGCGATTATAGGAAGCTTGTGGGATATAACAATAGTATAAAAATGTCATTTGCTTTCCTATATACCAATAATGAACAAATGGAATATGAAATCAAAGACAGTACCATTTACATTAGCTCCCCCCAAAATGAAATACATGGGTATAAATCTATAAAAAATATATAAGATCTTTATGAAGACAACTACAAAACTCTTATGAACAAAATCAAAGAACTAAATAAACGGTGAGATATTTCATGTTTATGGATAGAAAGATTTAGTAAGATCAAGATTTCAATTCTTCCCAACTTAATCTACAGATTCAATGCAATCCCAACCAAAATGCCAGCAAGTTATTTTATGAATATCCATAAACTTATTCTAAAGTTTATATGGAGAGGCAAAAGATCAAAATAGCTAATGTAATACTGAAAGAGAAGAACAAAGTTGGAGGACTGATGATGCTACCCAACTTCAAGACTTAGTATAAAGGTATAGTAATCAAGACAGAGTGGTACTGGTGAAAGAAGAGACAAATAGCCCCGAAATAGATCCACAAAAATATAGTCAATTGATCTTTGACAAAAGATCATGGAACAAAGATAGTTTCTTCAACAAATGCTATGGGAACAACCAGATATTCACATGCAAAAAAAATGAATCTAGACACAGACCTTACATTCTTCACAAAAATTAACTCCAAATGAATCATAGACATAAGTGTAAAATGCAAGACTATAAGTCTCCTAAAAGACAACACTGGAGAAAACCTAGATTACATTGGCTATGGCAGTGCCTTTTTAGATACATCAGAGACACAATTATTTGAGAAAGAATTAATCAGCTGAACTTCATTAAAATTAAAAAAAATCTGCTCTGTGAATGAAAATATCAAGAGAATTAAAAGAAAAGCTACAGACTGAAGAAACATATTTGTAAAAGAAATGTATGATAAAGGACTGTTACCCAAAATATACAAAGAATTCTTAAAACTCAACAATAAGAAAACAATCAGATTATAAAATGGGTCAAAGACTATAAGAGACACCTCACCAAAAATGATACACCAATGGGAAATAAGCATATGAAAAGATGCTCTGCATCACATATCATCGGGAAGTACAATTTAAAACAATGAGATACCACGGTACACAGATCAGAAGAGCCAAAGCTGAAACACGAGAAACACCAAATGCTGACAAAGATGTGGAACAACAAGAACTCTCACATATTGTTGGTGAGAATGCAAAATGGTAAGCCATTTTGGAAGACACTTGGGTGGTTTCTTAAAAACTAAACATACTCTTACCATACAATTAAGCAATCATATTTCTTGATATTTACCCAAAGGAGTTGGAAACCTATATACAAAACAAAAACAAAAACAATGAAAAAAACCTGACACACAGATGTTTATGGTAGCTTTTCATAATTTGCTAAAACTTGAAAGCAACCAAGATGTCCTTCAGTAGGTGAATGGATAATCTGTGGTACATTCAGATAAAGGAATATTAGTCAGCGCCAGAAAGATATATTAAGCCATGAAAAGACATGAAGGAACCTTTAAAGATTCAGAAGCTGATCTGAAGAGGCTACATATTGTATGATTCCAACAATATGACATTCTAGAAAGGCAAACCTATATAGGCAATAAATGGATCAGTGGTTGTTGGAGGCAGGTGATGTGGTAAGGGTGAGGATAGGAGTGATTAAGCAGAGCACAAAGACTTTTTAGGGCAGTGAAAATACTCCATATGATATTATAATGATGGATACACCATTATATACTTGTTCAAACCCATAGAATGTACAACACCAACAGTGATTCTTAGGGTAAACTAGGGACTTTGGATTATTATGATATGTCAGTGTAGATTCATCATTGGGAACAAATGCACTATTCTGGAGAGTGATGCTGACAATAAGGGAGACAATGAATGTGTGGGTGCAGAAGTTATTTAGGAAATCTCTGTATCTTCCTCTCACTCTTGTGAACTTTAAACTGATCTAAAAAAGATAAAATAAAAAAAAAAGCAGAAGAGTTAACCATCACGCTATTAAATTTTAACAAGTTTTTTTATGGCAATAACAAGTTATAGATTGGGAAAATGCCAACATAATCAAGATAAAAATATCCATGTATCTATCAGTAAAAGATTGTGTGTTACATAGTTGCAAAATTTTTGTCTTGTTTGGCTTGAAGGTATCCTCAAGAACTATGTTTAATATGGAACTACATTTCTGCTCACTTCTTTTAATATGGCAGTGTTATAGACTGAATTTTCTTCTCCTAAAAATTCAAATGGTCATGTCTTATATAACCCCTAGTACCTCAAACTGTAACTGTATTTGGAGACAGGATCTTCACAGTATATTAGAGTGGGTTTTAAACCAATGTGACTAATGTTCTTATAAGAAGAGGAAATTAGGACAAATGAAGAGACACCAGGGGTGCATGCTCACAAAAGAAAGATGATGTGAAGATATATCAAGAAGGCATTTATCTATAAACTAAAGTGAGATTCCTCAGAAGAAACCAACCTGGCTGACACCTTGATCTCCAACTTCTAGCATTCAAAACTGTGAGAAAGTAAATTTCTGTAATGCCACCCAGTCTGTGGTATTTTGTATGGCAGCCCTAGCAAACTAATACAAGCAGAGTATAATATCTTCCATAAAGCCCCACTGATGCTTTATGGATAGGGACATCTGCTTTTACAGAGGGAACAAGGCACTTTAGTACAGCATTTAAATATATGACTTTGACCTTGGATAGAAGTCACACAAGACTTCTAAGGGCTGCATCTCTATCTCTTACTTGGCAACTGTCATTTCTCTGACAATCTTTAACACACACAAATGACCATGGGCAGTTCCTTAGCTTTACTTATTTTCTTCATATGTAAAATGGGAAAATTGAGACAACACACACAGGACACTTAGAATCAGCCAGACATACATTAAGCAACTAAAATGTTTCAGTTTAAAAATAGAAGCTTACATTTTACATAGAAATTTTAAGAAAGTAACTACCTTTAGACCATATGGGCTATATCTAGAATTAAAGTAATTATTTAACTTACTAAAAATAATACATAACTATAAAAATTTTTCTTACTAAAATATAATGCATACTCACTGATAAAAATTAGAAAATGTAGAAAAATGTTAAAAATATACTTATTTTTAATCATTATTAACATTTTTCTTGTATTTGATCAAAATCCTATAATACAAACAAATATTACAATAAATAAAATAAACATACTTATAATTTGTTTTTTCCCTCAATAAATATTAGTTATGTTCTAGGCACTGTTCTATGTGTTCAGGATATAATGCTGAATAAGACAGGCCAAGTACCAGGCTCCTATTACACCTCTTTCCATTTGAGGAGAGTACAATAAATAAAAATCAAGTTATATTTTTGATAATATGTTATACTTGATAACTGAACAGATTCTTTGGGCTGAAATCAATTGCATTTACTAGATAAACCCACCCCTCTAAAAACACAGGGAATCTCACAGGAAAGTTGGGAATTCTGACAGTAGGAACTCTGCATCCTAAATAGAGGACTGAAACAGGCTTTTGCCTGATGACATTTGCCAAATCAAAGAGAACTGACCTTTGGTTTTCATGACCTCAAGAAGTACAGAGGACAAGGGACAAATCTGCAAGAATTGGAGAGTTCAGTAGTGACCTGCAAGGGAGATTTATGTCTCAAAATTTGACATTGGATGGAAAGAGAAAACATCTTTTTAAATAATTTATGGCCACATGAAATCAAATTTGTTAAAAGCATTTTTAAAAAAATGAAAAAGGATAGCAAGACTGCAAAAATGACCAAGCAGATTTGAAAAATAATCAAATAATATTTCTAAAAATAAAAAGTAAAATAACTGAAATAATTCAATATATGAAATTATCAGTAGTTTAGACCCAGCTACGGAGAGAATTAATAGATTGGAATTAGATTCAAGAACTTAATCAGATCATAAAAAGAAAAATAAAGAGGGGCACCTGGGTGGCTCAGTCAGTTAAGCATCCGACTCTTAGTTTTGGCTCAGGTCATGATCTCATGGGTTGTGAGATTCAGCCCCTCAGTGAGACCCTCCCTGGGCTGCATGCTCAGCAGGGAGTCTGCTTGAAGATTCTCTCCTTTACCCTCCGCCCACTCAAGCCTAACAGTGCACAAATGCCCACGTAGGCCTGCTCTCTCTCTCAAACAAATAAATCTTTTAAAAAAATGAAAAAGAAGGAAATATAAAGTATGAAAGATTAGGAAACATAAAGAAGAAATGAGAAAAATCTGACATACTTGAACCACCTGAAGGAAACAATGGGAGAAATGGCGAGATCTACAGTTGAAGAAAAAAATGGCAGAAAAATTTCCTATAAATTTTTACAAAATACCAATTTTTTGATCAGGAAGCCAAATGAATTTCAGTAGGATACATGCCAAGTAATTCTCACTTGTTCACATTGTAGTGAAATTACACAAAGCTAAAGAAAAAGATATTGTAAGCAGATGATGGGGAAAAAAAAAGGAGATTGTTATTATCAAGTAATAATTAGATTGATATGTGACTTCTCATTAGGAACAAAGGAAACCCAAACATAGGAGAAACACATTTTGAGAATTTTGAAAGAATAAAAGAAATCTAAAGCGTCATACCAAGAGTAACTAATGTTTATTAAAAAATCAGACAAATAGAAACAAGACTCTTATCACCCCTAAATCACTGTTCCTGCTGAGTTACAGTGATCTTAGGTAGAAGATTTGAGAGCAGAGGAAGAAATTAAAAAGTTAATAAGAATGTAGATAATTCTATACAAATATTGATACAGAAAACAGTAATAAAATGACTATGGTCTTAAAATATGGAATTAAAGTATAAGGAATAACAAATGATTGGAAGAGGTCAATCAGAGTGGATGCATCATAAATAAGTCTCCTGTGTTGATCTGTGGAAGGATGATGGTCAACGATGATTGGCAGTCTGCCTACAAAATCTAAGCCAGGCCACTTATTTTGTAATCCTGAAAATTTTGCCTAACCTGTGATTTTAAGGCAAAAACCAGTTTAAAACACAAAGAATATGTAACAATTTCACACTTATATTTCAACAAATAACTACAAGGACAAATACACAAGTATACGGTCACAACAAGGGGTTTTAATATGCCTTATAGCAATTGATCCTACTGACAAAACTCCAAAATATTTGTACAACCCAATTAACAAACTTGAATTAATAGACATATGTAAATTACCATATAATTTACACCTAATGACAGTTGGTGAATTTCATTCTGTTTCTCATATCTTTTTTTTTTTTTTTTACTTCTTATATTATCATATTGGCTAAGATATCCAGAAGAAAAAATGTTAAATAGAAGGAATGATAGTGGATACCTTTGTCAGTCAGAAATGAGTATAGGGAGCAGAAACTACCCTATGTACTTTTAAGAAAGAAGGGGTTTTCTAGCTTCACTAGACCATCTTATTTGAGAAAGGAGTCTGATATGTATATCCCCCAAAGCTTTCTTTGTCATGGAAATCTGATGAGTCTGCACTCATGCCCAAAGTTAAAGACCTGGGACATCCTGGGCTCTAGTCCACAGTGATGGCGAAGTGTGTGTGGCATTCTCTTTCCAGCTATTTTTACCTCCTCCTCTTCCTCGGGCTCAGAAAAGAAAGCAAGAAAGCAAGACAGTCAACGGGACACGGTGCTGGGCATCATGCAGCCATGTTTCTGACAGTAGCATCACGTGGCACAGTAAGAAAACACGACAGCAGAACCCAGAGAGCTATTCATGGTTCTAGTCACAGGAAGGGCCTAAGGACTATGTTGTAGGCTAAGCCTCCAAGAATGGCATTCAGCACAAGGCAAAATTGCCTCAACCGAGGAATACTATTTCTAAGACCACAACTGAGCAAAAAGATGCCACTAGCTATAGTTGCACTTCCCATACTTCTTAATACACGCACACAGGAAAGAAAAGCATAGGTCTCCTTAGCTGAGATACAGGGATAAAAATTCTAGAGTAAGAAACTCCCACTGATATAAATGCCACTGTTCTCATTACTGTAACTATCTCTCGATACTCTGGGACACTGCTGCAGAATATTTTTACTTTTTCATGTCGATATTTGTCTGCAGGAGAGCCAAAAGGGGAAGAAGGATGGTCTCTAACTCATCATTTGTGTCTTCTAACTTTATGGGAGTACACCTAATTGGCAGATTTTATTTTGCATTCATATTACTAGCTACAAGGAAGTACCAAAATGTAATTTTATGCCTCAACATATCTTGCTAGAAAAGAGTAAAGGATAGGTTGTATGAGCTATAGTATCCTGAACAGTATCTCTGTCTTGTTCCTCATTTTAATGAAATGTCACTAAAATAAATCACCATTGTATTGTTTACTGTATGCTTTTTTGGCATATCCTTTATTATGTTAGTTATTCCTAAATTAATAATGGAAATAATTTATAGTTAAAAATCTGATGGAAGATTATTTTTTAAACTTGGGACTAGGTTTTCTCAGGTAGTCTTTAAATTAACTTGCAGTTTTCTTTCTTTCTTTTTTTTTAAGATTTTATTTATTTATCTGACAGAGAAAGAGATGGCAAGAGCAGGAACACAAGCAGGGGGAGTGGGAGAGGGAGAAGCAGGTTTCCCGCCAAGCAGGGAGCCCAATGTGGGGCTCCATCCCAGGACTCTGGGATCATGACCTGAGCTGAAGGCAGACGCTTAACAACTGAGCCACCCAGGCACCCATTAACTTGCAGTTTTCTGCTGGAACTTTTGTGTACCTGTATACTTTCAGATTTGGGCATTTCCCTTTATATATATATTTTATCCTATTACTTGTGCTATTCTCTTTCTTCTACTACTTTCATATTTCTGTATTCCAGAAGTTTTTACAACAAACCTTGTTAGGTGCATTCAAATTTATAATTTTTCTGGTGAATTGAATCTTTTCTCAATATCTGATTACTGTGTTTATTGTTCTCTTTCTTTAGTGTGTACTTTATCTAATACTAATGTATATATGCCCAATATACTTATTTTGCTTGACTGGCGTACTTTTTTCTTTTCTTAGATTTTCAATGCTTTGTTCCCCATATATTGTTTAAATTTTTTAAATCTATTTTAATTTTTTAATTTAAATTCAATTAGCCAACATATAGAACATCATTAGTTTCAGATTTAGAGTTCAGTAATTCATCAGTTGCTGATAACACCCAGTGCTCATCACATCATGTGCCCTCCTTAATGCTCGTCACCCAGTTACCCCATCTCCCCACCCACCTCCCCTACAGCAACCCTCAGTTTCTTTCCCATAATTAAGAGTCTTTCATGGTTTGTCCCCCTCTCTGATTTCTTCCCATTTCATTTTCTCCTCCCTTCCCTTATGTACATCTGCACTGTTTCTTATATTCCACACATGACTGAAACCATATGATAACTGTCTTTCTCTGATTGACTTATTTTCCTCAGCATAACACCCTCCAGTTCTATCCACATTGATGTAAATGGTAAGATTTCATCCTTTCTGATAGCTGAGTAATATTCCACTGTGTATGTATATATATATATATATACACAATATTGTGGTATTTATATATATATATATACCATATCTTCTTTATCCATTCATCTGTTGATGGACATCTAGGCTCTTTCCACAGTTTGGCTATTGTGGACATTGCTGCTATAAACATAGGAATGCAGGTGTCCCTTTGGATCACTACATTTGTATCTTTGGAGTAAATATCTAGTAGTGCAATTGCTGGGTTCTAGGGTAGCTCTTCTTGAAGAAACTCCATACTGTTTTCCAGAGTGGCTGCACCAGCTTGCATTCCCACCAACAGTGTAAGAGGGTTCCCCTTTCTCCGTATCCTTGCCAACATTTGTTGTTTCCTGACTTGTTAATTTTAGCCATTCTGACTGGTGTGAGGTGATATCTCATTGTGGTTTTGATTTGTATTTCCCTGATGCTAAGTGATGTGGAGCATTTTTCATATCTGTTGCCATTTGTATGTCTTCTTTGGAGAAATGTCTGTTCATATCTTCTGCCCATTTCTTGACTAGATTATTTGGTTTTTTGGGGTGTTGAGTTTGATAAGTTCTTTATAGATCTTGGATACTAGCCCTTTATCTTACATGTCATTTGCAAATATCTTCTCCCATTCCTTAGGTTGCTTTTTAGTTTTGTTGATTGTTTCCTTTGCTGTGCAAAAGCTTTTTATCTTGATGAAATCCCAATAGTTCATTTTTGCTTTTGTTTCCCTTGCCTTTGGAGATGTGTCTAGCAAGAATTTGCTGCAGCTGAGGTCGAAGAGGTTGCTGCCTATGTTCTCCTCTAGGATTTGTTCCCCATATATTTAAAGAAAAATATAGTCTGACAATTTGCTTTTAGCCCTACATTGACTATGATTTGATTGTACTTTCTTTTGGTTCATTTAAATTTATTTCTTTCTCATTTTCTGTTTTTTCAGTCATAATTTTTCTGCCTACTGCTTTAGAATGTATATCTAATCTATATCATTTTTTTTAAAGATTTGATTTATTTATTTCAGAGAGAGAGAATGAGAGACAGAGAGCACAAGAGGGAAGAGGGCAGAGGGAGAAGCAGACCCCCTGCTGAGCAGGGAGCCCGATGTGGGACTCAATCCCGGGACTCCAGGATCATGATCTGAGCCTAAGGCAGTCGCTTAACCAACTGAGCCACCCAGGCGCCCTATCTCATCTATATCTAACATTTAGTGGTTTTTCTATAATTTGTAAAATTCACATGTATATATATATGTGTGTGTGTGTGTATGTAGTAATAAATCTTAAAGCTAATCTCTTATCAAACAGTACATAGACAGAATTGATTATGTCCACTTCTTTACTACCATGATGCCTCTCACATACCATTTTTTTCCCCCACGTTTTGGCCAGGATTTATTTCTACTTTAATTGATTAATTTTGTAAACTGGATACTATTATTGTTATTTGATGTATTTAATTTGTTAATTTTACTGACCTGTATCATTTTCTTTACTCACAATTTCCACTTTCACCTTAGACTTTACTTTGAAATTAATTTTATTTCTTAATAAAAAATATGCTCTAGAAGTACCTTCAATTAAAGTCTAGAACATGCTTTCAGTTTGTGTCTGTCTGAAAATACTTCCATTTTATCTCATTTCTGAAAGTTAATTTCACCAGGTGTAGATTTCCAGGATTTTTTTTTTTTTAAGTCATCTATGTAAAGATAGAATCACGCTATCTTCTGGATTTCAGTGTTGCCAATATTTAATTATAGACCTCTTATAGTTAGTCTATATTTTCCTATGGACTGCTTTTAATTTTGTCTTTGGTATTTTACTATGATGTTCCTAATTTGGATTTTCAAATATGTATTCTTCTTGGGGTTAATTATGTTACTAAATGTGAGGAGTGATGGTTTACATCTAGTTATCACAAATGTCAGCAGTGTTTTTTCAAGGATTGCTTTTTCTCCATTCTTCATGTTACCTCCTTCTGGAATCCTAGGTCATGTGAGATTTTCTTACCCTATCCAACCTTATTATATTATATTACATTACCCTATTATATAAAACTAGGTTATAATTTCTCTTCTTTATTTTCATGTATTTTCTCCATGTTCTGCAGTCTGTTTAATTTCTTTGTTTCTATTTTCCATTTTGCTAATAGGAGATGAATATTCAGATCTTCTTACTGTACTGCATTTTTGTTCATTCACTTTATAAATTCAGTATAGATATTCACGTCTAGAGTTTATATTTATTCTCATCAGATCTACTTGGCCGTATTTTCTAAAGCATCCTATTTCTTTGAACATAGTAAGCACAGTAACATATTCTGGTCAGACAATTAAAATATCTACAGCTTTTATGGGATAGATACTTCAATTCTTTTTGATTGCTGGTTGTTTCTCATGGAGATAAATATATAAATATTTCCCTTTATTTGTTTATCTATATTGCCTTTTATTTTAGTTTCATCATATTACTATAATTGTGTGTGAATTCCTTGAGGTTTTATTTTAAAGTGCATTCTACTGGGATGCCTGTGTGGCAAAGTCACTTAAGCTCCGACTGTTGGTTTTGGCTCAGGTCATGATCTTAGTGTCCTGATCTCAGGGTCATGAGATCAAGCCCCATGATCTCATGGAGCCTGCTTACGTTTCTCTATTTCCCTCTCCCCCCCACTCCTCACTCTCCCATGTTCTCTGTCTCAAATAAATAAATAAATAAATCTTTTAAAAAATCAAGTTTGTTCTACTAATTATTATTATTATTATTATTATTATTATTTTACTTTTTCCAGGAGCCTGAAGGTAATACGAGCCTGGAACCATGCTACAGGAAATTTCCAGTTTGGGGGTTATTGTACCAGAAGTGGTGGGAAATCTGTCCCCAGACTTATATAAATGCAGTCTTGCTGTTAGTAATTCTCAAAGGAGACAATTTTTCCTTTTTGTTCAGTTCCACTTGGAATCAAATAGAGCCAGGTAAAAGTTTCTGCCAAGTCTCTCCAGTCAGGTTTTAACCTACTTTGAATTATGATTGTTCCAAAGTCCTGGTCCTCTCTGAATTTCTCTTAACTGAACTGCCATCCTGCTAGCACCCTAGTGGTGCGTTTGACTGATTATAATAGAAGCTTTAGGCTGGCAGTGATGGACAGTTGGCCCCAGGTTGATGCAAGCTCCAGTGCACACAGAATCCTCTTCTTTTTGCTGGATAGGATTTTTGTTTCTGCATTTTATTCATCAACTTTATTGTGCTGTTGTGGAAGGCCTGTTTCAGTTAATGTTTAATCTGCCTAAAATTGCTAAAAATGGAAGTCCCTGTGTATTTCTATGACTAGTTTTTAATTGTTGAGTTTAATCTATATATAATAGAAATGGTAAAAGTACATAAAAACCTGTATATGATGGCATGTACTATCTGATGTTGGGGAGGTCATTTGTTTTAACCAAAGGAAATACTGTGATATGACTCAGGTTAGTTGTTTTAAAGATGGAACAAACCATTATCAAGTTTCTTCACAATGACAATAGTATTATGTCCTCTACTCAATTTTATTTTTGAAGTGAATAAAAAAAATTCAGCAATTTTGCCAGGCTGGTATCTTATCCTGATAACTAACACAGCCAATGCTAAAAAGACTAGGGCAGGAAACTACCACATGTAACTTTATTTGCTAGTTAAATATGGTATGAGATTAATAATATCTGCATATTAGAATTAAGGAAACTAATTCTTCTCAAAATGTCTTAAGATGTGTCTAGGTCTCATTTATTTATTTTCCCAGAACATGATGATTTCTGAAGTAGAAACAGTAATTATGTATGCCTGGTGAAAAGTTTTGTGAGCTAGGAGTGGAGATGCTTACAGCAATGCAGCCACATCAATCAAAGAAGACCCAGATCTGTCTCATTTCAAAGAAAATTATGGTATACATTACACTCAGTAGAAACATACACCATTGGCCACATTTTGGCACTTCTTTTGGAGACTGTTTAGGTTCTACTTGTTTTTGCTACTGTCTCTATTACATTCTCCTTTTTGGTAGTCACTTACAGTATAGTAGCAGGCTATTTCTTTCATGTTATCCCTCTAGTCTATCTCGTGCAAGAAAAGAAGACATAATTTAATTTCTATCCACTCCACAAGTAAAAAAATGGATGAGCATGAGAAAGGTGAAGTGATTTACTTAAGGTCATGCAAGGAAAAACTGGTTGAGCAAGTATTCCCACAGTTACATCACAAAATTTCTAGTTCTGACAGTTGAAACTGCCATGTTCTTCTGGGAAAGATTTATGAAGACATCTTTCTCCCAGTAGCAAAAGCCAGAAACTCACAGAATGTCAAGGTCCTATATCTATCTCAAAGTTCAAGGACAAAGTTAAGAAAAAAATCTTGTGGCCTAAACAGAATAGTTGTAGGTGGACTTTTTTTCCAAGATTTTACTTTAGGTATCTGGATCTTTTAAAGCCACATTTTGGGGTAATCATCTCAAATGTCAGTGTGGTGTGATCAAAGTTCTACCCTGGCTATCCTAGCTTTGAACCTCCTTGCTTTATAAGAGGATGAGTAACAAATTACACTGTAGTGAAAGACAGGCAATTTGATTCCAGGAAGAAAAATAGTACCTTTTTTTAAAGGATGGAAAGCTATTAGCAACCTTAAATATATTAAAAAAAATCAGAATGTACTTGAAATTATTAAGCTACAGAGGGGTTGGCTGTTGAATTAAAATGTATCATCTTGTTGGCATTTTGGGAGGAAGCTGAAGGTGGCATCCAAAATGTTTTTCTTAGTTATGAATAAAACCATCAGGATATATGGCAATTGTGATGAAGAGAATTCAGACAAATTGAGGTGAGGTGAGATGTGGATTACATCAGCTCTGCAGGACACGTGTAAGATTTATTGCACTCAGCAAGGACAGTGTGTGAGATATCACTGTCTGACTGAGAGAACCAGGCATACTGTCTCCTTTCTTTAAAAACAAACATTTGAGAAAGCATCATAAATATTTTAATTTTTGAAGGCTTTATTTCATCTTGGGAGTAGTGTGTATTACCTACTTATGTGTTTTTTTCCTCTCAATGAGGAGTATTATATTTGAAAGGAAGATTAATTGTAACCTCCCCAACATTACTTTCTTTAGAAATAAAAGTTTCTGCCCTAATTTATTTCTCTTTTTTTCTTCTACCTGGTTAGTTCTTCTAAAGCAAAAATAATTAAGGTTAAAAATTCAAAACAGATATTTGTATATCACCTGAAAGAATTTATAATTGGATCTGATTAAAAAGGGAGTTTGGGAGATAGTTCAAGATGGCAGAGCAGTAGGAGTCCTCAGTTTCATCTGGTCCCAGGAATTCAGCTAGATAGCTATAAAATCATTCTGAACACTTGTGAACTCAAATGAGATCTTAGAAAAGAATTGCTGCAACTTTATAAACAGAAAAGCAACCACTTTCTGCAAGAATGATGAGACAGAAAAACTCACCTCAAAAAGGAGAACAAGAGGCAGTACTGACTGCCAGGGACCTAATCAGTATGTATATAAGTAAGATGTCAGAACTAGAGTTCAGAATAACGATTATAGAGATACTAGCTGGACTTGAAAAAGTATAGAAGACACTAGATAATCCCTTTCTGGACAAATAAAAGAACTAAAGCTAATCAAGTCAAAATCAAAAAGGCTATTAATGAGATACAATAAAAAATGGAGGCTCTAACTGCTAGGATAAATGAAGCAGAAGAGAGAATTAGTGATATAGAAGACAAAATGATAGCGAATAGAGAAGCTGAAAAAAAAAGAGAGATAAACAACTACTGGATCACAAGGGGAGAATTCGAGAGATAAGTGATACCATAAAGTGAAATAATATTAGAATAATTGGGATCCCAGAAGAAAAGAAAAGGGGGGGGCAGAAGGTATATTGGAGTAAATTATAGTGGACAACTTCCCTGATATGGGGAAGGAAACAGGCATTCAAGTCCAGAAGGCACAAAGAACCCCCCCTCAAAATCAATAAAAATAGGTCAACACCTCAACATATTATTGTGAAACTTACAAGTCTCAGAGACAAAGAAAAAATTCTCAAAGTAGCTCAGGACAAGAGGTCCGTAACCTACAAGGGCAGAAACATCAGACTGGCAGCAGTCCTACCCACAGAGACCTGGCAGGCCAGAAAGTACTGCATGATATATTCAGGGTGCTAAATGAGAAAAATATGCTGCCAAGAATACTTTATCCAGCTAGGATGTCATTCAAAATAGAAGGAGAAATAAAAAGCTTCCAGGACAAACAGAAACTGAAAGAATTTGTGATCACTAAACCAGCCCTGCAAGAAATAGTAAACGGGAACTTTTAAGTGAAGAGAGAGCCCAAAAGTAACATAGACCAGAAAGGAACAGAGACAAAGAGGGAGGGCAAAGGAGGCACTGAGGAAACATTTAATATTCAACATTTTCTTGAAAATATAAGTATCTTCTAAGGCTTCCATGCAGAACATGTGACTTGGAGGAGTCATTTTCTGTGTGTGGGCCTTAATTTCCCAACTACTGAAAGATTAGGAGTGATTTGTGAATTTGCCTGGGGAGGGTAGGCAGGGCAGAAACTTCTAAGGAGCTACTCTGTAGAAATAAATACATAACTATTGGGACTTCATCAAGATAAAAAGCTTTTGCACAGCAAAAGAAACAGTCAACAAGACCAAAGACAACCGACAGAATGGGAGAAGATATTTGCAAATGACATATCAGATAAAGGGCTAGTATCCAAAATCTATAAAGAACTTATCAAACTCAACACCCAAAGAACAAATAATCCAATCAAGAAATGGGCAGAAGACATGAACAGACATTTTTACAAAGAAGACATCCAAATGGCCAACAGACACATGAAAAAGTGCTCAACAGCGCTCGGCATCAGGGAAATCCAAATCAAAACCTCAATGAGATACCACCTCACACCAGTCAGAATGGCTAAAATTAACAAGTTGGGAACCGACAAATGTTGGCGGGGATGTGGAGAAAGGGGAACCCTCCTACACTGTTGGTGGGAATGCAAGCTGGTGCAGCCACTCTAGAAAACAGTATGGAAGTTCCTCAAAAAGTTGAAAATAGAGCTACTGTACGACCCAGCAATTGCACTACTGGGTATTTACCCCAAAGATAAAATGTAGTGATCCGAAGGGGTACATGCACCCTGATGTTTATAGCATCAATGTCTACAATAGCCCAACTATGGAAAGAGCCAAGATGTCCATCGACAGATGAATGGATAAAGAAGATGAGGTATATATATACAATGGAATATTATGCAGCCATCCAAAAGAATGAAATCTTGCCATTTGCAATGACATGGATGGAACTGGAGGGTATTATGCTGAGCGAAATAAGTCAATCAGAGAAAAACATGTATTATATGATCTCACTGATATGAGGAATTCTTAATCAGGAAACAAACTGAGGGTTGATGGAGTGGTGGGGGTGGGAGGTATGGGGTGGCTAGGTGATAGACAATGGGGAGGGTATGTGCTATGGTGAGCGCTGTGAATTGTGTAAGACTGTTGAATCAGGACCTGTACCTCTGAAACAAATAATACATTATATGTTAAAAAAAAGAAGATAGTAGGAAGGGAAAAATGAAGGGGGAGAATCGGAGGGGGAGATGAACCATGACAGACTATGGACTCTGAGAAACAAACTGAGGGTTCTAGAGGGGAGGGGGGTGGAGGGATGGGTTAGCCTGGTGATGGGTATTAAAGTGCTGAATGGAGCACTGGGTGTTAGACGCAATCATGGAACACTACATCAAAAACTAATGATGTAATGTATGGTGATTTACATAACATAATAAAATTTAAAAAAAAGAAAAGAAATAAATACATAATTATTTTTCATACAGTTCAGGACATCTATGGACTATTTTGAAGTCCATGATTCTCAGATGATCTATAAATTAACCTAACACTCTAATTCTAAAAGCTCATGATTCTAAGATCAAAACAATGTTAAAAACTAAAGGGTGAGTCCAATGTTCTACTTTTACAACTGTGCCAATTATGAATTTAAGTATCTTTTTCATATTCAGACAGTCACTGGTTGGACTATTATTCTGTCCTCATGTGCTATTATTCCACTTCACTAATCCACCTCTCATGTTTTCTTTTGTTCTCATATTTTGAGCCACCAGTGTCAACCTCAGCCCAACCCAACTCACAAGAAAGTAACTCTGATTTTGAAAGCTGCCAGGATGATGCTTATAAGAAAAAGGAATCCAGTGTAGGGAGGAAAGGGAAATGGAAAATCTGATTAGTAGAATAAAAGAAGAGATGTAGGGCAACACTTAAAAATTGATCAGCCAGCATCCCAAGGAAATTATGTGCATTCTTAGGACCTGGTCAAATTTTCATTATTTATGCTTTACTTTTCTTCAATCAGCAATAGCATTCTCATTACACTGAATTCTGCTGGAATTGCCACTATTGGCTTTAGGCATTCCATCCAAAAGATTGTTAAGTGATGAATGAGATGATTCACACACAAACTGCAGTTTGTGAGGCAATTTATAAGCTGAATAAATAAAATATATTTTTTGTACTCTATTCACATCCAGTGAAATGAAAATTAGGCAGTTGTGTACAGGTTTCACAATGTGAACAGCTTTAAAAGAGGTATAGATTTTTCGAAACAGAAGTCGATCAATCATTCCTTTTGAGAACATCTGCTGTGCTCTCATGTAAATACCCTTATATTTTAAAATTAATTAAAAACACGTTTTCTCAATAATTATTAAACTAGTCAAAGTAAAGAGGAACAAAATGGTCTTATAGCTTCTCCTTGAACTCCTGATAGTTTTTTCATGAAATATTCAAAAGTTGCATTTGCACATTTTTACATTGTATTTTTAGGCAGAATTAAACATAAATTTTAAAAATGCTAAATGAACTACAGGAAAGTATTATATTTTATTTTTTTAATATTTTAAAAAGATTTTATTTATTCATGAGAGACAGAGAGAGAGAGGCAGAGGGAGAAGCAGGCTCCCTGCTCAACAGGGAGCCCGATGTGGGACTCGATCCCAGGACCTGAGCCAAAGGCAGACCCTTAACTGACTGAGCCACCCAGGCACCCAGAAAGTATTATATTTTAGAGAGATTACTATCTATGTGGCACCAAATCTTGTAAATTCCATTCTTTGCTCTGACCCCTTTTGTAAGCAGATCTGGATGCAAGTGAATGGATGTGACATTAAAGAAATGACCTTGAATCATCTTTAACTGTAAAACATGAAAATAATTCACATATTTTGATGCTTTAAATTTTCATTTTAACAAACTACACCTGATATGCCTTATATTTTACTGTTTTGTATTTGCCTGGGTTTACACAGATTATCTCAGTTTCAGGTAATGAGGATGTATCTTTGTGTCTCAGACAGACCAAAAATGAGACCGTCTGATTTGGCACACTAAGGCATGAAAATGGAGAAATGGTACAACAGCATTGTATTGGGAATCATGCGGGAGGTGTTCAACTCTTGTTTATTTCTGTAATTATTTTTGTAGTCCTGGACAAGATCTACCTCTTTGGACCTCTTCTTCATATGTAAAATGAGGGTTTTGAACAAGGTGAGGTTTAGGGTCTCTTTTTGCCCTTAATTATACAAATGCTTTCATGAATAATTCTCAAATAATCACAATTATTCCCTAGAACATTCTGAGAGATAGAATGATTTTCTTAATGAGTATTAAAAGTCAGTTTTACAGGGCAAAAGAAAAAGAGTATATAATTACAAGTTTTAAGAACAAAAATTAGATTTCTTTTCTGAAATTATGATCTTGAATATTAGAGAGAACTACTTGCATTGAGATTCTGAAAAAAAAAAAAAAAAGGTGACCATGTGTTCTTTTATGATACTTTGGGGAAAAGTCCACCAAGACCTCCTGATGTTACTCTTCCATTTTGTTTTGGTTAGTATGAAACCTAGCTGTATGAGGTAGTGTAAGATTATGATTCTGTATTAAAAATCTTTATTTTTTTCTTTTGTCATCTGTATTGTTTACTTGGTAAACAATAATTTTTACATATTTAGTGTATACATTTTTATGAATTTGGATATATACATACTCCCATGATGCAACTACCTAAATCAAGTTAATAAACATATCCATTACCTCCAAAAGATTTCTTGAATTTTTTTTTTTTTGCTGTGTGTGTGTGTGTGTGTATGTGTGTGTGGTAGGAGTTCTTAATATGAAATCATGAGATATACCCTCCTAATTTTTAAATTGCACACCACTATATTGTTAACTATAGGCGCTATGTTATCCAGCAAATCTCTAGAACTTGGGCTATATTACTTGACCTTGATGCACATATCCATTTGATGAAAATTACTCAAGCTTGAGGTTCATTTGAATTTTTTCAGGAATATCCTATCTCCACTTCCACATATATTCTTCCACCTCTAAATTCTATAGCCCTGTGTCTTAGGGCACCTTGGCATGTTCTTCTGTTTTATAATACATGAGGCTTTACACAGTCTTAGTCTTCCTGGAATACTCTCTCCAGGTCTTTCTGGTTGTCTCTTTCTTGTCATCAAAGTTTCAACTTAGGTTCCACCACTGCCAAGAGATCTTCTCTGACCATTTAAGATAAAGTAACTTCCTAGTTACTGGCTATTCTATCATCATGTTTTATTTTAATTCTAGCACTATCTTTTCAAGTTACTTATTTATGTCTCCTTCATTAAAACGTATGCTCCCTGTCTGCTGGCCCCTTGCCCACACCTTTCACTTTAAAATGGTGACTGGAGATAGCAGATGCTCAATAAATATGCAATGACTGAATTAATCTCTTTATAGGGATTTCATCCCATTATGCTGGACAGGGCATTAACCTGAGAGCCTCTATTTCATCTTTTTAATCTTCTAATAATATTTGACACATGGTCTTGCATACCGTAAATACTCAGTAGATTTTTTTATTAGTAGAATTGTATGAATGTGGCTGATAACTAGATAATTGGAACTATACTCTTACTCTATTTGGAAAATATAGTTTCTGTTGTAGCATCATTTCATTTCATGGGCACTTGGCCAGATGAAAAATAAGAAAAGAACTCCACAGTTTTAGTATGCTAACTAAAAAAAATCCTTATCAAGGCAAAGAAAATGTATTCCCAGGGGAAACTTGATTTAATTCCTTTCTAAGAAATTTATCTTATCTATTCAATGGAAATTTAGCAAATGGGGAGATTATTTAAATAAAAGAGATTTAAAACTAGAGCTCTTGTCAGAAATCTAAAAATATAATTGCAAATTTTTAATATAATTAGGGACATTTCTGCATAAATGTGGCCTGATCTCAGAATAGTCAATCCACCAAAAATGTACCTTTTTTATTTATGATTTTAAAGTGTCAAATAATATGTAATTCTTTAATTGACCTATTCAGAAACACAGCGCTGACTTAAATGAAGTAGATAAAAACAGAAGATTTCTAAAATTTGTAGTTTATTTTTATAGGAACTGGGGAATAAATCAAAGGAATATATTATTCTTGCAACATACATTGGATTGGATTTGCAATAGACTTGCTACTTTGAAATTAAATTTACTACCAACGTAATATTTTTTTTTTTTTACTACCAACGTAATATTAATTACAATTTGAGAACCAGGAGACACTCCAGAAGTCATTTAAATGAGGTACTTTATAGATGGCGAAACTTAAGTGATCCAATTTGCTCAATGTTATTCAACCAGTTACCCTGTATTAGTAAAACCTTACGATTGCTTAAATGTCCAGATGCAAGGCTTTCTTTCTGTCTACTGCTTACTCCAAAGTATAGTCAGCTGACTCCTATTTTCATCTTAAAAAATACCAAGTAACAAACTTCTGAAACAGTGACCTAGCAGCCTTAGAGGCCAGTTGGTTTGGGCTTACCAAATTTTAAATTATCAGTTATATCCAAAAAGAATTACAAACTTTTAATAATACATGGCGATCAAATAAGTAATATTAAAATCATACCTTGCTCGGCAGAAATCTTTCTTTGATTATTTGGGAAGTACTTGTGGATCTAATACTGATTTCTTTATAAAATGTAGTGAGATTTGTATTGGATATGCTGGGTGACATTCTCATTATCAGAATGTGTAGTAGCAGAGAAGGATGTTAAGTGTGCTGTTTTGGTGGATGTATAGGATCTTTTCAGTTGCACAAGGCAGGACTCAAATTAGCTTATACAAAAACAAACAACTCACTGACTGGGAAGAATAGGATAGTTTAGACGTTAAAAGGAAGAGCTATAGAAAAACAAAACATCTAGGGCAGGATTAAACACTCAACACTGTTAAATATTATCTCTCTCTCTCTCTCTCTCCCCGCACTCCTTTATCTATGCTTAATTTCATTCTACAAAAAGCTTCATTTTAAGTAAAATATGGCCCTGGCAGCACCAGCATTATTTCCTTTCAGTTAAAAAACCCCTAAAGGAAGTGAGAACTTCTTTATTCCAAGTTCTATCAAAATTAAAGAAGATCTTGAATTGGCACAGTTAAAGGAGGTTGGCCACAATGAGAGATTGGGGAATTCTGCAGCAGGATGATATGATTGATATCTTCACAAGAACTACATGCAACTGGGGAAGTGTGATTTCCTCAAAGAAAGGTTGCTAGATTAAAAAGAATATATACCCACTTGAGCATTTTTGCCATTGGAATCTGCTGTTCTAACCTCTATGAGTTAGTTATTTCAGAAGTGGCATTACCAATTTCCAGTATTTACCTTATGTACTTATAAATTTGCAAAGATTAAAATATGGTAAAACCAAATATTGGTAAAGGTGCAGTAAGATGGGTCCTCATATAATTCTGTGGCATTGTAAATTGGTAAAACTTTTTTGTATAGGAAATTGATGTATTAAGAATCTTAAAATATTTCATACTCTTGGATCTGTAATTTTACTTCCAAAAGGGAATTGTAATGAAATAATTAAAAATGTGGATACATATTTACGTGAAACATTTTAAATAATTCAGAATACTGGAAACAAATGTTGAGCAAAGCTGGTTTAGTTAAATATAATTATATGCTGGGCTAATAAGCAGATTACACGCTAATCTCACATAATATTGCTAGTATATCGTGTTTGCAAGATTAAAAGGAAACAAATGTTCTTATAAACTGTTGGTAAGAATGTAATTTGATGCAAACTTGTTGGAATGAAGTTTTTTATATATCCATATATTATAAAGATATATATCAAAATTAAAAACACAAATATAGCCTAGCTATTTCATTTCTAGGAATTTGTCCCCTAGATATTTTTTATGTATTCTAAGAATGTTCATTGCAATATTGTTAGCAATAGAAAATATGTGGAAACATGTTAAATGTCCACCAATATAGAACACATTAAATAAATGTACAGTTAAAAAGAGATAATGTATCTGTATCTTAATCTGCAATATAAGTTAAGTAAAAAAGCAAGAGATAAACACTGTTTATAGTAGACCCTCACTGTTCTAATATTGTATGAATATGCCTGCATGTGTATAGAATTTTTTGGTAAGATTCATAAGAAACAACAGTGTGGTCGACATGATGGATATTCACTCACATTCAGTTCTCTTTTCCATCTTGGACATATGGAAGATTATCTTTTCCAAATTTCTTGCAGTTACCTAGAGCCATGAAACTAGTTCAGGCAAATAAAATGTGACTGGCAATGAGTTTTCAGCTGACAAAAATGAAAAGACTTCTTTAAAACTCTCCAGTCTCTCTCTGTATTCATGCAGGTCTTGTGTTGAAAATGTGGAATCACAAGATAAGAGCATCTGGATGTCGGTCTCACACGCAACACAGCTGTTCAAGGGTCACCAGGAATGGCAAAGAGTTTGCAGGAAAAAATAAAATTTTACTGTGTTAAACCATTGTGGATTTCGTTTACCACAGAAGAAACATAGTCTGTTCTAATTACAGGAAGCAGTAAATTTGGGAAGCCAAGTGTGTTTAAAATTGTCTTACTCATAGGGTGCCTGGGTGGCTCAGTTGGTTAAGCGACTGCCTTCAGCTCAGGTCATGATCCTGGAGTCCTGGGATCGAGTACCACGTCCGGCTCCCTGCTCAGCGGGGAGTCTGCTTCTCCCTCTGACCCTCCTCCCTCTCATGCTCTCTGTCTCTCATTCTCTCTCTCAAATAAATAAATAAAATCTTAAAAAACAAACTGTCTTACTCTTGTAGTACATAGACTGTAAATTGTATAATAGCTCAAATGCACTGGAAGTCCATTTTTTGCACATTTATCCACCTATGGAGATTCTGCGCTAATTGTAATAATGGAGATGAGCATCTCTTCATACAGGCATTCAGGAACTCAAGGTGATCCAGATTGTAGCATCTCTTCCCTGTGGCTTTCAAAGGTTTTCTGAATTTTAAAATTCAAGAAGGGCAAAGATCATGAAGAATTGCATGTGGGAGGTGTTTATGGGAAGACCTGGAGGTAATACATTACACTTTTACTTATTGGCCAGGAAACTCACATGACCATAACTGAACTGTCAGTGAGGCTGAAAATGTAGTAACTTGGTTGTGTGTCCAGGGAAAAGAAGAAATGAATTTTGCTGAACATAATTTTTCTGCTCTAGATGGAGGAGCTTTTTATTATATAACCAGTGATTATTGTTTGAATTTAGAACAATGGCTATATTATTTTTGCATAAAAATAATCACAAAAATGACATAAAAAAAGTTCTCATGATATATCTTTTTGCTTTAATTTTGTGAGTTTTTTGGTTATAATTTCAGTAAATACATGCCCTTTGTAGAAAACTTAGGAAGTAAGGTGAAGATAAGTGAGCAGAAAAAGTCATTCAATAACCTCCATGATCCCACCATAACAATCTTATTAAGATAAGTGAAATTGCCATCCCTATTTTACAACTGGAGATGCTAACCCCCAGGTACTTTAAGAAACTTGTCAAATTTAGAAAGTGGTAGAGCTTAGAGGAAAAAAGAGCCAGGGAATCTTTCACAGAGGATGATACAAGGATAGAAAATGAATTATTAATAAAGAAACTCAATTTACAAGTTATTTTAGAATTTTGCATTTCAATTACACTGAGAGGGAATAAAACAGGAGAAGCATGTTAAGGCAGGGGAAGTAATGAAATCAGCTTTAAGTATTTTGGATATCCATAGTCAGTATGAACCTGGGTCTTAGAAAGAAGAACGGTCAGGATACTGAGATTAATGTTTCACGGTGGCAGTAGTTCACGGCACTGGTATTAAAAGTTGAGAAGAGGCAGAATCCTAAGCCACAGTACAATTTAAGAGTTAGATGTTTTGAGGATTGTTGAAAGCTGGAATTGTTTTTTGTTTCTTTTCCTAATGCCCTAGTGTGTTTCACGGAAGAGCTCCTCCTGGAGCAGTCAGAGTTGGATGCAGCATGAGGTTGATGAAAATTCTAAATGGTGAACATGGCAACTAGTTAGCTGCCTGACATTAAATACATCCAGATGTTTAATTCTCCTGAGTCCCAAGGCTGTTAATTTTTTTAATTGAAGCATAATTAATACACAGTGTTATATTAGTTTCAGGTGTACAATATAATGATTCAACAGTTCTATACATTACTCAGTGCTTATCACAATAAATGTGGTCTTAATCCCCTTTATCTATTTCAACCATCCCCCCCACCCAGCTTCCTTCAGGCAACCACCTGTTTGTTCTCTGTTAAGAGTTTGGGTTTTTTGTGTGCCTCTTTTTTCTTTGTTCATTTGTTTTGTTTCTTAAATTCCACATGTGAGTGAAATTATATGGTATTTGTCTTTCTCTGTCTGACTCATTTCATTTAGCATCATACCCTCTAGGTGTATTCATGTTGTTGCAAATGGAAAGATCTCATTCTTTTTTGTGGTTAAGTAATATTCCATTATATATATATATCCATTCATCTATGGATGGAAACTTGTGTTGCTTCTATATCTTGGCTATTGTAAATAATGTTGCAATGAACATAGGGGTTCATATATCTTTTTGAATTAATGTTTTCATTTTCTTTGGGTAAATACCCAGTAGTGGAATTACTGGATCATACTGTAATTCTATTTTTAATTTTTTTGAGGAACTTTTATACTATTTTCCATAGTGGCTACACCAATTTGCATTCCCACTAATAGTACTCAGAGTTCCTTTTTCTCTACATCCTTGCCAACACTTGTTGTTTCTTGTCTTTTTGGTTCTAGCCATTTTGACAGGTATAAGATGATATCTCATTGTGGTTTTGATTTGCATTTCCATGATTAGAGATGTTGAATATCTTTTCATGTGTCTGTTGGCCATGAAGATTTCTTCTTTGGAAAAATGTCTATTCAGGACCTATCCCCATCTTTTTAATTGGATTATTTGTTTTTGTGTGTTTGTTGACTTGTATAAGTTCTTTATATATTTTGGATATTAACCCCTTATCAGATATATCATTTGCAAATCTCTTCTCTGACTCAGTAGGTTGCCTTCTCATTTTGCTGATGGTTTTCTTCACTGTGCAAAAGGGTTTTTTTGGTGTAGTCCCAGTAGTTTAATTTTGCTTTTGTTTCCCTTGACAAGGCTGTACTTCCTAACCATTGTAAACATCCATTCCTCTAAGTATCAAAAGACACTGAATTTAGGGAACTTATTTTCCTTCTGGATCTGTTACTAATTAGTTGTATGAGCCAGGATAAATTACTTTTCCACCCAGAGCTCTGATTTGCTCATATCAAAAATGAGGGGAATAAACTAAATAATTTTTATCTTCCAGATTAAAATTCAGAATCTATGATATGAGTCATCATTCTTCCAAATTCCCAAACTTGATACTTTCTTCTGCTTTGACAGAAATTATTACTTTGTCTTCATGCTGCGGACATAAATGTCTTGTCACTCCTACTAGACCATAACCACCACAATAGAAAACAACACTCTATCTGTGTCTTCCTCAGTATCAGATTCAGAACCTCGAACATAGTAGAAATCAATAAATACTTAAACAATGAACAAAGACATACATTTACTAACTGAAAACTTTGTGTGGTGTGCTGATTTTTCTGATAATAATATGCTAAATTTTGAATACATGATCATGAAAAGCGTATTCTAGAACCATTGTACTTACAGCACTATTCTTCCTGGACAGTTGTGGAAAAAGGTTTGAACAACCCCATGTTTGTCATGTCTAGAATACTAATGTATTAAAAAAAAATCTCTGAAGTATATACCTTAAGAATTTATGACCTGGAGAAATCTCCTGATTGCATATTGTGTTTAGAATGAAAATATTCATTTATATTTACTCCTTGGCCCTACACTGCTTTGACAGCTTGTCAGACACAAATCTTGTCAAGGGGGTTTTTCCTTTGGGAAACTTGATGCAGTTTGTATTGCTAGTGAAGAAGAAAGAAAAACATAGCAAGTTTGCTTCCTCCAATTAACAAATATGTGAGGTTATCTTGTTGTGCAGCTGGGCAATTGGTAATGGAGGAAGTTAATAATATGGTCTTTCAGAGCCTCTCATTTGTGATGAGGAACTCAGGAACTCAAAGAGTATTGTTAACTCTCTCAAAATTATTTTGCAGTTTCTTTGCTTTTATAACTGTAGCAATGAAAAAAGGTCTCTTTCTTTGTGTAAGCAGGAATGGTTCAGTATTTGTATCAACACATTAGAAATTACTGGATAATTCAGCAACATGGATCTTAACTAGAGAGAATATTTAGGTTTATTTACTTTAATTAAATAAAAAAGGTTTTATTTAATTTTATTTAATTATTTAATTTAATTTAATTAGATAAAAAAGTTTTATTTAATCTGGCGTTTAAATCTGTCGTATGGTGTTATACAACATGTATTAAATTATTAGTTTTAAAAATAAGTATAAAATCTAATACTTGCAAGCTGTGAATACAGGTTATTTCACTGTTGAGGGCATCAGCTTTGTCATTCACAAATAATTAGAATAGAACTATATCTTTTATATTATCATAGAATAATTTTGAGGATCAGTGTATACCCATTTGTGAAATCACAAAATCCAAAGCATCATACCAATATATGTGTATATATGGTTTTGCCATATTACACCGTCAGACAAATATTGCTCTCAATTATTTACAATCACTCATAAAATAGAATCTTAAATTTTTACTGTTATGCAGTTAATGAGCCATTTTCATGCAGACATGTCCTGAGAATTTTGCCGTACCCTGTGATCATGCATTATTTTTCCCCACTTGACTGATGAGAAAAATAAGATGCAAAAATCTTCAGTGATTTTTCTCAATAATAAGGATCAAATTTTGAGGCTGTAGGGGCTGCTGCTGTTGCTGAAGTGGGGGTGGAGGGCACAGAACTCGGGCACACCTGGGCGCCCTGCCGTGCGGCGGGCAGACGGAGGAGCGCAAGCTGAAGACCTGAGAGCTTAAGTGATGGACAGACGGGCTGGACCAGGCTGGATTGGGCTGGGCATAGTAGTGGGCACGAGGAGCTGAACTTGCTGACCTCCAGCGGAGATCCGCTAGCCGCGGGCAGATTGGCTCACCCAGGCCGGCAAACATGAGCCCACGGGGTGGCCAGGCTGCGCACGTAAACAGCCTTTGGCGGGCTTTATGACATTAAGGTTCATGTCAACACCGAGAGGCCGAGAATCCCATTCCTGCTTGCACGGGTGGGTCATCTAAACTCAGTCTCCCACCCCAGCCATGCCTCTGCTGGCCTCACAGAGATCCCCTTGGTGCATGCTGGGCAGACTCTTAAAACAAGTTAATTCTCAAAGCCTTTCCCAGTTGTCCTTTTCCCATCCCGAAAGCTCAGGACAACCCTGTAGTGCCCTGTGACACACTAGCACACACTTGGTGGCCCTCTGGACCTCAGCTATGAACCAGCAAGCAGGCTCAGGTCCTCCGCCCTGCTTGGCTTCATGAAGCTTGAGCAGACAGCGAGGTCCTGCAGTCCGAAGGAGGAGGACTTGGCTGCTCCTCTCCAGAGAGGAGGGGGAGACATTCTTTTGGCCCCCTGCTGCACTGTCACAGCTGTTACTCATTGTCCATCCCCTAAAAACATGGATCTGATTCCTAAGGAAGAAAAAGGCATGATTTGTTTTCAATATCTTGGAATTCAAATGTTTGTAATCCTAACAAACACTATTTAACAGTTCTGCATGAAATGGATTTTTTATTTTTTTAGGTCAAATAATGAAAGACAAGGGGGCAACATAAATGACAGCCAACAGGCTACTTTCCTGAATATATGAATCCATAAGAAAAGGACAAATCACACACTAGGAAACTGAGCAACCGACTAGGAAGATACGAGCTAGTGCTTACAGAGTAGTTACTCTACAGGTGGCCAGCACTATCCTAAGCACTTTGCACCTATTAACTCGGGAAGTTCTCCCAGCAGCTCCTCAGCACAGTGTCTGCTCTTGTTCCCATTTTAGGAGAGGAGATGGAGGCACAACAAATTTAAGTAAATGGCCCAAGGTTACACAGCTAGGATGTAGAAAAGCCAGGATTTGAACTTTGACAGTTTGACAGGTTACGTACAAAAAAAAGAAAAAATAAAGAAAATCAAATAGCAAATATGAAAAAAAATGTTCAACCTCACGCAAAGAAATACAACAAGAATAACAATGAAAGGCCATTTTCACCTGTCAGATTGTTGGACTAGAAAGCTTGATAGCAGTGATAGCAAGTGTGTGGGTATCGTCCTTTGTTCATGAGATCATCCATTGGCACATCCTCTTCGGAGAGCAAGTTGGCATAGTTATCAAAATTAAAGACATTGGCCCTCACCTCAATAAATGAAACAAGTAAAATGAACACACTTGTCCTTGACCAAGTACTTCTGCAGCCACAAACTTACCCGACAGTAGCTCTCACCGAAGGGGCACACATCTGTGTGGTCTCTGCTGCCGTTCTTTTATATCAGCGAAAACAGGCAACAGTGCAAATGCCCAGTAGTGGGAAGAGGATAAACTGATTGAGTTACATACATATAGGGGGTGTTTTTTATTGAAAAGAATAAAATCTTTTCTATGCTGAAAAAAACACTAATCAAAATCTCAACATTTTGTGGGACTCTAATCCAAGTCTACTATTTTCTGCTTCTACCATCCTATTTTAAATAGGGCCATTGAGGGCCAGTATCTGTTGAAATGATATTTTGGAAGATTCTGGAACGAAGGGAGGCAGCGAGCCATACCGAAGTGTAAGCAAAGGGCACTTCAGGGTAAGGAAACTACAAGTGCAAAGGCCCTGAGTCAGGGAAGAATTGTTGTCTTGAGGGAATACCAGTAGGTCCAGTGTCACTGAAGTCAGATGAATGAGAGAAAACATGGAAGGAAAGTCAAAGACATGGGCAGTTGTCTGTGTCATCCCTTCAACCATGGTAAGTGCTTGAATTATATTCCAAAAGCAGTGAAATGGCATTGAAGTCTGAATAGGGAAGCAATATGATCTGATTTGTCTTTTCAGTGAATCATTCTAGCTCCTGTATGGAACATGAAATTTAGCACAAAAAAAGTGAAAGTAGGAACAGTATTTCAGGTGTAGAGGCTTGAATGAGGGTGATGGCAGTCAGGATACTGGAGAATAATCAGATTTGGATGGATTTTTAGGGTCATTCCAACAATTATATTGATTTGTTGAATGTAAGGATTGAGAGAAAAGAATAATAAAAAATGTCTCAGGTTTTTGGCATAAGCCACAGTGCTAATGGTGAAGGATACAGGGAGAAGTAAGTTTGGAGATAGAAAATCAGAAATTTGGGTTTGTATATACTAAGTTTGAGATGCTTAGACATCCAAATGAAGAGGTTGAGTGGATATAAGTATTTTCATCTCAGGTGATAAAAACAACAACAAAGAAAAAATCATATAGCCTTTATGTATGCCAGGCATAAGTCTAAATGTTCTTCAGGCATCAAATCATATAATGGGTTAATAATGCTTTGTCTAAGGGGCGCCTGGATGGTTAAGTGTCTGACTCTTGATTTTGGCTCAGGTCAAGATCTCAGGGTCATGAGATTGAGCCCTGCATCAGCCTCCCTGCTGATTGTGGAGCCTGCCTAAGATTCTCCTCTCTCCTCTCCCTCTGCCCCTCCCCCCCCCAATAATGCTTTGTTTAAGATGTGTCTAGGACATTTAGACTGCAGGTGTCAGACTACCTGAAGTATTATAGCTTAAGCAAATAAACGGTCATAACTTTTGTTATTCATATATTGTTAACTTCATATAACAGAATATCTTCAAGTAGTTGGATTCAGGTTGGATTACTTTTGATGGTACCAAGTATATGGACTTTTACTAATTTTCTGTTTTGCCAGGCTAAGGATGTTGACTTTTTAATGTTTATTGCCAGATGGCTGCATCAGCTTGAAGGAGCAGGGGCTTACATATTTGCATTCAAGGCAGGATGAATGGACCAAGCCAATTAAGCAGGGGCTTTTCTTTATCAGACAGAAAAATCTTCCCTAAGGAAGTTCCAATCAGACTGAATATTTCTTATTGGATCAATTTTTTTTTTCTCCCAAAGGAGTTAATAAAAGAAATTACCTCTTTAACATTTTCCTTCCACAACTTTTAATCGGGATTTGCCGTTGATGTCATTTTTGCTGTCTCTGTACATGGAAATTGTCCTGCAAAATAAGCAAAACAAGAGTGGTTACCAGAGACCTACCTGTTGGTTCCTGTGTTCCTTCCCCTGCCCCTGCTTCTCCCTCTCCCACTCCCCCCTGCTTGTGTTCCTTCTCTCGCTTTGTCTCTTTCTGTCAAATAAATAAATAAAATCTTTAAAAATGTATAGAATTATGGATTAACCACTAGTTTTTTCTTTCTACATTTTAAATATGTTTTTCTTCTGTTGTCTGTCCTTTATGGTTGCAATGTCATATCCACAATCATTTGGATCATCATTCCCCTATATGTAAAGTGTTCTTATTTTGTGGGTATTTTTCAGATTTTCTCCATATCTTTGGCTTTCAGTAATTTGACTATGATGATGTGCCTAAGTATGATTATTTTCTAATTTGTCTTTTTGGGGAGTTTGCTGATCTTTTGGAATCTGTAAATGTATGTCTTTTACACTTTGGGGAAATTTAAGATCACTATTTTTTCAAAAACTTTCTGCCTCAAACTTGCTCCTTTTTTTTTTTTTCTTTTCTGTGACTCCTTTTAAAATTACCCACAGCTCTCTGAGGCCCAGGTTGTATTTTTTCACAATCTTTATTCTCTCTTCTTCAAACTGTACGATTTCTGTCAATCTGTATTCAGGTTCACATAGATTCTTTTGTCCACCTGGCTACCTAATCCAAGGAATCCAAGAAATCTGTACCTCAAATCTGGTAGTTTTCAATTCTGATATTTTCATTTTGTTTCTTTTTATGTTTTCTGTGTCTATGCTGGGACTTCCTATCTTTTATTTCTTGCAAGTGTACATTTATTTTTTTATCTCACTGAGCGTAGTTAAAAACTGCATTTAAAATTCTTGTTTGATAATTCCAAAACCTGGTCATTTTAGGGTTGGCATCTGTTGATTTTCTTTTTCTTCAAGGTGGGTCATTGTTTCTGGCTCTCTGTATATGAAGTGATTTGGGATTGGGTTTGGAGCATTATGAATATTATCTTGTGTAAGTTCGTCATTTTGTTATAATGCTTTAAAAAGTGTTGGTGCTTTTGTTTAGAAGAAAATTAACTTAGTTTCAAATTAAAGACTACACAGCTATAGTGGCAGGGACTCAGCTTGTACTTTAGTTCTTTTAGCTCCTACTTGCTTTCAGCCTGCCCAGGCACGCATACTTCAGGTATTAAGTGATTCAGATTTTCTGTATTCCTCTTCTCTGGCTTTTTCTTTTCAGGAGGCCCTGGGTTCTCTACCTGATTCCTCTGCCAAAAAAAGGGTGAGGTTTTTTTTTTTTTTTTGTATCAGAATTATTGCTACCCTATGCCCAGTACTGCTGCTGTGATTTCTTTCTGTGCAGAGCAGCTAGAAAAAGAATGTACATCATTCTTGCTGGTTACATGCTCCAAGTTTCAACTCCCCTCCCAAGGATGCTTGCTTAGCTTCCATCTCCAGGGCCCTCTGATAGTTGCTTTTGAGAATCAATAGCTCTTATTTGTGGGAAGATTGGTTTATTAGGAGCTTACTCCTCTATGCTGGAAGCAGAACCCTAAATATACATATTGTGATAGAGCCAACAAGAGCTCCATTTACCACATATTTTCAGCCCTTTTCCAATCAAACATCCTTTAAAATCTATTATTCCAATAAAATAAAGCAATGAAGAAAGACAAATTAGTTTTCTCTGAGATACTGTCCATGCATGCAAATTGTACCATAGTCAAAATATTTCCTGCCCCTCCTTCTGCTCTGAAACTTTATTTATGGAAAGACTATTTTATCAATCCCAACAACAAGCCTTAGCCAATGATACTTAGGCATAGTTATTTGGATAACTTCCCAACAAAAAATTTAGAGCTATTGCATGGCTCTGCCAACTTTCTTACTGTCATGGAATAATTATACTACACCCTGAAATGCACATGATTATGAGGGAGCAATAAATCTTTGTTGCTTTAAGCCTAAAATTTTGGAGTCATTTGTTACTATAACGTAATTTCTCCTAAAATAACTGATATAGACATACTACGTAATTTAGCCTAAGCTGACAGAGAGTATATATGAGACTGAAAAAAAGGTGAGGAAGATATAGTCCTTCATTATATACATTAGTAACAACACAAACAGAAATAATAACAAAATCAAAACAAAACATGAGACTGAAAAAAACGTGAGGACATACAGTCCTTCATTATATACATTAGTTACAGCACAAACAGAAATAATAACAAAATCAAAACAAAACAAGACACCCCCACTGGTTTTACTAAATAAATTCCTGGTTCCTCAGAAGAAAGAAGCATAAAGTGGGGGGCAGGGGGCAAACTCAAGAGTGAGAGGAGCTAAATTCTGTCCCTTGTTTAGACATCCACTTTTAGTATTATCCTTTGAAAGGCTCCTCTTTACCCTTTGGTGTTGCTATTTGTATAATAATAAGATTGACTACTTATCCTCTGAGGGTCTGCTAGCAAAAAAAAAAAAACCAAAAAACTGGCATTCTAACTTGCATGCTAAGACATTCATTTCTGTTTAAAATGGCATCATACTTCTTGCTTTTTTCCTCTGCCATGAGAATGGATACATAGGAACTATTTGTGATGTGAAACAATCATTGTTTTTTTTTTTAAAGATTTTATTTATTTATTTGACAGAGAGAGACACAGCGAGAGAGGGAACACAAGCAGGGGGAGTAGGAGAGGGAGAAGCAGGCTTCCCGCCGAGCAGGGAGCCCGATGCGGGGCTTGATCCCAGGACTCTGGGATCCTGACCCCAGCCGAAGGCAGACGCTTAACGACTGAGCCACCCAGGTGCCCCGAAACAATCATTAGTTTTTAAATCTATCTGTGGACATAAAATAGGTTGAAAAAATTGCTCATTTCGAAAGGAGGTCATGTTCTTCTAGACAAAAGCTGTTTCGACACCCTGTTTCTTGGGATGAAAATTCAAACAGAATCTAGACAAGCAAAACCATAGCCACCATAGTCAACCTACATGTAAGATGAATAAGGAAGTTTATAACTGTAAACCACTGAGGTTTTGGTGGTTTGTTTGTAAAACAATAAGTTGAGCAGTATGTGGAGAAAGTGGTACTAGAAATGGGTGCTGCCCTAACAAAATACCTCAAGCTATACCATTAGTGTGGAGGGCCAGTGATGGACCGTTTATTGGAGAGTAGAAAAAGTCTCAGTAGATATCAGCAGTGGTAAACATTTGGCACCCTGAGGGTATAATTAATAAACTTGTGGATTTTAGTATACAAAAATGATACAAAATTTTACTACAATTGTATTTATTAGCTGCATTAGGCAAGTAAAACAAGGAAAGTACATGTGTTTAGAAAAGAACTGGCCCATTTGTAAGCAGGGATATAAGGAAAAAGAAAGAACCCAGAAATTCTTTATCTTACCAGGCTAAGATTTGCAATTCCTGCTCATGTCCAATAGATAAAAGAACAAGTAGAGAAGTTATTCAAATAATCAGACTCAATCTCAAGGCATAAATCAAAGCAAGGATACAACTGTGATTCCCTTTGTTAAGTTATCTCTATAGATTAGTATGGGCCCCAGTGTATCTTTTTAGGTAGACATAATGGCTCAAGAAGAGGATCTTAAAAGTGTTCTCCCAAAGAAGGTTTCGGGGTAGGGAGATGCAGGATTTGAAAAGTACTATGGATGTGGATAGTAGTGTAAGCAGTTGACTGAAATCAAACCTGTATTAAAAAATATGGTTTCTGGGCGCCTGGGTGGCTCAGTTGGTTAAGCGACTGCCTTCGGCTCAGGTCATGATCCTGGAGTCCCGGGATCGAGTCCCGCATCGGGCTCCCTGCTCGGCAGGGAGCCTGCTTCTGCCTCTGACCCTCCCCCCTCTCATGTGCTCTCTCTCTCTCATTCTCTCTGTCTCAAATAAATAAATAAAATCTTTAAAAAAAAAATATGGTTTCTGATATGAAACATTATTAGATTTCAAAATATCTATAGGCATAAAGTAGACTGAGAAAACTGCTCAATTTCTTTTTTTAAAAATTATTTAAATTCTATTTAGTTAACATATACTGTATTATTAGTTTTAGGGGTAGAATTTAGTGATTTCATCAGTTGCATATAACACCTAGTGTTCATCAAGTGCCCTCCCTAATGCCCATCACCCAATTATCCCTTCCCCACACCCACCTCCGCTCCAGCAACCTGCAGTTTGTTTCCTAGAGTCCAGCATCTCTTATGGTTTGCCTCCCTCTCTATTTTCATCTTATTTTATTTTTCCTCCCTTCCCTTATGTCCATCTGTTTTATTTCTTAAATTCCACCAATGAATGAAATCATATGGTATTTGTCTTTCTCTGACTGACTTATTTCACTTAGCATAATATCTTCTAGTTCTATCCATGTTATCACAAATGGCAAGATTTCATTCTTTTTGATGGCTGAGTAATATTCCAGTGTGCATATATATATATATATATATATATATATATATATATATAATGTGTGTTTCTTCTTTATCCATTCATCTGTCAATAAACCAAAAGCCATAAAACTGCTCAGTTTCTAAAGAGGTCATATTCTTCATTGCTTTGTTCTGATTTGGATAAGGAAGATAATGGAAAATAAAGGAACTCTCAGAGGCAGAATAAAGACTTATGGGGAGTAAAGAATTGTGAAGTCTGTTATAGGAAATAGGACATGAGCCCAGTCAAGGCATATTACCAACCTTCAGGGGAAGGAATTTAGTAATATTTGTCCAGTGGAATTTAAGAATTTTCATAGTGCAAAGATTTCTGGATGTTTCCCTTCTTCTATGACAAAATGTGGTATGCACTAGTGTATGGGGGGAGAGAAAATTTATCTTTTTAATTCACAGGTCTCTGGACCAAGAGGAGCTATATCTGGATCTTATGTAAAGACCACCACGAGATCCTAGACTTCAAGGCTAGGAGTATGATGGGGTGAATTTTTAGGGTATTTTGGGGGGAGGGGAAATAAATAGAGTATTTTCTCTTTCAGAAAAAAGAGAAGAAAATATTTGCGGTCAAGAGAGGTCTTTGATAGATCACATTATTTTTCTCAATCATTTACTTCTCTGGAAGACAATTTTACTAGCTTACCAATTGTTGTGTTAATTTCCAATACCTCTTATAGGAGGAGTTTACATCAGCAATACACTGACATGGATTTATCCAAGAAAATGCTCCCACCACAAAACCATCATTCCCTCTTGTATTTCAGAAGAAAGCAAGATTTTTTTTAAAAGACCCACCCTCTTGAGAGAAGGGGATTTGTGTTGTTTGAAATATATATGCACATATTTATAATTTGTAATATAATTTAGGACACATATCATGGAGCAGAAAATAGGACTCTAGCTTTCAACCTTACATTCAGTACTGCAAAACAGCCTTTTGCAGATCAGTCTCTTTGGGCTTTCAATTCGTCATATGTCAAATAGAAATATGTATCCTGTCCAAAAATCTTTGATAATTTTTTGAAGATCCAAAAGGATAAGTGTCAAAATACTTTAAAGACTTACATTAATATTCAGGGCGCCTGGGTGGCTCAGTTGGTTAAGCGACTGCCTTCGGCTCAGGTCATGATCCTGGAGTCCCGGGATCCAGTCCCGCATTGGGCTCCCTGCTCGGCAGGGAGTCTGCTTCTCCCTCTGACCATCCTCCCTCTCATGCTCTCTGTCTCTCATTCTCTCTCTCTCAAATAAATAAATAAAATCTTTAAAAAAAAAAACTTACATTAATATTCAGATTTTGTTGTATGAATCTGAAAAGATATACTCTTAAACAGTACTGATACTAGGGAGAGCTATTATCTCTATGAAAATAAAATCGTTGTCTGCATTTAATATAGAGAATATGTTTGTAGCATGCACATTCAAATATACAGTTTCCCAAGAAAATCAGAGGGAAACATGTACTTGCATAAATGAAACCTTGAAGCTCTGTGCATTCTTTAGCACATGCCTTCAGTAGAGAACAATTACATGTAAACGATAAACATGTGGATTTGATCATCTTTAAATATAGTAGAAATTGACATTCATGCAAAGATTGTTTGCTAAAATTGTTCACTGATTCTGGAAACCAAAATTCTGATTTTTGTTACTTTCTGAATATAACTTTAGCCTTTTTGGAGAAAAAATATTTTAAGAGAAGTGAATATTTTAAATTATTCCTTCCTAAATCCTTTACCAACAGCACTTTATAGGCAATTACAATAACAAGAGGGACTATTTTATTAAAATCTTCATTATGTTACATCGTGTGAGAGAATATGACTCAGGAGAGGTAAAGAAAAGTGAATTCCAATCATGTGCTGAAAACTGAGCCAATCTAGGTGTTTAACACCTCATTAAATGAGCTTTGTGAAAGCAAGTGTGCAAATTTTGGCAGCATGTTGGCCTACTGTATATTTTTGTAATGAGAAAATAGAAAGTATGGCAATGTTTTTCTCATCAGGTAATAATTTCCTTACCTGCAAGTTATTAATACAACTCATTTAAACAGTGTTTATCAAATGACTGGTATGTCAAGTGTTCTGCTAGCTGCTGGAGTGTCTAGAAGAAAGATTCAATTTCTTGTTAAGGCAAAATTACCATGCCTCTACGGATTTTAGTCTCATGGTAGATGAATATTAATTTTTAAAAATCACATAAATGCGTATGATTAGAAAATGTAATAACAACTATGAAGAAAAAGTACGGGGTGCTTTGCTAACATTGAACAGAGTCCCTGGTCCAATATGGGAATGAATTTGAGGAGATTTTCCCTGAGGCGATGATATGTGAAATGAGACTTGAAGGATGTATAGAAGTAGAGTAGGTGAAAAATGGAGAAAAGAAACATACTTCTAGGCAGGTAGAATAGCCTATGTGGAAAGCTGGAGGTGATAAAGAACTTGGTGACTACAAGAGTATGAAGTGGGCTGATGTGGCTGGAACTAGGGAGCAAGAGGAGTAGGTTGAGATGAGACTCCAGAGCTGGGCAGGAGCTCGCTCCTGCAGGGCCTTTAGATCAGGTGAAAATTTTGTATTCTATTCTACTTCACTCCAACTGCAATGGGGAACAGGTAGAAAAGGTGGGAAATGTTTCAGACAAAGAGAGTTGTCTGCACCAAGGCCTAGGGGCAAGGCAAAGCATGACCTAGATGTGAAACTGCACAATGCATAAAGCTGGAGGAAGAAAAGTTAAGTGGAAAAGATGAGGCTAGATGCTAAGCAGGGACCATATCATGTAGGCTTTGTAGTCCGTAAGTTAGGGAGTCCAGGCTTTAACTCTTAGACAGTGGGAAGACTTTGGAGAATTTGAACGTGATCTGTCATGTTAATGGCATCATCTCTCATGCATTTTAGGTATCCCTTGTTGCAGTGTGGATTGTGTATCACAGAGGAAGAGACCAGAGGGAAAGAGGCTGAAAAAGAATGATGCAAGAATCTAGACATCATTTTAAAAAGGTACAATAGTTATTGAGCATTGTTACCTGAACGTTTCATAATAGAAACATTGGTGTGGGGGGAGGTGAAGATGACCTTTTAATTGTTGTAGAAGCTTTATTAAACTATTGCATTTGAAAATATTTCACTCTCATGCTTGCTTTGAAGCCATTTCTTTGTCTAGTATTAATAATGAAAATTTAATTCAAATTATATTTAACCTTGAAGAAGGCATTCTTGTTCACTAATTAATTCCATTTCACCTTTCAAAACAATTCTGTTTCCAAAGCCTTCTAAAAATTTCTAAGAACTGTTGGATTTCTGGTACCCTTCTCTCTTAATCTCAGCCCATTTATGGATTTATTTCCTTTTTTTTTATTTTGTTGCTGTCATATTAGTGGGTTTCTGAATTCTAAGCTAACTAAAATCAACTTCTGCATTGAAATTTTGCTACATTGGGCCATTAGAACTTTCTTGACTTAATATCACACCTAAATTACTTGATTTTCAAATATATTTTAATATCATGTAGGGAAAATCACTTTTGTAATTAAAAAGGAAATTACTATAAAAATGACGTAAAAAAATCTAGAGCAAAAGAAGAAAACTCAGAAGATACCAAGTCCATACTATCTGAATGAAAATTTGAGTGAGAGGACTAAAAATAAAGTAGTCAAGGAAATAGATGTGATCACTACACTCAGCAACCTTTAATCCAACTTCTTCACCTCCTATCTCAATTTAGAGATTGAACTGAGTTTAAAAGTATTGGGTTTTCCTTGTTTAAACAAGTCATTATTAGTAAATGTGGGATATTAGGACTCAGTTGATTAATTTCTTAATTTTGTATGTTTCTTGAAATTATATTCTTGATTTCAAAATGTATGTTCCAAATTCAGAAAGGATGATTTTGGAATAGTAATATTCAAGCAATAGTATCATGGGACCAATAAACAAAATATCTGGATTGGAGAAAGAGCACCTAAATGATATCATTTCAGTGTCTCTTGGAAAGTCCTGGGTTGATGTGGAGAGGGGGGGACAGTGTGAGGGTGAATTCCCTTTTACTTTTTTAGACTGGAAGAGAACCATTTGGTGGGGAAATGTTGCACTTTGCAGGCTGTAAAGAATTAATCACACTTTAAGCAAATAAGGGAGCAAGTTTCATCTGAGGAGTGAGGGAGAAAGTAGGGGGCTATTAGGAGCATAGGGGGAATTGCATGGGAGAAGCTCTCTTAGATGCAGGGAGACAGTGAAAAATATGAGTCTAAGAATACCATTTTCTGATTTGCCCATGTTTCATTTAGTGTTGGAACAATCCCTATTTTTTTTTTTTCAAATGGACTTTGTAGCTGGTCTATCCACACATCTTTTTACTCTAGTGCTGATTTCTTCTTCATTAACAAGGAACAAACTGTTACCCTAGCAACCTAAGTGTCAAATCTCACATGCAAACACCTGCACCTTCAAGGAGAAGATCACACATTCCTTGTTGATGATAATGTGATCAGAAAAGATGACTTCTTTCCAAGTGTCTTTTTAAGGGGCATATATACTTGAGGGGAAAAAATAAAACCACCAAAGGTTGTAGGTAAAGAAAATTTAACCTTTATTAAGTTAATGATTACATGTTAACTTGCCAAGTTTTTATTAAATAACTTGTCAATATAAATATATCCTACATATGTGCTTATTTACCAATTTTTTTTTAAAGATTTTATTTATTTATTTGAGACAGAGAGAATGAGAGACAGAGAGCATGAGAGGGAGAAGGGTCAGAGGGAGAAGCAGACTCCCTGCCGAGCAGGGAGCCCGATGCGGGACTGGATCCCGGGACTCCAGGATCATGACCTGAGCCGAAGGCAGTCGCTTAACCAACTGAGCCACCCAGGCGCCCGCTTATTTACCAATTTTTATATAAATAGTAGCATATTACATAAATTTTCTCTACCTTTATTTATCCACTTTCAATATATCCTAGAGATCTAGGAAGTATATAAAGATATTCTTCAGTTTTTAAATGGAATGCATGCTTTTTAAAGGCTCTTCAAATGCTTACATTTTATTTAGTCATGGAAGAAAATTATATCTGTTGTTGTGCTGTACCTATCTTTTCCCTCTAAGCTTATTTTCACAATATATTGCTTTATTCAGCAGTTTCTTTCAGAGAACTTATAAAAAAAATAGGAAGTGAAAGGCCTGCCTCTGAAATCTCTACAATCTTCCTCCTATTGTCACAAGGAAATTGCCCTCCACTCCAATCAATAATTGCAGTGTGTCTACTATGTTTTGGTCCCTTGGTTAGGTACTAAGTATTCAATAGTGATAATCATGTTTGCTGCATTCAAAGTGCCAAAAGTCTAATATAGAGCAACAGATATGCTCACAGAGAAGACTGATAATGTGTTAAAATTTCTGTTAAAGAAGCCTTCTAGTATTTGAGGAGGATAATAATGTGTAAGCTGAACTAAACAAAAGGGGATTTTTATGAGCTGAATGATTGTATCCCCCCCATATTCATATGTTGATGTCCTAATGCCCAATGTAATGGTATCTGGAGATGGAGCATTTGGAAGGTGATTAGGTCATGAGGGTAGAGCCCTCATAAATAGGATTAGTACCCTTAATAAAAGAAGCTCCACAGAGCTCCTTTTTTCTTTCCTCCATGTGAGAGTAGAGCTAGAAGAGTATCTGTGATCCAGGGAGTGGGCTCTCAACAGACGCTGAATGTTCTGGCACCTTAATCCTGGACTTCCTGGCCTCCAGAACTATGAGAAATAAATTTCTGTTATCGATAAGCCACTCTTCTATGGTAATTTGTTACAGCAGCTTCAACTGACTAAGATGGGAATCAACCTGTCTTTCGTAACTGGTAAAGATTTATTAGAGAATGGAACTTGGTTCTGATATAAAAATGTGCTTCTTAACTACCAACCTACTAAATGAATCGATTTATCCAGACACTCACAGTCTAAGAAGTGCTCTAGAAAGAAGCTAAGAACTATTTCTTTCCATACAAGTCAGGAAAGACCTGTTCTTATGAGTGTACCCCACCAGAGTAGTGTTCTATGCAAGAAGGGTGATCTGAGATGTAGTTAGGATAAAGGCTGTGGCTCTTTATCCAACTTATCAGTAGATAAGGCATAGATATCTCTTGGAGAGAAGTGCATGAGAGATAAAGACTAGATGCTCTATATTATGGAGAACTAGAGAAGGGCATGGAACAAATCATGGAGGTATGAAAGAGCATGATGTATTTGTAGAAATGGAAGTGATTTCACATGACTTGAGCCTTAGCTGGTGGAATGCCAGTGTTACAGTAAATCACACAGTGGTGCAGATGATTGGCATAACAGACTTATGATCTCCACTCTTACTATATACTTAGAGCCAAGAAACATTATTCTCTGAATACTTAGGTTTCTCCTTCCATCGTCCACGTTTGTTTTTTCAATGTGTCTCCATATTTTTCAAGAATTTATTCTACCACTGCCAACCTTTTTTATATTCCATGCACAGAGAAAATATATCTACAATAAAAACTTCTTTAACCACTTCCCTCCTCAATCCTAGGCTTCCTGGAATGCTGCCATTGGTATTCCTACTATTTCTTTCCATATTGTAGAAGGGTTGGCTTTTTTTTCCTGACCAAGAATTATGTCATCATCTTTGTTATGGATTTCATCTCTTACTACCACTTGGGACTTTGCAAAACTACATTGTTTTTGTTCTTGGTCTTCAGATCATCTCACTTTACCAAATTCTTGCCATCATCTAAAAAAGTGTTTTTACCCTTTTGTCCGATATTGTGTATAGAATTCATATACAAAAGTACCTTTCCCATCTGAAATACATAGACTTGCAGGTTAAAAGACAAATTAAAAAAAAAATAACAAAACAACAATATAAAAAAACCTCTACCTGAAACCAATCAACCAAATCTCTACTATGAAGAAAATCCTAGAATGAAGAAGCATAAGATTAGCAAGTAGAACCTAAAGGAAAAAAGTTTATGGGAGATCTAGATTAGATGGAAATTGGGACTTTATCTTTTTTTTTTAAAGATTTATTCTATTACCTATTTGAGGGAGAGAGAGCATGAGTGGGAGGGGCAGGAGAGGGAGGGGGAATCTCAAGCCGACCTGTGCTCGGTGCCGATACAGACCCGGGGCTTGATCTCATGACCCTGAAATCCTGACCTGAGCTAAAACCAAGAGTGTCAGGTGCCCAACCTACTGAGCCACACAGGTGCCCTGGAAATTGGGATTTTAAATCATATCAGGGATAGAAGCACTCTAGAATGGCAGATTAAAGACCTCAGAAAATCTGCTTCTTTATAAAAACAATGAGAACACTGGCACAATCTGTCAAAATCACAGTTTCAGAACCCTGGAAATTAACCAAATCCTTGAAACATTTTAAAAAACATTATTTAAAAAAAAAGCTGTATCTCGGTAATAGCACTGAGCTTTGTGGTGCCTTTAACTTGCCCTAATTCTACCTCTTTTCCCTGAATCTATGGCAGCCTTGAAAATCAACAGCCATTTCCAGCAGCCTAGCAGCTGCTGGAAAGAACAGAATAGGTTTGGAGATCCCCAGAGAAGTGTCATTATTTGACCTGCGTGGAAGCTCATGAAAAGCTTCATTTCCAGGTATTTTCTCCTTATTTGACCCCAGTCAGAACTCACTCTATGTGAATGGCCCTATTCCCAGAGCATTTTTCAGAAACAATTAGTGGCAGTTTTTCAACATTGCAGCTGCCTGTGGTGGTATTACCAGTTGGGGCTGACGAGAGGTTGACTGAAAATAGAAAAAAAAGCTGAGGAATGAGATGTCCATAACATGCTTTGAAAACCTTTGCCATATTCTTGGGAACCTTGAGGGCCACTTGCACGATCAGGGTCTGCTCAGGAAAGGTGTGAGAAAAGATTAACCTCACACCTCATAAGGAAATGCAAGGGTTCCAGAGTAGTCAAGTCAATATTGAAAAAGAAGAACATTAAAGACTCACACTTCCTGATTTCAGAACTTAACTACAAAGCTACAGTAATCAAGACTATGTGGTACTGACGTAAGGGCAGACAAATGGATCAATGGAATATAACTGAATGTCCAGAAATAAAGTTATATTTTATGGTCAATTGTTTTTTGACAAGGGTGCCAACAATTCAGTTTTGGATAAAATAATCTTTTCAAGCAAACGGTGATAGAAAAATTGGATATGTACTTTCAAAAGAAGGAATTAAGACCCCTATCTCACACTGTATACAAATAATAACTTAAAATGGGTTGTAGACCCAAATATAAAAGCTAAAACTCTTAGAATGAAACACAAGAATAAATATTTGTGACCTTGGATTAGGCAGTGGTTCCTTAGATATGACTCCGAAAGTATGAGTGATACGTAATAATTAAATAAATAAAAATAAAAGATAAATTTGGCTACATCAAAATGGAAAACTTCTGTGTTTCATATGACCTCATCAAAAAAAGTGGAAAGACAGTCCACAGAAAGGGGAAAGATTATTTGCAAATCCTGTATCTAATAAAGAACTTATATCCAGAATATATAAAGAACTATTACAACTCAGCAACCTGTTTAATTCCCAGCATGAAGAATAACACTTGCATTAATGAAGGAAGTGCTAGGTTATCACGTTAAAAAAAAAAAGTGGTTTGGAATTAGAGAAAGAGAAATGGTGAGGGAGAAGAAAAAAGAAGAGGGAGAGACTTGGATGGGAAAAGAATCATCAGTTAAATCTGGAGCACAGGTCTCCAGTGCAGGTGAGGGTGAAGTCCAAAGGTATGCTATTCACATAGTCACATAAATTTAAAACTTAAAAAAATGAACATAGCTATATGAATGACATTAGTAGAAACCCAGCAGAAGTACATATAAAACATTGGTATTAGTATGTTACTGAAATACCACACTTCCACACCTCAAGGTACATGGAATTCCTATTTAAAACAAAAAGTAGTAGTAAGAAGGACTGATTATATGAGGTACTACCAATAGGGAGAGTTACAGATATTTAATAAAAAAATACTATGGTACTATAAGATACAGAGAAAATGTAACTGTCTGAAAGAGATTTCTAAATACGTATGTTTAAAATTTAAATAGAGGGCGCCTGGGTGGCTCAGATGGTTAAGTGTCTGCCTTCGGCTCAGGTCATGATCCCGGGGTCCTGGGATCGAGTCCCACATCGGGCTCCCTGCTACTTGGGAGCCCGCTTCTCCCTCTACCTCTCTCTCTCTCTCTGTCTCTCATGAATAAATAAATAAAATCTTTAAAAAAAATAAAATAAAATAAAATAAATTAAAAAAAAATTTAAATAGAGAATAGGAAGATTTTTGCTTCTGGTAAAGATGGAATAACAGGGAATGAATTTAAATGAAATTTAAAAAACACACAAAATAAATATAATATATAACAAAGGTTTCAATGTATTGGACACGAGGTGGCAAAGAGATGGAAACAAATGAGATGAGCCCTACATTTGGCCCACTTACTGCCTTGAGAGAGTTTTCGGACCACAGCACAGTGAGAAGGAACTGAGGTAGAGTGCAACAGACACCCTGAATTGAGCAGGGAGAGCTGAGATTCCAGGGGGATCAAGGCTGTTAGTTTATGGGACAGAGTGGCAGAGAGGAGAATGCCTCACATAGAACCTTGGAGACCTAAAAAAGGTCCCTATCAAATATTAGGCAGAGTATGTGAGGAAACTACTCAAGATTGGGGAAAAAGATAGATTAAAGATTAGATGGAATGATGCTCAGCACTCAGACAAGGTAGGAAGAGGTTCTCTTCTCACCTGCCAGAAAATCATAATTCCCTGGGAATTAGGTAGAGTGCTGAGGAAAGTCTTGCCGCAATTTGGGGAACATTTAGCCCTAGATTGAGCCTTGTTTTGGACAGGCCTCACATATTATCAAAACAAGACCTGAAAGTATAGTCAGTTTGAGAGTAATTTAACAACATCTCAGACCAAACTCAAGAATATTTATAGAAATACAAAACTGTCACCACTCAGTAAGGTGACATTCCCAGTGTCTGGTTGCTGGTCAAAGAGAGCAGAAAGATATAACCCATAATATGGAAAAAACTCTATTAATTGAAACCCATTTGGAAGCAACACAGATGTTATAATTAGAAGACAAGGAAATTAAAATGGTTCTTATAACTGTATTCCACATGTTCAAAAAGTTAAGTAGAAACGTGGAAGGTGTGGGCGCCTTGGTGGCTCAGTCATTGGGTGTCTGCCTTCACCTCACGTCATGATCCCGGGGTCCTCGGATCAAATCCTGCATCAGGTTCCCTGCTGGGCAAGCCTGCTTCTCCCTCTGCCTGCTGCTCCCCCTGCTGTTCTCTCTCTTTCTTTGTCAAATGAATAAATAACATATTAAAAAAAAAAAGAAAGAAACGTGGAAGGCTTTTGTGTGTGTGTGCTTTTTAAAGATTTTATTTATTTGAGAGAGTGAGTGAGAGAGAGCACAAGCTGGGGGAGGGGCAGAGGGAGCTGAGCAGGGGGCCTGATGTGGGACTCGATTCTAGGACTCTGGGATCATGACCTGAGCTTGGAGGCAGACACTTATCTGACTGAGCCACCCAGGCACCTGTGTTTTGTTGTTGTTGTTGTTGTTCTTATTGTTGCTGCTGTTGTTGTTGTTGTTTTTAAAGACCCAAATCAAACTACTAGAGATGAAAAGTATACTGGGAAGAATTAACAGCTGATTAGACACTGAAAAAAAACATATCACTGAACTTGAAGACATAGCAATAGCAATAGAAGCTATCAAAATGAAATATATATACACACACAAAAATAATAATGAAAGAACAGAGCAGTGGTGAGTTGTTGGACACCTTCAATCAGCCCTAACATACATTTAATTTGAATCCTTGAATGCGAGGAATGAGAAGTGGGGAAAGAAAAAAATACTTGAAGAAATAATGGCCAAACATATTCAAAATTTGATGAAAATTATAAGCCCCCAAATCCAAGAGTTTCCCTTGTGGGAAAAATGGCATATTGTAATCTAATTGTTCAAAACCACTAATGAAGAGAAAAATCTTAAAATCAGCCAGAGAAGAAAACATGTGTTACTTTAGTTACAAAAGAACAATAATAATGATTATAGCAAATTTCATATCAGAAATAAAGCAGATGAGGGGTTCCTGGGTGGCTCAGTCATTAAGCGTCATGATCCCAGGGTCCTGGGATTGAGCCCCACATTGGGCTCCCTGCTCTACAGGAAGCCTGTTCTCCTTCTCCCACTCCCCTTGCTTGTGTTCCCTCTCTCGCTGTGTCTCTCTCTGTCAAAAAAAATAAATAAAATCTTAAAAAAAAAATTTAAAAAAAGAAACAAAGCAGATGAGAAGACCATGGACCACTGTCTTTTAACTAGTGAAAGAAAAAAAGCCATCAACCTGAAAGTCTATACCTAGCAAAATGTGTTTAAGGAAGACAAAGTAGAGACATTTTCAGACATTTAAAAGTTGAAAGAACTCATCACTAGCAGATCTACACTACACAAAATATTAAAGTCCTCTGAAAGAAGGAAATGATTGGTAATTTTTATTTATTTTCAAGTTCAGTGACTCCTTTCTCTCTCATCTACACAGTGAGATAATCCATTCTGCTAGTGAGATAATCCATTCTTTTATATCAGATACTGTATTTTCCATTTGGTTCTTTTATTTTCTATTTCTCTGCTAATATGGTCTATCTTTTTATTTATTTCAAGTGTATTTTCTTTTACTTCTTGGAGCACCCTTATAACAGCTGCTTTAAAGTCTTTGATCATTCCAACCTCTAGTTCATCTCTCTGTTGGCATTTGTTGATTGTCTTTTGTCTTGAGAATGGATCATATTTTTCTTTTTTGTTGTTGTTGTTGTTGAATAATTAGGATTAGTCTTGGATATTGTAAATATGTGGTGGATAGAATCCTCTGGAGAATGTTTTGTTTTTATTTTAGCCAGTTGTTTAGAAGTAGTAATTTCTACCTTCCTCCTCGTGGCACAAAACTGCGTTCAGTTTTTAAACCTTTTCTTCATTGGATTGTGAGCGTCCCATGAACATAAAATCCAGGGGTTCGACTGATAACTGGGAGGGTTGATACCCACGATTAGGTTTCTATCTGAATTTTACTTCAGTGCCACCAAACAGCTCTATGTCTTGGACTCAAAACTCAGGACAAAGCCATGAGAGGAAAACAAAGTGAAACAAAACAAGAACCTCCTTCTGATGCAGGTGACTTCTTCAGATTTTGCCCTTGTTCTATAGTCAGCCCGTTTTTATTTTTCTTCATTCTCAATTAGCTAATTTTACATTTTTTTTTCCTAAAGTTTTTGGCTGTATTTAGCAAGAGGGATGGGCTGGATGGTGCTTACTATGCCATTGTGGCACTAGAGCTCCTAGAAGTTTAGATTCCTTGATTGAGACTTTTGTAAATAAAAGCCACTGGGAGACTTTTTAAGAGTTTTCTTGGCCTCACCAGAATTATCACAGAATAATGAAAGTACAATCACAGATTGATCACAAGAAACCTAAGGATGAGGAAGTGTTAGCTCCATATATATTTTATGAAACCATGTACTTAAATAATAGAAATTAATGAGGTAATATTGTAAATTATTTCTGTAAAATATACACGCAACCATAATATAAAAGAACATGATTTGAATACATACCCATCTGGATATGGCTCAGATGAACCCAAGATAAACTGAGAGTGAGTGTATACTAATCAGATGATAGATGTGATCCTTAATATCCTCTTAAGAGAGAATAAAACACCTAGTCAGTTCAGACATAACCCAAAAATTGAAAGTCAAAGGGGCTAGTGTTTTGAATTACAGACTATGATTTGCAATTAAGTGACTGCTCACAAAGGCAGATCTATGTCATCTGCTGGAAGGTGAGTAGCAGCTGTATTTTATTCAATCATGTTGAATCACTCTCTTGGGTAATGCTGCCTAGTCTAGCTAATGCTAATAGGGAAAGTGTTATTGAGCACGAGGGTGAGGAGAAAAGTTTATAACTCACATATATATAGTAAAACAATGTAAAACCATATGGGAAAGTGATAAGCAAAAACAACCTGATAAGCACACAATTTGGTACTGTGGGTACATTCATGGCTGAGAAAGGGTACTGGGATAAGGAAGGATACACAGAAAAGGTAACTTATTTTTCTTTGAAGTCTACCAGTGTCCATTGTGTTGCCATGCTTTATATCTCAGGTGTATCGTTTAAATATTGTTTTGTACTATCAATATTTAATAAGAAATAGTTAAAAAGGGGCTCAAGACATGAAAAGGGCATTTCACAGAAAATAAAGGAACAATGAATAAAAAGGAAATATACTTAACCTTACTGATAACCAGGGAAATGTAAAGTAAAATTTCAAAAAAATATTTCAAGTCAATCACAGCCACAAAAATTGAGATTAATTATATCTTGAATTTTAAGAATGTAATATAACAACAAAAAAAAAAGAATGTAATATAACAGGAAGGCACATCTACTGCAGATGGGAATGCAATTAGATACAAGTGCCTTAGTAGGGAATTTCTTAGGTGTTTTTTAAATGTATGTACTTTAAAAAATAAATAAATGAAAATAAATGTATGTATGTTTGATGCAGTGATTTCAGTCCTAGGAGTAAAATCTAGATGATGTTTTACCCTTATATACCAACGACACATGGATAGCAATGCTCTTAGTAATACTGTGTCAAGCAATTCAATAAAATATTTGATATAACCCAAATGTTCACTGCCATTAAAATATTACAACAGCATATTTATACAGTGGAACCCTAAAGAGCAGAAAATATTAATTAATTACATCTATAGATATTACAATTGAAAAATCCTAACATGAGGTTGAACAAAAGAAACAAATCATGTAGGTACAAGTATAATTCCGCAAATTTAAATTTCAAAAACAAGTAAAACTAGACACACACATACACGCTTAGGGAATATAGCCAGGGATGTAGAACTATGAAGAAGACCAAGCAAATAATTAACACAAATTTCAGAATTATGATTCACTTTGGCTGGAAGGCAAGGGGGTGTGATCAAGGAAGTTTCAGAGTAGACCTCCAATGAAGTCATTGTTTCATAACCTGGGCAGTACATAAAAGCTGTTTATTATTTTTAGACTATACATATAAATCTATAAACCCTTTTACAGGTGCATTTCACTTACTTGTTTTAAGAACACACTACTTCTTATATTGACCATAGTGTTTTATATAGTTCAAGAACTATTTTGACATGAGCTGTGATGCGAAAAATATTACTAACAATTTTGTGCATAATAAAACAATTTATCTCATTATTATAGTGTTTTTCACTTTGCAAACCACATTTGCAATCATTGTACTTCTTTTCATTTGATCATCTTTTTTTCTTTTTAAAGATTATTTATTTATTTGGCAGAGAAAGAGAGAGCGAGAGAGCAGGGGAAGCAGCAGAGGGATAGGGAGAAGCAGACTCTCTGCTCAGCAGGGAGCCCGATGTGGAGCTCATTGCAGGACCCCAGGATCATGGCCTGAGCCTAAGGCAGACACTCAGCCAACTGAACCACCCAGGCACCCCTCATTTGATCATCTTTATCATCTGAGATAGAGGTAGAACAGAGCTAACTCACCATTTTTTACATGGGAAGTCAGGTGATTAGACTGATTAGATTTTAAGTCAGTTTAATACGATTATATAATGGTTACATTAACCCAATGGAATGAGATAGTGCATAAAACCAATTTAGTATTCTTGTGATAAATCCAGCTCATTCATAATATATTAACTTTTTAGTACATTGTTGGATTCAGTTTGCTAATTTGTTTTTTTAAAGGATTTTGCTTCCCTGCTCATGAATAAGATTGGCCAAGTGTGTTAGATTTTTTTCCTAGTTATGTTTATGCTATTAATTTCTGTCTTAATTGCATTGTGGTCAGAAAATATTATCTGAAATTTACCAAGTTTTTGAAATGTGTTGACTAACACATGGTCAATTTTTATTATGTTTAATATAAGCTTGATAAGAATGTGTAATTTCCAGTTTGGTGCAATATTATATATATGTGAATTATATAAAGTTTAATTTTTTGTGTGTGCCTTCAAACCTTTTGTTGCTTTATTCAATTGCTCTCTGCTTGATGTATATATCACTGAAATATCTGTGTTAAAAATCTTGCCTAACCTGGGTTTTTACATTTCACAGTATAGCATATAAATTATTCTTTTAGATATCACCATTATTTATCAGTACATTTGTCTTCTTTTTTAAAAATTTTACTTTCCTCTGTCTAGGGATGGATTTTATTTTATGTATCTTCCTTCAGGCTCTTGAATCTGTGGACTGATATTTTACATCAGTAGAAAATTATCAGCCATTAATTTTTCAAAAACTGCCTCTTTCCAATTCCCTCATTTATCTTCTGAAATGAAACTGATTATATATATTCAATCTCTACACTTTAACATTTATATCTCTTAATCTTTCATATTTCCCATCTCAGTTTTTACTCTCTGCCTGCATTCTGGATCCTTTCTTTGGATCTATTTTTTAGTTCACTTTTTCTGTCTTCAGCTTTGTCTAATATTCTGGTTAATCTACTCAGTAAATTTAAAAATTATATTTATTATATATATTTAACTTCCAAAAATTCTGAATGATTATTTTTCAAATCTTCTTTTATCTGGTCATGCTTTTAACCTTTCTTTTCATGTCTTTAATCATATTTTTATACTTATACTATAGTCCAGATCTGAAGGAAAAAAAAACAATATCCAAAGTTCTTTTGAGTTTATTTTAAATTCTATTGCCATTTGTTACTGGTACTTGGCATTATTCCCAGATGTCTATACCCTGAAAAGTTATATGAATAAAATCTCAGTTCTGTGGAGTTATACAGATGTATTCAAGGTAGAAGGAAACTTTGGTACTTGCTTCTTTTCCAGGAATATATATCACATGCAGAAATATGTTCATATCTTTAGTATGTGATTCAGTATTTATTCAGTATTTTAGTTGCATTAATTGAGATAATTTTTTATCTCTCTTTCAAATTGCAAATTGAAACTGAATGGTGGGTCATGCAATCATTTTAAGGGATCATAAACAACACTTTGAAAATAGAGTCCAAGAGAATAAAATGGAATGGAATAGAACAGAAAATATCAGGGTACATTATATATAATGGTAGTATTGTTTTGTGAAATAAAATTATTTCTCCTCTCTAATTCTCCTCTTCCTTCCTCTTCCTGCCTCTCTCTCCCTCCTTTCCCACCGTCTTTCCCTCCCTCTGTTGTTCTGGTTTAAATGTATGGTTATTTATTTATTGTTTTTTTGTATTTTTTTTCTGTGTGTTGCAAACAATAAATTTAAAAACATATTTAGGATACCTAATCTGCCTTTGGGTAGTTAGTATATTGCAGGATCTTTTTCTGATCTTCTTTGTTTGCATGGTCTTAGAATATAAGTGTTTCTTTAAAAAAAATCCACCGTACTTAAACAAATTGGAATTTTGTGAGTTCCTATAAAATACCCATAAGGATTTTTTCATGGAGTTACAAATTTTGTTATTTGGACCCAAATGAATTTTTTTTTCCAAATGCATGTTTTTGGAAAGGCAATTTCCTTTAGGAGAAGTAACAAAATCACGATAATCACAAAAAGTAATATCTACAGCAATGTTTGAGCAACTGTCATGAACATTGGTCTTATTACTAAAACTGTTTTGAAAGACTGACTCAGACTTACAGGCAAAGCAAATGATGAGAATCAGAGGCAAAAAAGCCCAGTGTTAAACATTAATTCCATCATCTCTCCAAGGCTTTGCTGCTAATCCTGAGCAGAAACTACCAAAGACCGTGTTGAGGGGGCCCGGGGCTTCCCCTTTTGGAGGGTGTTGTAGGCTCGGTGACTCCGTGCAGTTACAGAGAGCACCCTGTGACAAGGCAGTGTGGGAGGTCTTTCCCTGGAGTGCAACCTATTCTGGGCAGCCACCCACATCCTCATGAATATTTAAAATCTGGCTCTGGCTCTGGCTCTGCTGGCTGATCTGTGTCCTACTCTGGGAAACAGTGCATAATGAATCACCACTTTTACCTCCCTCCTTTCCCTTCCACAAACAAACACAGGATGCCTCTCTGATTTATTTATTTCTAGATTGCATGCCAGCAAGGGAAAGCACTACAGACTGCATCCTTCAGCAATTCTCTAGGTTTTTACAATCACATTTTATTAGTTTTTCCTGACCAAATCCCATGACAGTGACCTAGCTGACTTTCTTAATGGGAAAAGCAGATTTCTAGATATTATAGCTTAATGTTGTGGCAAAAGAAAGACTTAAACTGTTTAGTTAGGACTCTTGATTTCTGGCTCTGCCAGGAGCTACCTGGGGAAGGAAGGGCAATACTGTTCTCCAAAATATGTTTTCACTTTCTTAGCCGTAAAATGGGAATAAATCTGCTTTGATTCCCTTAGGGGATGTTGCAAGGGTTATGGGAAAATATTTTCATGTATTTGTATATATTTGTATATTAGAAAATATACCAAATGAGAAAAATCTAATTAGAAAGTCTGTTAGGAACTATGGCACAGTAGTTAAAAGTTAAGAGGGAGGGGGCCTTGGAGAGCTGTGTAAATTTGAGTAGATAATTCACCTTTTTTAGCTTGAGTGTCTTCATCCATAATGCAGAGGAAATAATATTCCTACATATAAGGGTTGCTTTAGAATTAAATGGATTAGTGTGTATATGATATTTTAAAAATTCTCATATATACTACAGTCTTAGTAGCTGCTAGTTCTTATTAAAGAAACATACAAGCATTCAGCATTATAATTGTTTTGGGACCTCCAATGGGTTATGAAGATGTAAGCTTCTGGAAGACAGAGATGTTTCTATACAAGGCATAGAACATTTTGACAGTGAGAACATGAAAGCTCCCAAGCTTAAAATAGAATCTTAAGCCTAAAGGATAAAATGTGACCCATATTTCTTTTCACTCCTCAGCAAACTGTTATTTTTGTTCTTCTCTCAGGAAAGCCCTCTATGATTAGTGTTTGATGATCTGTCTGTAGATCTGCCTGCAACCTTGTGACACATTCTCTTTCAGATTTCTTTAACAAAGTAGCTGACTAACTCCTGTTATACTTAATAATTCCCTTGGGGAGGCTGTTCCTGGGGATACTGTCAGGGAGCAGAGTCCCCTCTTTCTCTAAATAAGTTCACTTAACGCAATGATATAATAATTTTGATGAACAGAAAAGACACAAACACCGACTTCAATTATGTAGTTTATGTATATACACAGTGATGATTCAGAGTACACTTGGGCTGTAAATCTATTCACCTAAACCATAGTGCTATCATTTTATTTGTTATATATGGCACATAAAGTTTTGGGATGCACTAGCTCCAAAGTTTAGGCTTTCTACATTTTCTCCGGGACTTTATGCTTTGTGATGTAACTAGGAAAGAGGTAGGATGTGAATTTCAGCTCTGTTCCAGTCAAATAATCAATTCTACCCCAGCCTTTTTGTTTCCCAGACTGTCTTTGATTCATTTTTTAACCTTGTAAAAGCTACCAGCTATCAGTAAATACCTCTGTTTCTCCAAGTCATACCAATATTAAGTTCAATAGAATAATAACCCTCTTTAAATATAACATGAAAGATCATCTTTTCACCAGTGGCTGCCATCTTTACATGGTCATTAATTCTGTTTTCTTTCCTCCGCCCCTGCTTGATCTGAAATCCTTCTCATCTCCATTTTATCTCTTGTGATCTTGCTTCCTCTTGGTCTCCCTACCCTTTACACTATGGCATTGATTGGATTTACTATGAAAACAATGAAAAAATGGAATAAGCATGATAACTATAGAAAAAAAGGATAAACAATAACAAGTATTTTCACAATTGTAGAATTTCAGAGCTGAATCAACTTGCAGAGTGAATGGATGTAGAAAAAGCACTGCTATTTACATGATTTCTCCTTCTTATATAAATAAGAAACACTCACAAAATGTCAGAGCCAAAGAAAACTTAGAGGTTACTCTGCTCCCTTAGTGAATCAAAAATATACATTGATTTCCTACTGTATGTTGGGCAGTGTTCTTCAGCATTGGGATATAGTAGTGAACAAGACAGAGAAATTTCTAACTCTCATAGAGCATATACTTTAAACAATTTTTTAAAAAATTTTGAGGTATAATTAACATATAACATGTTAGTTTCAGGTGAACAATGTAATGCTTTGCTATTTGTGTACATTGCAAATGATCACCACAATAAGTCTAGTTAACATCCATCACCATCCATAGTTAACAACATTTTTTTTCTTGCAATGAGAGCTTTTAAGATCTACTCTCTTAGCAACTTTCAAATATGCAATTTAGTATCATTAGCTGTAGTCTGTATGTGGTACCTTACATTCTGTAGTCCATATGCTATACCTTACATCCCCATGATTTAACCCTATACTATATTTTTTCTATACATACATACTATGATAAAGTTTAATTTATATATTAGGCACAGTAAGAGATTAACAACAATAAGTAATAATAAAATAGAACATAATAGAGCCATAGAACAATAATAGAAAAAATAGAACAATAATAAAATAGAACTTTAAGAAAGCTTCCCATAATATTCTTTATATAAGAGAAACAAGGCTGTAAATGGGGCCCCTTAACATTCAGTCCTATTCTTTTCCCAGCACAATCCTCGTTATGAGTAACTCAGATATGACCATAATTTTCTTAGATCTCTCCCCTGTGCTCCCTGACCTTACCTACTGCTGTGGCTCATTGACAGGGAGCACACTTATGTTTTAAAATTGCAGAAAATAGGGGCGCCTGGGTGGCTCAGTCAGTTAAGCGTCTGCGTTCACCTCAGGTCATGATCCCAGGGTCCTGGGTTGGAGGCCCACACTGGGCTCCCTGCTCAGCAGGGAGTCTGCTTTTCCCTCTGCCTCTACGCCACCCTCCTCCCCCGCCCCAGCTTGTGCTCTCTCTCTCGCTCATTCTCTCTCAGATAAATTCTTTAAAAAAATAAAATAAAATAAAATTGTAGAAAATAAATGATCTGATTGCCAATCTGCTTTGCCCATCTTTGATTTTCAGTAGGCTTCACTATGATATCATTTCTTTTCTTTCCACATTATAGGATATTCATTAAAAATTAGGTAGCAATATTTGGGCCTATGTACATGAGAAAAATTTATCCCAGTTCTGGTATGAAACTGTCCCTTTGGGAAGGACACAAGTCTTTCAACTGCAATCTGAATGTTATCCACAGTTGAGCCAAATTGTACAGTGAAAATAATTACACATTTGCTTGACTAAAACCATTCACCATTTTAAAAATAATCTCTTTTACCAGCTGATGCTGAGCTCTGTGTTAAATCAGAGGCTTTATACTAAAAAATATGCTGTAGTGTGGGAAATACGGGGCTCCTTTAAAATGTCTCATTAAAAACAATTAAGAGGCTATTAGCTCTTGCACAAGAAAAATAATGCAACTATTAATCTTCATGCTTAAGTACTGACAGGTGGAAAAAAAAAGAACTGCTGAAACCACAAGGATAGTTGTCTAAAAAGGAAGGAAAAAACTCTTTCTTCTACATTTTCATACACAATGTATACAGAATAATTTTAAGTGTTTTGCATACTTTCCGCCATTTTAGAATCATAGAAGGTAAGAGTAAAACTTAGAACTTTAATTCACTTTAGAACTCACTTAATTTAGAATCATTGATTTCAAGCTGCCCATTTCACAAATTAGGCAACTAATATTCAGAAATGAGAGGGTCTTCTTAAGGTCATTTAGCAAGTTGGTGGTATGTCAGGGTAAGAATCAGCTCTGAGGTTATTCATAAGGCTTATTTTCCCTGATTTCTCCTTGTTTCCTTAGAAAGTCTACATTTTCTTTGAAATCTGATCTTAGAATATCATAGTTTGTATTTCAGTAAAGGAAGAGATGCTTAGAAATCTTCCAAGGAAATTAATGCTACTAAGAGTACAGATATTAGCTATTCCTTTGATGATAAATTTCATATCATGAGACAAGAACACCTTTCCTTGAAAAGTAGTGAATAGAACACATAACACCTGGCCGTCTCTGCAAAGTGTATCCTGATTAGGGAGGTAATTGCAGTCCCCCCACTCCCAGCCCTCTTTTGTGCTACTGATTCTAATGGTCTAGATTTGCATATGTCTGTTGTATTGCAATGGTTGTACTGAATCATTAGGCAACTCTTTGTGCCTAAGCTTGAAAAGGAAATTTTCATTTAAAAAATATTTTCAGGGATGCCTGGGTGGCTCAGTCAGTTAAGTGTCTGACTCTTGATTTTGGCTCAGGTCATAATCTCAGGGTCACGAGATCAGGCTCTGCGCTAGGCATGGAACCTGCTTAAGATTCTCTTTCTCCCTCTCCTTCTACCCCTCCCCTGCTTCTCTCTCTCTCACTTTCTCTCTCTCTCTCTCTCAAAAAATTCAAATAAATAAGCTCTGTGTCAAAAATTAACTGACACCTTAACCATATTAACGGTCACTGCAGAGCAGCAGGATAAAAAGAGCATGAATGCAGATACAGAAAACTATAATTTTATAATTGCCTTTGGGCATCATGAATTAGAAAGGGAGATAATGAATAAAGTTTTGCTTACAATGGGTGCTTTTCTTTATCTTTTAGTTTTCTTTAATGGAAAACAATTTATAGCCAGACAGGGAAAAAAAAATCTGCTGATAAAACAGTCACTATTCGTTTGTGTTATTTCCTACAAAACAACAGTTCATCATATTGTTGGGGAGGAATAACTTTTACATACCCTCAAGATTCTTCTAGGTGTTTTAATAATTAAATTGACAGGAGACAGATTAAAAGGAGAAAATAACCAAAGTTTAATTATTTAATCACAGAGGCCCAATTATAAAATCAAGACCCAAAGAAGTGACCAAAACAGGCAGTTTTTATACTATTTAGGCAAAGAGACATAAAGGAATGTCAAGACATTTACAGGACAAAGAGAACTTATGTTCAGGAGCTTCAATTAGTAAGGAATCTAAACAGAATTTGGGCTGGGGTAGTAAATTAGTAAAAGTAACAAGGTTTGTTTATACAGTCGTCTCAGCTCTGATTCCCCTATCTCTGGGGATAAGGAAGTCTCTTTACCTCCTGATACTGGGAGGGTTCTTTTCACAGAAGAGATTTATTTCTTGGTTTTGGGAGACAAAGGGGTGGGTGGGTGAGAGTGTTCTTACACTGCCTGTTTCTTGGGTAACTTTAATCCAAAATAATCGACACGTTAAAGTGGTACATTTGGGGGTGGCCCTGTTCTTGGTCCCCACAATATTTAGATAATGTTAAGTGTACAAGATTTATTCATGTAATAGTTTTTTTTTTTTTTTTTTTTAATCTTTCAACAATCCTGTCAGGCAGATAAAGCAGGGATTATTATTCCCATTATACGGGGGAGGTAACTTATACAGAGAATAATAAAGTGATTTGTCTTAAGTAAATGGAGAAGTTGATACTTGACTAGACCTTCTTCCCCTGCTCATAACACCTCTCTCTTTGGAGTCCCATAGGATTTAAGTGTTTAAAGCTAAGCTGCTCAGAATCCCAGTGTGTTAGATCTCTGTTCCTAACTCAGAGGACTTTCCTGGACAAAAGCAGCAAAGTTTAAATGAAAGAATATTAGATAAGGAGATCTTGATTCCAGTTCAAGTTTAACGTTGGGGAAAATCACCAAACACTAGGGGTAACTGATCCTTTAAATGGGTGACACCCTTCAGGAAGTTTCTGGTAACTCTGTCACTAACAGGCTGAGTCACCTCTCAAAGACTTTGTTTGGCAGAAAACTAACACATTCTTAACAAGGTAGAGCACAATAAAGGAATACAGCCAAATCCCCATTTAGGCTGGTGAATGCTACTCTTTTCTGAAACGAATATTCTAGGCCTCCTGTTAGAAAGTGAAGATGATTTCTTTTTTTTTTTTAAGATTTTATTTATTTATTTGACAGAGAGAGACACAGTGAGAGAGGGAACACAAGCAGGGGGAGTGGGAGAGGGAGAAGCAGGCTCCCCGCAGAGCAGGGAGCCCGATGCGGGACTTGATCCCAGGACCATGGGATCATGACCTGAGCTGAAGGCAGTCACTTAACCAACTGAGCCACCCAGGCGCCCAGTGAAGATGATTTCTATCAGAAGTACTAGAACCAGCAAAGCTGAGTGGACCTTTATAGGCAGAAAGACTTTTTATCTGAAGTGTTTATAGGAGGGGGAACATAATATTTATTTGTTCCATCAAAGGTTCATGATTGGTATACCTTGTACATTGATGATCCATACAGAGAGTTTCCATGCCTTCTTTACACATTGTTAATAATGATAACAATAGGAGGGGCCGAGCAAGATGGCGGAGGAGTAGTAGACCTGGATTTTGTCTGGTCTCAGGAATTCAGCTGGATAGGGATCAAACCATTCTGAACACCTACAAACTCAACAGGAGATCGAAGAAAAAAATAGCAACAACTCTCTGAACAGAAAAGCAACCACTATCTAGAAGGTAGGACGTGCGGAGAAGTGAATCTGAGGCGATATTTGGGAGGATAGACGGTGGGGGAGGGGGCCTCCGTCGGCCGCTTCTGAAAGTGATAGAGCCGCGGAGCACAAAATCGGAACTTTTAGAAGTTGGCTCTGCTGAGGGGCGTCACTCCAGTGCTAAGGGGGGGGTGGAACCCTCGCAGGACAGTGTGGTCTCAGGACCCTCGGGGTCACAGAAAGACCAGGGGTGCCTGAGTGCGGCAGAGCTCCCAGGTATCGGAGCGGGGAAGCCGGCTGCAGAGATGGAGCCGAGGCGCGTGCTCTCAGCTCAGGATTGCCATAAACTGTGATCCGCGGCACAGTCGGGCCCCTGCTCCTCCAGCAGGGACCCAACAAGCGGCAGATCCAGGGAGACTCACCTTCCTCCCCCAGGAGGAGCCGCGAGGAAGTGCACTGCAGGGATCTGCTGGGTTTGGAGACTCCACCCGGGGTTGGGTGCCAGAGATAGAAATGCGCGGTGAGAGGCCGGGTGAGCACGGAGTGCGGCCGGAGACCAGGGAGACGGGAGTGACTGAC
>NC_138369.1:124680595-124703154 GCF_054177405.1 Leptonychotes weddellii
AAGACATGAACAGACATTTTCCCAAAGAAGACATCCAGATGGCCAACAGACACATGAAAAAGTGCTCAACATCGCTCGGCATCAGGGAAATCCAAATCAAAACCTCAATGAGATATCACCTCACAGCAGTCAGAATGGCTAAAATTAACAAGTCAGGAAATGACAGATGTTGGCGGGGTTGCAGAGAAAGGGGAACCCTCCTACACTGTTGGTGGGAATGCAAGCTGGTGCAGCCGCTCTGGAAAACAGTATGGAGGTTCTTCAAAAAGTTGAAAATAGAGCTACCCTACAATCCAGCAATTGCACTACTGGGTATTTACCCTAAAGATACAAATATAGGAAACTGAAGGGGTACATGCACCCCAGTGTTTATAGTAGCAATGTCCACAATAGCCAAACTGTGGAAAGAGCCAAGATGTCCATCGACAGATGAATGGATAAGGAAGAAGTGGTATATATATACAATGGAATATTATACAGCCATCAAAAGGAATGAGATCTTGCCATTTGCAATGATGTGGAAGGAACTGGAGAGTGTTATGCTGAGCAAAATAAGTCAATCATAGAAAGACATGTATCATATGACCTCACTGATATGAGGAATTCTTAATCTCAGGAAACAAACTGAGGTTTCCTGGAGTGGGGGGTGGTGTGAGAGGGATGGAGTGGCTGAGTGATAGACACTGGGGAGGGTATGTGCTATGGTGAGCGCTGTGCAGTGTGCAAGACTTTTGAATCACAGATCTGTACCTCTGAAACAAATAATGCAATATATGTTAAGAAAAAAAAAAGATAGGAGGGGAAGAATGAAGGGGGGAAATCGGAGGGGGAGACGAATCATGAGAGATGATGGACTCTGAAAAACAAACTGAGGGTTCTAGAGGGGAGGGAGGTGGGCGGATGGGTTAGCCTGGTGATGGGTAATAAAGAGGGCATGTTCTGCATGGAAAAAAAAAATTTATTTATTTAAAAAAAAATAATGATAACAATAATTTGAACCAGTCATATTTTGTTTCCTCTGGTTCTTCTGCCATGATTGAAAAAGTTTATCTGATGATGTCTTTTGTGAAAATGTCCATATGTCTGCAAAGTTATATATGGTATGTGCTGGATGGCTAATTTATGCCAGCACACCCTGAATGACCCTTTTAATCACTATCTTGAGAATGTAGAGATCCCATCCTTCCTCCAAATTACCACCAAGCAGGATGTGTAGAAGAATGTATTGTTCAGCATTTCAAGGTCAGGGGCTCTGGGAGTGGCCAACCTGGAGCATGTCCCTTAAAACAAAGGGTGTCAGAATGGTAGGACTTGATCTCCTTAGAATGCTGGCCTTAAAAGAGGGAAGGACTATATATAGTTGCTAGGATAAGTTACTATGCTCTAAAATCTTTCTGCATGTAGATTCCAGCAGTGGATGCCTTGTCCAGTTGGCCGCTTCTACACTTCTGTCTGTGAGTTGCCCCAATGAATGTACATCTCGATTGCTGTCTCTGGTCTTTTCTCATCTTCACTAGATCATCACCCACCCTTGGCTTGGAGTCTCCTGGTGTGCAACTACACAAGGTAAAACTAAGAAGGTAAACTGAAATGCTGGATCACCCGAGTGAACATGAGCAGATATAAGGTGTTAAGGGGTATATAAATACCTACATGTATACACACAGACACATTGAGCATGTATTCTCAACTACCCATAATGGCTATTTGTTAGGAGGATGGGCAGGATGTATCAGTAATGTGTAATTATTAACATTTCTGTGTACAATTCATTGTTTTGTGTTTGATCAAAGACATTCTGTCTTAACTGTATACATCTATATGCTCTGGTAAGGTGTTACGCTATAATTATTATTGGTTTAAGTATAATTGTTTGGATTTTTGAAAGCTGTTTGTGCTAAGAAAGCCCATTCAAGATGATGATACCATTACATTAAAAAGAAATCAATATTAATATCCTCTAGTCTTTAGTGGCAGATAAGCAGTGGTCAAAGTGTGTTGGTCATTCTTTAAGTTTTAGGAAACTGAACAATTATCCAGTAGACATTACCTATGGAATTCAATATGAAAGGTATTTTTTACATATTATAATTGATGTACCAAAGACGAAAATCTTCTGTCTTTCTGTCAAGTAATTAGAAATTTAGACTTATTGTTCCCCTACCCCTACCCAGCCCCAGCTGTAAGGGTCAAGGAGAATGTGATTCACAATGAAACAAGGACAATTCCTATTTGGTTTTCTGGGCAGTCATCCAAGCAAGCTCTCCTCACAGCAGCTTTGAAGTATGACAAAGAAATAGCTGCCCCAGGTGGTGTAGCAGCAAGATGCCTTCACACTACAGGAAGATCTCATCAAGGAGAGTCAGCTTGGTGAGAAATATTACTGAAGTGATTTGGAGTGATGGTGTTTCAGAAGGGAATTGCTAAATAGAATTCAAAAGATTACCGAGGTTGACAGTTGTGATGAAGAGAGTCTTTCTTTTGATAAAATCTCCTCATCCTTCTCTTAGCCCTCCACTCCCATGTTTGTGATTTAGAAATTGAGTGTAGTTTATTTAATGTACTATGTGTTAGTTAAACAAAATAGTATACTATACTAAATTATTCTCTTGTATCTGCAAATTTTGCAAAATAAAGATACTGCTTTCTTTTTTTTGTCTTGATATTTTAGTCATCAAAGTAGAAATAATACAGTTTTTAATTTAGACTTCTATTAAAGAGAAGATTTGTAAAACCAAGTCTATATTTTTGTAAAGTTTCAAAGGAAAGAATGCATTACATATACACACAAAGTATTTTATTTGTGTGTAAGAAAATTCTTATAAGCACCTCAACCAAATGTATCATTCTTATATTAAAAAAAAAATTTTGTATTCTTAAAGACCTAAAAAAGGGAAATTTAATGAATTTGATTAAAAATATTTGTTAGTATGTTAGATAAATATAAAATGACTTAATGTTTCTAAAGCATATTTATTACATTGTAGAGAAGAATGCCATTGATATAAGAGATACATAGAATGGAATATGAATGTTAACACGATGTGAAATGAGAATTTATAGAGATCTGTATCCTTCTGACTTTATGAAACATGGTTCAATAAGTGGAAGGTTATAGCATCATAAGAAAGTCCACCCTCATTTCAATCAGGCACTCCTACCTAATATTACTCTTTCTGTGACTGAAAGAAGAGCTTAAATTAATATTCTATATCTAAAGGTAGAAACTCCCACACTGGGATTTACTAAAAGAAAATTGTAATGATTTTAATATGATTATTAAGAAACTTATGTATCTTACCTACTTAATTGGAAGCTGCTTATGGATGGAAATGATCAATCTGTGCCTCTTTCCCTGAATATTATTGGAGACATGATTCACATATGGTCTGAGACCAAAATATTTCCTTCTCCAAAAATTCACTCAAGAAACATGGGACTGAGCCCTGCACTGGGATCTGTACTCAGCGCAGAGTCTGCTTTGGATTCTCTCTCTCTCTCCCCCTCTCTCTATCTAAAAATAATAAATAAATAAATAAATAAATAAATAAATAAATAAATAAATAAATAAAATGTTTAAAAAATAAAAAAAGAAACATTTTAGACATCTATATCATCCCACCATTCCTAAAATTCTATAATGAGGGACTCTATTATTTTGAGTTAAGCATCTCTACTCATTGGAATTACTGAGTGGATGTGGTCTAATTATTGAATGAGATTGATTTAAAATATCCCCGCAGATTTTACATCTATTCTTTTTTTGATAGATGGATTCTTGGTAGTATAATCAATTGATTTTACAAAGTGGCATTTTGAATACAATGATTTTAAAGGAAGGGAAATTTATGAGTTAAAGTCTTGTTACTGCATTGAGAACTGCCAGTTCCACCTGATGTCTCCATTGGCTATGATTCAAGATGTTATAACTAAACAGATGAATATAGAGAAAGGCTCACTGCCCTCTCAGGAGCAATTCTTATGTGAGGTCATCATGGCTCAGAGTTTTATCTTTAGTTTTGGAAGTACAGACAGTTGGTTTATAGGCTTTCTCAACTTCTGGAGAAAATTACTTGAAAATGAGAGAAACCAACCAAATACATGTGGTGAAATTAATTTTCTAGTGACTGAAAGATTCTTTTTTGGTATTTAAGATTTGATATTCAAGGTCCATGGGAAATAAGAATAGTCATCATATTATTAGCTTTTTGAGTGTGGATTAGAATATTTGGATGGTGATGGCTTGAAGATCGTCCTAGGTTTGATAGATTGAGAAGAATGAAACCAATCAAAGTACAAAGTATATAGATGCTTTCTTTAAGTGCACACATTTTATTATGTGCATTTCTACATATAATTTTGTGTTTTGTTTTTGTTAAAAATGAATTGACATGGTTTACTATATGTCATGTAAAATGAGGTGAAATTTTAAGTACCTCATTCTAGTGCCTAGAGTTATTACAACCACTTGACAACCACAAATAAATGAAATCCATTTCCAGTATGTATGTGTATGTAAGCAAATGTATATGTGAGCACACACACACACACTGTATATATCCACACATACATACATACATATACACACACATATACATACATGCATGCATTTGTCAAAACCACTGTGAAATACTCCAATCTAGTTCATTAGGGGAGGCATGATGTTCACCTTGCTTGCCTGTTTGACTCTAGCCCATAGTATGGGATCAGGGACAAGACTGAAATTCAGCTCCAAGAGCATCTAATTCCCTGTTGCTGAATAATTCAACTCCAGGTTGAGTTATTTGTTTTCCTAAATGTTTAAAGATAGAGCTGGTACACCTGATATAGGATATATGAAAAAATTCTACAATCAAAAAGAATGACATGCATACAATACTAAAGTGAGAACAAGGACATTTATTTGTAGATTTATATTAGGAAACAAATCAATTTAACACAGCTTCTGGTTTTTGCTCTCAATATAATTCAATAAAACAGAATCTACGAAATAAGTCTAAAGATGAGATAAAACAACAATCTGAGACAACAGACTGAGATGTAAGGGCAGCTGGCTTAGAGGCAGAAATAAAGAGAGAAACACATGAGATAAGAAACAGTGTGAAGAAACTGAAATTGCTATTGTAAAAGTGTTTAGTAACCCTGGTTTAAAAGTGTCACCTGGCTAGAAGAACCTAATATATTTTGTTCAACTTTTTTTTTCTAAAAAAATTCATAAAGAAATGCCTTTCATAATATTGAAAACAAAGATTGATAGAAAACTAAACAGGGACAAAATAATTAAGAGATGTTTTTACTGTGATAAAAATGTGCTACATAGATTTCTGCTCCAACCTGCCTCAGGACCTTTGCATTTACTTTTCCTTCTGCTTAATATATTCACCCTCTCACTTTTAGCAACTCAGTGGGTTGATTCCTATTGATTCTTCATCTCTCTCTACAAATGTAACATCCTCAGAGAAGCTTTTGCTGAAGACTATATTAGGTCAGAACCCTTTTTCTATTTTCTTTTGACAATATGCTAGCCCACTGGAATAAAAGACACTTAACGGGAGCAGGAAATTTGTTTTTCTTTACTGATCTACTACAGAATCTGGAAAAGAGGTTGGCAAAGAAGGTGCTCAATGAATGTTTGTTGACTAAATGAGTTAATTATTAAATGTCACTTATCAGAATCTGTTATAATTTTTTGTATGTATTTTTTTATTTTCTACTTCCTTATTTGATCAATAAGCTCCATGAGGCTGGGGACATGTGCTCTGTGTCTATTTTGGTCACCATTGCCTGTTGGCACAAAGCAGAATACTTGGCATATACTAGACAATTAAATATTTGTGAAATATTTATTGGGTTTTGAACAAGAACTGTAGGCAGAGGCAGAAATATGAAAAGCCCCAGTAGCACTGACCACTAGGAATTACAGATATTCAAGAGTAATAGACAGTTTTGCTATGAAGAAAAGAGGAAGCCAGTACTACCAAAGAGCAGACATATACTGCATGGAGAACTAATGGAAAACTTGGAGGTGTACATTTTAATTGGTTCTCTACTTGAGGTCTGTAAATGGCACTTAACAGTCACATCAATAGACAGAGAATGAGATGAAAGCAATCCACTACCCTGTCTGTTAACAAATCCAAGTTTATGGAGATGCCATGTCGTCTGTGGATATATAAAGATTGGTTGGGGGGGCTAACTGAAAATTTCTACAGAAAAGAGAGAAGAATATTGAGAAGTACAGAATTCCTCTGAAAATAGTTTGAGAGAAGAAAATTTTAGGTTATCTGATCTGCTCAGAATAATACACGAAGATATGGAACTCCATGGATTAGGAGCAGAGTCATAAAGAAAGAATGGCTTGAGATAAAAAGGCAACTAAATGCTATAAAGAGTGGAAATAGGTGAGATAGAAGAAGATTTTAAAGAAATGAAAGTGCCATAGCAGAAATAAATCAGCATTGGACATGGTAAAAATCAGAACTTATTCTGAGGACGTATGTATCTGTAACATGAGATAAAAATTTGAGAATATCTTCTAAAGTATTCTATAAAGATAAAAAGAACATTAAAATTATGAGAAAAAAGATGATAACTGGGGAGATTTTACAATGTAATACTAACACACGGATTTGGGACACTTTGAAATGAAAGACTGGAATAAATGGATCAGAAGCAATAGCAGAAGAACATTTCTTTGACACAAGACATGACAATGTAAATCAAAATGAACATAATATCTTCACAGTTAGACTATGGGGAAAACATAGCACCAAGACATCTTCAGGCAAAACATTTTAACTACATTGATAATTAAAGAAGGGTAAAACATGAAAAATACAGTGTATGCTTTGATTTTTAGCAATACTGAATACTAAAAGAAAATATCCATTTTGAGGGAAATTATTGTCATCCAAGACTTTTACATGTTGCCAAGTCATTTTTTCTGTATGAAGAAAACAGAAGACTCAAGAATTTATTGGCTCAGAAAATATGCCACCTGCACATCCTTCCTCTTAACAAACAAACAAACAAACAAAAAACCCTGAGCCAAAGGTCCTGGGATTTGAGCCCCACATCAGGCTCCACACTTAGCGGGGAGTCAGCTTGTCCCTCTGCCTCTCCTTTTGCCCCTCGTACCACTCGTGTTCTTTCTCTCTCAAATTGATAAAAATCTTTAAAAAATATCCTGCAGATAAAGGCAAAGAGAGAAGAAATTCCTATGTATCAGAGACCCCTACACAGTCATTATGATATGCACTTTCTCATATATCACTTGATTCACAATGACAACCAGTTCAACATTAGTCTCTGCATTTTAAAAATGGGGACGCTGGGGCCCAGACAATTTAATTCCTGGGTTTACATGGCAAACCTGGAGTGAAGGGGAAATTCAAACACCGGTCTGACTTTCTAGATCATGATTTTTGAACTTCACTATGCTTCCTGGCAGGATATGTTTAGTAGGCCAGATAATATTCCAAGCCAATTCTGACTGACTAAAGAGTTCATCATACAGAAGTTCTCCACCAACGAGAAGTGACTCCTCTCACCCCTTATTTTTTATTTGGATAATTAAAAAACGTTAGTTCATGAGAATGAAAACTCCTAGCATAAGGTGCCATGACTTGTTCATGTGTATTGTCACAGTGATCCTGTCACACAATAGCTTATCACAAATTTTCTGTTGAATGCACTCTTTATATTTAAAAATTTAATTGTTTTTTATAATTAAAAATCATAAGGCTCTTTATAACATATAAAGAAAGGAAAAACAAAACTTCTATTTTTACTATGCAGATATAACTAGTGTTAATATTTTGGGGTATTTTCTTCAAATCTGAAGTGTTCATGTTCTTAATTATTATGTTATGACATTAAAATTAAACATAGTTATTTAACAAAACCCCACAAACTTATGATAATGTGCTCCAAGTAACTAATTGAGCAAATTTAAGAGCATGATACAGGGAAACTTATGGCATAAACTCTAATTACGATGGTGAGTATACATGCAAAGATTAGAATAATTACAGGAATAAAATTTATAATGCAATTAAAAAAACACATTATCTTAACAAATATTTAAAATAAAATGAGGGTAAAGAAGAAATGACCATTGTCATCAACCAATTGCTGAAATAAAGGAAAGCTAAAAACACAAACTAATGTATACTTGATTCCAGTGAGATTCTCTATTATCCAGCAAATACATACATAATGCCAATTATTTGTTAATCATTGTCCCATGTATTTTTTCATATATGAACTCATTTTATAAGAAAGATTGGATAATATTTTTAGAGAAATGTAATCAAACTTTTACCAGATTTAAACAAGATGTGTACCTTCCAAAGAGTAGAGGAGATAAGCACAAAGAGAAAAGCACAGGGGCGCCTGGGTGGCTCAGTTGGTTGAGCGACTGCCTTCGGCTCAGGTCACAATCCTGGAGTCCCTGGATCGAGTCCCGCATCGGGCTCCCTGCTCGGCGAGGAGCCTGCTTCTCCAGAACTCTAACCCTCCCCCCTCTCATGTACTCTCTCTCTCTCTCTCTCATTCTCGCTCTCTCAAATAAATAAATAAATCTTTAAAAAAAAAAGAGAGAGAAAAGCACAAAGGAAATAGTAAGAATGTGTAAACAAATACAAAGAAGAGAATATGGTGGCATAAATGAAAGCTAAACATTTTATTTCACAATATAAATGAAAATGAAATTGATCTTAAAATAAAAGCAAGGACTCTCAAATTGGATTAAAATTATTTGTGGTTTTACATAAATCATGCCAAAATGAAAGTTTTATGAATATGATGTAAAAATTGGGCATTATTATCTCAAAGCAAGCAATGTGCATGCAAGGGATAATGATACTAATACTAAAAAGAAGGATTCATAGCAAGAGCTCTCATGACAAAGATAGTCATCTCATATTAATAAAAGGTATAATTAGCAATGAAGATTTATCCATGAAACCTAACATTTCACTGTTCAACAAAGGCAAATGTTTTTTCAACACAAGATGAGAGTCCTGGCACCACATTTATGGTTTCTCCACGCTTATTCTAGGATTTCTTGCAACTGTAAGTAATCCAGACTCTGACTGACTTCCTGAGGGTCCTCAACCTTATCCGCCAACCAGAAATTTCCTATGTTTATTATTTTGGCAACTGGCTATTCATTTAAGTCCACCACACTAAAACTGGTTTTCCTTCTGTGCTGTATTCTCATCACCATAGCATTTGAGCTTATTGTCCTTTGACTCAAACCCTCACTAATCTCTTAATCTTCCAAATATTACCACAGTATCCTCTGGGCCCTGTGTTTTTGGTAACCAACTCTGCTACTTCTTGCCCTTCACTGAAAATAGTTTCTCTTCTGAGAACACTATTTCCACTGCATCTGTCTTAAACAGATGGTGCTCATTTCTCTCACACCCATACCAACCAGGGTAAGGAAGTGATATCTGCATGTTCCTACAAGCACAGTGGTATTTCTAGGCCATTGCTATTTTACTCATTGAAAAACGCTGTTCCTTTGAGGCATGACCTTCAAGTCTTCTGTCTTCTACCTGTTTTTATTACTGCCACCTAGTCACTGCTACATTTGACCAAGCCACTAGATTGTCTTTCAGCTTAGATTCCAGTGCTGATCACTTCAGGCATTTGTTTGTCAAACCCTCAACTCCATGTTCATCCATTGCTTTTACCTGTAACACATTCACTCCAGATCCATCCATATGTCATCTTCTTATTTGTTATATTCTAAATTGGATTAAAACATTCACAGGCACTAAAGTTAAAATACTTCCCCTCATACTCTGCCATATGCAATTCAAAATAAACACAATTTTAAATCATAAAATAAATGTAAAGCATCTAGAAAAATTCTGATTTTTTTCCCCCATAACTACTTCCATGATTTTTCTCAAAATATATGCTAAGTCCCCACATTGGGTAATTTAGGTCTGATTAGATAAAGACTCATGGATAGTGTGGAGAAAATCACACCATCTTCAGATTGGTGCCTATTACAGTTACATTGCTATATAATAAATTATGATAGTTCAGCATCCTAATGCCACTATTTTATTATATTCATAAATTCTGTAGGTCAAGGCATAGGAGGAATGGCTTAGCTCCATCCTTTAATACCTAAGACCTTAGCAGGAAAATAACCGAAGGGGTTATTTTACTGTTAGGCACTGGAATCATATGGAGACACTTTCATATATATGTCTGGTGATTAACACTAGATGTTAACTAGGACCTCAGCTAGAATTTTTTGGCCAGAGAATCTATAAATGGTTTCTTCATGTAGTCTGGGCTTCCTCACAGCATGGAAGCCTCCAAGAAGTTGAACTTCTTCCATAGTAGATCAATGTTCCAAAAATGAGTGCCCTAGCCAACAAAGCAGATCTATATTATTTGCTCTGGCCTAACCTTGGAAGTCACACAGTATCATCTGCCAAATTCTATTAAATACAGTGAGTATTTAGTTTGTCCATATTCAAGTGAAGAGGCAAAAGTTCCATCTTTTAATGGGAAAATTTACACCATTCAAAACAAAACAAATCATTTTAATGCCATTCTAAATGTGTGGTCTTCTTTTTTAGATGAACCTGTAACGGTGCTCTAAAATCATACTAAATAGTTAACTCTCCCTAACATTAGTCAGATGACTGATTCAATTTTTTTCCCCTTGTTTTAAAGCTCCTATATCACTTTCAGTAGCCAGAATACTAAGATGACTCCCCAGTTATCTATACATTTGTGTAATTGATCCCTTTGAATGTGGATAGGACCTGTAACTTGCTTCTAACCAATAGAATATAGCCAAGTTGAAGGGCTTTCCAGATGCAGTTAAAGTCCCTAATCAGTTGTCTTTACATTAATCAAAAGGGAAATTATCCTGGGTGAGCCTGACTTAATCAGGTGAGCTCATTAAAAGAGAGTCTAGAGATCAGAGAGATTTTCCTGATTGCTTTGAGAAGTAAGTATCCATAAGTTCTACAAAAGTAATGAGATGAATTTGCTAACCACTTGAATGAGTCTACAAGTAAAACCTTCCCCACGAAAGCCTCTAGATGAGAACATAGCCTGGCTAACACCTTGATTTCAGCCTACTAAGATCTTGGTAGAGGGCCCAGCTAAGCTATACCCATATTTCTAACCCATAAAAACTTTTGAGATAATAAATGTATATTGTTTTAAACAGCTAAACTTGTGGTAATTTGTTGCAGAGCAATAGAAAATTAATATGTTGTCATAACTCAGTGACTCTCAGACAATATTCTTCCTTTCTACTTTCTCTATAAAATAGAAACCCCCTAATGGGAATTCACTTATCTCTGACTGCATCACATCTGAAATGTACTTTTCTACCATAAAAGAACTTTGTTTCCCTTCCTTCTATGAGGATAGAAATGCTTCCTTTCCTCATTTGATTAATTACCTGAAGTAGAACTTATAAAATTCTTATTCCCTGAACATAATAAAATAATATTAGAAGTCATGACAAAACATTAATCAAAACAGTGAAAAGTTTATCATCTTGGGATTTACAAAATTCCCAGTAATATGGGAATTTTATTGATTTCCCCCATGTGAAACAATAAAAAGTGAAATACATAATTTTGGAATATCTGGTTCCAGCTCTGAGAGAAGAGTTTGTAGTAGACCAACATGCACACCAAGATCAACTAGGAAAACAACATTAGCAACAATTGTGTGAACAGATTTGTGAGTTTCAGAGGCATCCAGGTCTTAAAGGGTCATGAATCTTATAAGAAGGGAATTTCACTAATGTGAGCCCAATGTCTCCGTGTCACTGGTTAAGTCTAAAATTGTAGGTAGTGATACATATTCAATTAAAATCAACCTTAACCAGTATGATCTTTTGTTTGTACTCTTAATTGGTGTTTCTTTTCTTCTTTTTTGTACTTCCTGTCTCACTTGCCATGGGTCTACATTTAGCAGCCGAAGTAATAATTTTAAAATAAATCATATCAAATAACTTCCCACCACATGCAGAGTAAAATCCAGTCCTTTATATAATTCCAAAGGCTCTGTGTGATCTTAAACTCATCTTTTACAACCCTTCTCAGTCAATCCATTCAACCCTTACTGGGTTTCTTTCCTTTCCTGGAACCTTCCTGTACATTCACCCCTAAGAGCCTTGTATTTGATATTCTCTCAGACTAATGAAGCCACATACATATGTGTATGGCTCATTCCTTTTCTTTATTCAGTTTTCTGCTTAAATGACAAATCAGAGAAAATTTATTTATGATGGAACCTTCACATCACCCTTTATCCCAATTTCATTTTATGAAGTCATAGGACTTATCTCAAGACACACTTGTGCAGATACACACATACACACACACAGGTTTATTTCCCTCACTAGACTAGAAGCCCAAGGAAGGTAGGTCTGTCTGCCTGCCTTCCTCCCTCCCTGCTCTTTCTTCCTTCCTTTCTTTCTCTCTCTCTCTTTTCTTACTTTCCCTCCCTTCCTCCCTTCCTTCCTTCCTTTTTGTTTTATTCTTTTTTTGTTTTGTGCACCAAACTAGAATAAAAAGGTGACCAAGAACATCCAGAACAAATTCTAAAATATAAAGAAAAATTGCCCATGGGTCATGCAATCACAATCACAGTTAACATTTGGGCATTATTGTTAGTCTTTACATTTATGATAGATTTTGAATTTTACATTTAGAGTAAGTATAAAGTTTTTGAAATCTTTTATTCAACTATTTTATTAGGCTCTATTCTATGAACATTTTTTATGTCATTAAACAGTCTTCATAAACATCTTAAAGGGCTGAAGATTATTCCTTAATTCTAACTTAAAGTCAAACCAGGATGACATTATTTGTATGAAATCTTAGCTTAAATATTTTATTAATTAATAAGTATCATCCTCTCCATATTCATGGTAAGGTTTTAATTATCATTTTAAAGCAAATTTACCTTTTCTGTCTCTTCAGTGATTTACATTTTTAAAAGCCATTTTTAAAGCTTTTATTTTAATTCCAGTTAGTTAACAGACAGTGTTATATTAGCTTCAGGCATACAATACAGTGATTCAACAGTTCCATACATAATCCTGTGCTCATCAGGACAAGTACACTCCTTAATTTCCATCACCTATTTAATCTCTCCCCCCACCCCCCTTTCCTCTGGTAACCATAAGATTTTTCTTTATAATTAAAAGTCTGTTTCTTGCTTTGACTCTCTCTCTGTCTCATTTATTTTTTCCTTTGCTTGTTTGTTTTGTTTCTTAAATTCCACACACAAGTGAAATTATTGGTATTTGTATCTCTCTGACTGACTTATTTTGCTTAGTATTATACTCTTTAGCTCCATCCTTTTCATTACAAATGGCAAGATTTCATTCTTTTTTATGGCTGAGTAATATTCCATTGTGTATATATATCACATCTTCTTTATCCATTCATCAATTGATGGACACTTGGGCAGTTTCCATAATTTGGCTATTGTAAATAATGTTGCCATAAACATAAGTGTACACATATACCCTTGAATTAGTGTTTTTGTATTCTTTGAGTAAATATAGAGCAGTATGTTTGCTGGAACATAAGGTAGTTCTATTTTAACTTTTTGAGCCTCCTCCACAGTTTTCCACAGTGGCTACACCAGTTTGCATTCCTACCAACAGTGCATAAGTGTTCTTTTTTCTCCACATCTTTGCCAACACCTGTTGTTTCTTGTGGTGTTGATTTTATCCACTGTGACATGTGTGAGGTGATATATTACTGTAGGGTTTTTTTTTTTTTATTTGAGAGAGACAGACAGAGGGAAAGAGAGAAGCAGGCTCCTCGCTGAGCAGGGAGCCCGATGTGGGGCTCAATCCCAGGACCCTGAGATCATGACCTGAGCCAAAGGCAGATGCTTAACTGATGGAACCACCCAGTCACTCCTTACTGTAGTTTTGATTTGCATTTCCCTGATGATAAGTGATGATGAGCATCTTTTCATGTGTCTATTGGCTATCTGGATGTCTTCTTTGAAGAAATATCTGTTCATGTCTTCTGCCCAGTTTTTAATTGGGTTATTTATTTCCTGAGTGTTGAATTTTATAAGTTCTTTATATATTTTGGATACTAACCCTTTATCTGATATGTCATTTGCAAATATCTTTTCCCATTCCATAGGTTCCCTTTTAGTTTTGTTGATTGTTTCCTTCACTCTGCTGAAGCTTTTTATTTTGATGAAGTCCCAATAGTTTATTTTTGCTTTTGTTTTTCTTGCCTCAGGAAACATATCTAGAAAAATGTTCTACAGCTAATGCCAAAGAAGTTACTGCCTGTGTTCTATTCTAGGATTTTTAAGGTTTCAGGTCTCACATTCAGGTCTTTAATCCATTTTGAATTTATTTTTGTGTATGGTGTAAGAAAGTGGTCCAGTTTCAGAAAGAAGAAAGAAAGAAAGAAAGAGAGAGAGAAAGAAAGAGAGAAAGAAAGAGACAAAGAAATCCAGTTACCTTCTTTTGCCTGTAGCTGTCCAGTTTTCCCAACACCATTTGTTGAAGAGACTGTCTTTTTCCCATCGGATATTCTTTCCTGCTTTGTGGAAGATTAATTGACCATGTAATTGTGCATTTATTTCTGTGCTTTCTGTTCTGTTCTATTCACCTATGTGTCTATTTTTGTGCCTGCACCATACTGTTTTGAATCCTACAACTTTGTAATATATCTTAAGTCCAGAATTGAGGCCTCCAACTTTGCTTTTCTTTTCAAGATTGCTTTGGCTATTCATGGTCTTCTGTGGTTCCATATATATTTTTAGGATTGTTCTAATTTTGTGAAAAATGGTCTTGGTATTTTCATAGGGATTGCATTAAATATGTGGATTGTAAAAGCCATTTTTTAATTACCATTAAGATTAAATTGTTTCCACAGTGTATAAATTTGATCAAGTCCAATGTTATCACTAGAGCTCCTTTCTTTTTCTTGTGAAAGTTCATCTCTGCTTTTATTCTTGACTGAATTTTACAGATATTTTCTAATATGACCTCCATATTTTTTGAGTTCTGCTGTTTTTCAGTTTGTTAATTTTTTTCAGTTTACTTTTTTCTCTACCATTTGATTTATTCAGCTTAGCTAATTTATTTTCTATTTGCAAATAATGAAAGCACTTAGATTGTGAACTTATTTTAATTCAAATTCAATTAATTTTTTTCTGTCTTTATTTTTATAAATTGAATTAGTTTATTGAAATCCCACATTGATCCAATATTTATATAAGAGAATACTTTTGAATATTCAAGAATTTTAAATTTTTAAAATTATTTAAGTTCATTTGATGTCAAGTTCTATTCACTTTTAGTTAGAAAATGAATGTATTTTGAATAAATTCTCATTTTAGTATTTCTAAAAGTTTTCCATGGAGCCAATTGGACGATTTTTTAAGTGTCATTTTTTCTGTGTTCTAGTACTATTTTATTAGTTTTATTAGAACTAAGAGTGGTTATTTTTAATGTATTTACTTCTCTACCATAAAATGAAGCTTTATGTCTTTTTGGTTGTTTTCCCCCTTCAAATTGTATATTTTATGTTAATATTGATCTATTGCTTGTTTGTTCCTTCTTGATATATTCATTTATGCCTTTATTTTTAACCTTTACTATATCACCTTGTTTTAAAGCATATAAGTAAATTATGTTTTTTCAAATACAAAATAAAAAATTACTTTTCATAGAAAAGTAGAATTAATGTCATAGATTTTCTTGACTTATGCTTATTCATACATATATATATAAAATATACATATATATACAAAATTTTGTTTTAACATATAATTCAACTAATTCTTGCCTAATTTTCAAACAATAAGTATGATAACTATGAAAGATGAGGGAGAATATTTATTTCACTAGTCAATTTACTTGGTTGAAAATCTAAGGTTGTCATGTCCAGAATTAAAAAAAAAAAGTAACTCTAAATGTATAATCCCATTGTCCCACTTATTGTCATCATATTTTTAGCAGTTATTTATACACATCCTTATACCTTTAATTATTTCAGTGGTCACAAATGCCAGTTCCTTCCTTTCTTATTTTTCACACTTTTTGGTTTAAATTTTTGGAGTCATATCTTCGTTATTCAGGTCATGTGGTTGGATAATTTTTCAGGAATAACACACCTAAGTAATATGTTTTTCTAGGACTTGCTTATATAAAAAGTTATTTTTATTAACTATTTTTGAGCAACAATTTGGTGGAGTAGAAAATTCAGTTATGGCCTCTTTCCCTTAATACATTTCAGATATACTAGTAGTCTAATATTTAGATTGTGGACAAGTTTAGGATTTGTTTTTAAAATTACTAAGCTACTGTTTATTACTTTCTGGATTGGACTTTTTAAAAATACTTTTATTTGTGTAACATTTACATTTTTTTCTTAATTTTTATCCTTTGCTTTTGAATTTTGAATTACTTTCAAGATTGCCATCTAATCACTTGTTTCTCGGCTGTGATAGCATCTATTTGCCTGCAATACGCCCTTGTATCACACCACTCTATTTTGCATCCCATAAGGTCTCTTCTCACATAAATTTGACTATAACCACAACCATGTCTTTATGTCTTTTATCACATTGAATCTTCAAAGCAATTATTAATGTAGGTTCTCTTCCCCCCATTACAGATGAGGAAAGAAAGAGTAAGAGAAATTCATTCAGTCAAAGTCACATAATTAGTAACTAAATCAGGTGTTCAAATTCTGATTCATTGTATATCAGGGTCTAAGTTCTTCACAACTGGGCTCAACTGCCTTCCAAAATGTTCTTATATATTTTGTAGTGAATTCAGTTCAGAGGAAGAATTTTTCTTTGATGTCTGTCCTCTTCTGCTACAGAAACATCTAAATGTCTGAAATATGTTTTTCTTCTGTTTACTCACTTGGCTATAAAACGTCTGGAAATAAGGAACAGTGACACTGTCTGAATATCAGCTGCTTAATAGTCCTCTTTATGTCTGGCAGAATAGCAATCTTTGAAGTCAAGAAAAGGATGATGTACAGTTCTTAACATTTATCATGTAATCAGGTCATTTTAGTTCCACTTTTTAAGATAAACCATCTTCTTATCATCTAGACTGATATGGTTTCCAAACCTACTGTGGTGAAACACCCTAAATGACTCACAATGATCTAAACCCTCTGTCAGCCCTTCCCCCTGACTGTGGGTGGGATCCATGATTGTTTCTAACTTGTTTTATGTAATACGTGGCAAAGGTGATCGGATGTCACTCCTGTGATTATGTTTGGTTGTATAAGATGCTGTCTTACTAGACTGGAAAAAGAGATTCTCCCACTGGTCTTGAAGAAGTATTTAACAATGTTGTGAATTGCTTATGAAGAGAACCACACATTAATGAACTTATGAGCAGCCTCTAGGGACCAACAAGTAGTGTCCAGTCAGCAGAATGCTGGGGATCTCAGTAAACAGCAGCATGGAAAAGAATTCTACCAACAATCTCAATGAACTTGTACTTGAGCCTCAAGATGAAAATAAAGCCCAGGCAACAACTTGAGTACAGCCTTGTGAGACCCCGAGCAGAGAACCCAAGTAGACCATGGCTGGGCTCCTGACCCATTGAAACTGTGTGATAATGGAGCGCCTGGGTGGCTCAGTCATTAAGCGTCTGCCTTCAGCTCAGGTCATGATCCCAGGGTCCTGGGATTGAGCCCCGCATTTGGGCTCCCTGCTCAGCGGGAAGTCTGCTTCTCCCTCTCCCACTCCCCCTGCTTATGTTCCCTCCCTTGCTGTCTCTCTCTCACTGTCAAATAAATAAATAACATCTTAAAAAAAAACAAAACTGTGTGATAATATGTTTCTATAAGCTACTAAATTTATGTTAATTTTTATGCAGCAATAGAAAATGAATACACATGGTTATTTACCAAATTAACCTAGAAGAGAGAATTAAAATATATATTTTTGTGCGTTTATTGTTTTTTATATGTAATCATGATCTTGAGATAGGACCAAGCTTTAAAAAATTTTTAATAAAGCATTATTTAGAATATTTCTCAGAATAGTGTTTGAAAATCAGTGCTCTAGATACTACAAAGAAGAAAGTCTCTTATAGTGAATCATAAGTTGGAGTAAGGGGCCTGGGAAAAATCTCAAGTATATTCATATGAAAGGCTTAAGTCTGAGCCTCCACTTATGGGACACATAAATCTATAGAGATGTTCTTTTTATTCAGTTCAGGTCTCTTGAGAAGTAGAAGCCAAGACAGGGCTGGAAATCTGAGAGATTTATTGAGAGAAATGCCTGTAAATCATGGACGAAGGGAGCAAAGTAAGCAGTTATAAGGCTTCAGACAACGATGCAGGTCTGACTCTAGAGAAACAAAAAGAAAAAAAATAATCACAAGACTTGGGCTAATCCTACCCTCTCAGACCTCAGTCCAATGCTAAGAATGCTTTAGCCAAAGGAAATCCTCAAGCAAAAGTTGCTTATGCAGGCAGGAATGATCCAGCTACTAACTACCACCATTGTGCTCAGTTATTGGATGGGAGCAACCTGAGGAAGTATGGCTTTCACATTCATGTCTAGGTGGATCCAGGGGTGTAGCTGTGGGTCTTTAGTCAGCCATGATCTTTAGAGGCACTAATCTTAAAAAAGGGTATCTCAGAGACACACCTCCATGGCCACATTTATTTTTTTAAGATTTTATTTATTTATTTGAGAGAGAGAGAATGAGAGAGAGCCCATGAGAGGGGGGAGGGTCAGAGGGAGAAGCAGACTCCCCGCCGAGCAGGGACCCGATGTGGGACTCGATCCAGGGACTCCAGGATCATGACCTGAGCCGAAGGCAGTCGCTTAACCAACTGAGCCACCCAGGCGCCCACATGGCCACATTTTTAATTATTTTCTGTCATTTCTTTCTTCGATGTATGCAGCCCAATTTACCTAAATTAGGATCTCTTTCCTTTGCCTACTATCTGGCTGAGAAACATGCCTCTTCTTTCTAGTGAAAGAATAAAGTGGATGTTCACACAGTTTAAGTGAAATCTCCTGAACATTCTGAACAGGGAGATGAATTTATCAGTTCAGATCTTGAATGATGGTGCAATTCAGTAAGACAGGATCATTTCTGTAAAAGAATTGACAAACTTGGGCGCCTGGGTGGCTCAGTTGGTTAAGCGACTGCCTTCGGCTCAGGTCATGATCCCAGGGTCCTGGGATCGAGTCCCACATCGGGCTCCCGGCTCAGCGGGGAGCCTGCTTCTCCCTCTGACCCTCTCCCCTCTCATGCTGTTTCTCTCCTGCTCACTCTCTAATAAAAATAAATAAATAAATAATCTTTAAAAAAAAAAAGAATTGACAAACTCACATTGATAAATTTAAGATATAATTGTCAATTATTAGTTCATATCTATTCAAAGAGGTTGTGCCACCCCCTTACTGCCAGTGTTTTGTTTGGCTTCCCTTACACCATACAAGTTCTTACCTTCTCCCTTCCCCATTGTTTTCTTTCTCCATCTTTTTCTTCAAATATGTTTTTGTGTGTTCCTAAAGTAAAATTATGAAATTAGAACAGAACTGTTTAGGAATTCCAAGAAATACGTTTGTCCCATAATAGGACCAAATTTTGCTTTCACATGAAATTACACTAATAGAATTTTCAAATAGAACTCTGTTCTCATGAATAAACTATCACTTTAATAATTTCTTGTTTACTGTTTGTTAGGCAAATATCAGATGTCTTGAAGATACCAATTTGTCAATGTAAATAAGACATATTTTGGGGTCAAGGAACTTGAAATCCAAATGAGATAACATACATTATGACATAATGTGTGGAAAGTAGTGATATATTTAAAAATTGAGGAATAGGAAGTGTTAAAGAAATTCAAGGGAAGATTTCTCCTTTTTTAAGGGAAATCAAGGATGGCATGCAGAAGTTGATGATTGAACGGAAACTTAAAAAAAAATGGGATACGTTTGGGCTTAAGAAATGAAGGGTGGTTAGGATATATAGAACATGCAATGCAGGAAGAAAGAAAGTTTATCAGATAAAGAATTATTTCCATTATTGAAAGAGGTCTATATTCCCCTTTTAATGTCCTCATTTAGAGCTCAGATTAGCCTGTTAATAGAGTAGTAGCAGCTCTTAGACTTCGCAATCTTGATAAACACTGTATTCAAGTCCAATCCCCCTAGAGCAGCACAGTATGTTTAATTGAAGATATGGTAATTCTGGGTTATTTTGCTGCAGACTTTACGAGGTTTTTAAGGCAAAACCCATTAAGATTAGTAGCATTATATCATAGAAAAAAAGATAGGGGTTTTATGAAACATATTGCCCCTTAGGCAGAGCTAAATTACTCTTTCATGGCTCAGATGTAGGTGGTTATTTGAGTTTCCAGGATTCCATTTCAGTACTAATTTTGAACTGAATGCTTCAGCTAATTCTATGTGTTATTTGAGCTTTGCTGGAAGGATACATTTGCAAATGCTAACACAGAGAATGCTCTTTATTTTATGGCTTCAAAAAAGTTTAGATTGATGGTGTCTTTTTAACATGCTAATTTGTCTGCCAAGGATGCCTTTTCAGGATGGCTGTTAAAGTTTTGTCTGCATCATAAATGTGTTACTTCCTGGAATATTTCTTATTACCACATCTTTGTAGGAAAGCACTTGTCTTAGAGTAACTTTTGTGCATGTTTTTCCCCTTTATATTTAAAGTTCCTATGCTACAGTTTTTGGTTGATTCATCTTTGTAGTTCAGCAATGTCTAGACTATAATGGGTAATCAAAATGCTTTCTGTATCCCACCTTCCATCAGTATATATCAATAAAACGGAAACTAAATTGGAATGACCATTGAATACATTTGTTATAAGAGATTAGACATTCTCTCTCTCTCTTTTTTTAAGATTTTATTTATTTATTTGAGAGAGAGAGAGAGAGAGAGAAAGATAGAGCAGGAGCAGGGGAGAGAGGGAGAAGTTGGCTCCCCACTGAGCAGGGAGCCCAACACAGGGCTCGATCCCAGGACACTGGGATCATGACCTGAGTGAAGGCAGATGTTTAACTAACTGAGCCACCCAGACACCCCGATATTAGGCACTCTAAGTGTTTCCCAGCTTTTTCTATGAGTTTCCTATAGTGACTCAAATAAATTCAGGATCTATTTTTTTTAGGTTCTTTTATATAGGCGTCCTCATAGTATAGGTGTATGGCTCCACTCTTATAAATGACCCTTGTGAAATTTTAATTAGAATCAGGTCTCTACAAGTGACCAACATAGATATCACTGCTCTGACCTTGGAGGGAGGGTTCAATGGGCATAAGTCTTTTCCTAATTACCCACAGCACAACTAAGACAGTATGCTATGATTTACATCAACTTTATTGAGGTGTAATTTATATATAACAGATGCCCCCATTTTAAGTGCATAATTAGGTATGTTTTGATAAATATGTCTCCTCATGTAACCATTACCCCCATCAACATATAGAACATTTACATCACCTAAAAGGTTTCCTTGGGATTGTTGTAGGTAATCCATCCCACTCTTGTTTCAGGCAACCATTGGTCTTTTTTCTGTCACTATTCAATAATTTAGCCTGGTCTAGAATTTCAAGTAAATGGGATCAAGTAAATGCACTTTTTTTGATCTGACTGCTTTCACTTAGTATACATTTTTTGATTTATCCTGTTCTTGTATGTATCCACAGTTTATCTTTTTGTCTCTGAGAATTATCCTGCTGTAAGACTATCTTAGGATATATTTATGTGTTGATGAACGTTTGGGTTATTTCCAATTTTTGATAGTTATGAATAAAAATGTTATGAATTTTTTTCATAGATTGTTCAAGATTTTGTGCAACTTATAGGTTTTGATTTCTTTGGGTTAAATATCCAGTCATGGAATTGCTGAGCTATGTGGCAGATGCATGTGTAACTTTACAAGAAACTGTTAAGCTATTATTCAAAGTAGGGATATAATTTTATATTTCCACCAGGAATGAATGAGAATTCTTATTCCATCTCCTTGTCAGCAATTGGCCTTTAACTTTAGTCATTCTTATTGATATGTGGTATTATCACATTATGGATTTAATTTGCGTATCTGATAAATAAAGATGTTTTGAGCATGTTTTCATGCACTTATTAACCACTCATATATCTTCTGTTGGGAATTGTCCACTCAAACATTTTGCTCATATTTTATTAGTAATCTTATTATTACTGAGTTTTAAGATTTCTTTTTTAAGTTTTAATAAAATTTTTATTTAACCCAATAGATCTATCATTTCAATATGCAGCCCATATTAAAATATTATTATTAATGAAATATTGCCCATTATGATTTTAAGCCTGAAATGTCCAAAATCCAGAATGTGTTTTATGCTTAATGCATACCTCAGGATGCTTTTTGTTATTTTTTTAAAATTTTATTTTATTGTGGTAAGACTACTTAACATACAATCTACTCTCTTAGCAAAATTTTAAGTGTACAATGCAGTATCTTTGACTATAGGTACAATGTTGTAGGGCAGATCTCTAGAATTTATTCATCTTG
>NC_138369.1:124703654-124730843 GCF_054177405.1 Leptonychotes weddellii
CTCCACGCTGTTTTCCAAAGTGGCTGTACCAACTTGCATTCCCACCAACAGTGTAAGAGGGTTCCCCTTTCTCCACAACCTCTCCAACATTTGTTGTTTCTTGCCTTGTCAATTTTTGCCATTCTAACTGGTGTAAGGTGGTATCTCAATGTGGTTTTGATTTGAATTTCCCTGGTGGTTAATGATGATGAACATTTTTTCATGTGTCTGTTAGTCATTTGTATGCCTTCTTTTGAAAAATGTCTGTTCATGTCTTCTGCCCATTTTTTGTCTTGATTATTTGTTTTTGGGGTGTTGAGTTTGAGAAGTCCTTTATAGATCTTGGATATCAGCCCTTTGTCTGTAGTGTCATTTGCAAATATCTTCTCCCATTCTGTGGGATGCCTCTGTTTTGTTGACTGTTTCCTTTGCTGTGCAGAAGCTTTTTATCTTGATGAAGTTCCAAAAGTTCATTTTCCCTTTTGTTTCACTTGCCTTTGGAGATGTATCTTGAAAGAAGTTGCTGTGGTCGATGTTGAAGAAGTTACCGCCTATGTTCTTCTCTAGGATTTTGATAGATTCCTGTCTCACATTTGAGGTATAGAATTAAAAATTATTTAATTTTTTATAGCAGCACAAGGGAATGTTTTTGACATGAATTTTACTGTTCTATATTCCTTTAAAAAATCTCCACATAAGGACAGGGAAGTCTCCTTTGCTTAATTATGTCTTTTCTCATTTTTTTAAAATAAAGTATCTTTATTATTACCTATGTGTCCCGCATTCCCTTTTCCTGCTCCCACAGGCTCCTGGCAGTTCAGATTTCCATAGGTTTAGTTGCTCTATTACTTTGACAACACCCAGGTACCAGAGCATGCTTATGCATGCTCTTTTATCTTTTCTACTTATTTTTTCCTAAGTAGGCATTTTAATGCTTTATGATGGCAAAAACCAAGTTACTATCTTTATGTGATCTGATATGCAAGTAATTAGCTTCTCTCTCTCTCTCTTTTTATTAATATAAAAACAGTGGTGTGAATGAACCAGAGAAGGGAGGTTTAAATCCCACACAGAACTTTCTTTTTACTAGTTATGTGACCCTGTATAAACTCCATAGTCCTTTTCATTGTCAATACTCATACCTGTAAATTATGTAGAATTGCTCCCTTTTATGTTAGAAATATTTTTTAAACACACAGGTATAGAGGATACTAGAATAAGTACCAATCTACTTACCACCCACTTAAGAAATAAGAACTTAGAAATATTAAAGATTCTTTAGAATCCTCCCCAATCAATCCCTTCCACTAATCCCCAGGAACAAGATTTATGTGCAGATCATTCCCATATGTATGTTTTTAATTGTACTACATGTGTATAAATTCTTAAACAATATATTGTTTGTTCTACATGTCATGGTTTATTTATTTTAATGTTATTATAATATGGAAGTAAGCATTTTTGTACATAATGTCTCCCTGTGAATATGTGCAAGAATTTTGAGCAGGAATATCATAAGGAATAGAATTGATGAGTTGTAGGGTATGCATGACTTGCAACTTTAGTCAAGTTTGCCAGTTGTTCACATTTTTTGCAACGATTTATATATGAAAACTCCCATTGTTCTACATGCTCACCAACACTTGGTTTAGAATGTAAAATGATATACATCAGTATTTTGTTTTTTAAAAATTTGACATAATTACTGAAGTATTATTGACTTACAATAAACTGCATATTTTTAAAGCATACGATTTGATAAGTTTTGATACATATGTATATAAATGTATATATGTTTGTGTATATATATATTTGTATATACATACACACACACACACACACAAATACAGCTATGAAATAATCACCCTGATATGATAATATTTATCACCCCAAACATTTCCTTATGCCACTCTGTAAGCCGTCTCTCCTCATTTCCCTGTGCCCCACCACTGTGCCCAGGCAACCACTGATCTCTTTTATGCCACTATAGGTGAGTTGGAATTTTCTAAAATTTTGTATAAATGAAGTAATATTATATGCATTTGGGGGGGCGTGCCTGGCTTCTTTCACTCAGTTTGATTATTTGGAGTTTCATCTTTGTTGTAGTCTGAATATTCATCCTCTTTTATTGTGGAAAGATATTTCATTGTCTGGATAGACCACAGTTTGTTTACACGTTAACTATTATAGATGTTTGGGTTATTTCCAGGTTTTGGGTACTATAAATAAATTATGCTATAAACATTCATGTACAAATCTTTATATGGATGCATACTTTTATTTTTCTGTGGTAAATTATTAGAAGTGAAATGGCTGAGTAATATGGCAGGTTTGTGTTTAATTTTATTTTCTGAAGGGATTTTACCATTTTTCAAACTCATCAAGAATGAATGAGAATTTTGAAGTTTCTTTATATATTCTAAGTATTTCTTTATCAAATATATGATTTACAGGTTTTTTCTTTTAGTCTTTGGCTTGCTTTTTATTCACTTTACAGTGACTTTCAGAGAGCAGAAATTTTTAATTTTAACGAAATCAAATTCTTTACCTTGCTCTTTTATGGATCATATTTTTCATTTCATAGGTTTAAAAAATTTTTCTAATATACAGAGGTTTTCTCAAATATTTTGCTATTGCAACCTTATAATTTTAGGGTTTACATTTAGTTCGGTGAGCCATTTTAGATTAGATTTATATATGATGCAAGGAATAGCTCAAGGCTGTTGTTGTTGTTCTTCCTCTTCTTGTTCTTTTTCTTCTTCTTCTTCTCCTTCCTCTTCCTCTTCTTCCTCTTCTCCCTCCTCCTCTTCCCCCTTCTCCTCCTCCTCCTCCTCCTCTTCTTCTTCTTCTTCTTCCTTTTCCTCTTCTTCGTATAACATCTAGTGGCTGCAATACTATTGTTGAGCAGATTCTTTTTTTGCCACTGAATTACCTTTGCACATTTACCAAAAATCATGTGTCCATGTATGTGGGTCAATTTCTGGACTCTCTTTTTAGTTTAATAGTCCTAGTTATCTATTTATTCGTTGCTAGTGCTTAGACAATTGATTTATGCATACAGTAAACTCGCAGAACTCATGTTTTAGTTTTAGTAGCTTTTTTTGGTAGAATATATTGAAATCTATAGACACATGTCAGTGAATAAAGACAGATTTTATTTCTTTTACAAAGGAATTGTTTTTCACTACTTTCTCCTACACTAGCCAGAATTTATATTACAGTGTTGACTAGAAGAGTGTACATCCTTGTCTAGTATCTGATCTTAGGGGCAAAGTATTCAGTTTCTCATCATTTGGTTTGATATTAGCTGTAAGTTTTCCATAGACTCTCTTTATAAGGTTGTGTTAGTTATCTTCTGTGTCAGGGTCATTAAGACTACTCTGAGGATTAGTGATTTACTTGTCATTATACTCACTATTACAGATTATCACAGTATAAGGATATCGGCAAAATCATCAGAAGGTAAAGGCACATAGGGCAAAGTCTGAAGGAAACCATGCATAAGCTTCTGGGAGTCCTCTACCAGTAGACTTGTGTAGGACACATTTAATTGCTCTAGCAATGGATTGTGACAACACATACAAAGTGCTGTTTACTGGACACTTGCCTGAGTCTAGATGTCCAGAGTTTTTATTGGGGTTTGACCATTCAGGCACATAATGTCTGCATTACTTATCATAGTTACTGAAATTCCAGACCCCTAGAAGGAAAGCAGGTGTTCACATAAATCAATGTTTGCTTAAATTATCCAGACTAGCTAGTATAGTATGGTTCAAAGCCATAAACATTCGAAACTTTCTTATCAGTTAGAATATCCCAATAGCTCATTCTAAGGACTTGGCCAATGGCCATTCATGAAAAGTGGGAACATGTAAGGCTTGAACAACTCAGGCCTGCTGAGTTAACTCCTTCCTACACACTTTTTGTTCTAAGTGTGAAGAAAGTTTTCATCGGGGACTATTTTGGATTTTGTTAAAAACTTTTTCTGCATATTTTTGAGATTATTCTATGCTTATTCTACTTAGGCTATAAATATGGTTAAATACATTGATTGATTTTGAAATACTAAACAAACTTTGCATCTGTAGCATAAACTCACTTGTTCATTATGTATTTTAGTTTATATATGTTCTTGGATATGATTAATACAATTTTGGTAATTTTCTGTTTATTTGTTCTATGAATGACTGAGAGGGGTATTGAAATACCCAACTATAGTTGTGGGTTTATCTATTTCTCCTTGTGGTTTCATCATTATTTGCTCCATTTATTTGGAAGCTCTCTTACAGATGTTTATTTAGACTTATTATTTCATCTTGATAAATTTACCTATATAATCTATGTACGTGGTAATATAATTTTTGTATAATCTAATTTGTCTGATATTAATATAGCTACACCTGCTTTCTCTTGATTTGTGCCAGCATATCTTTTCCTTACCTTTTACTTTTAATTTATTATGTCTACATATGAAGTGTGTTTCTTATAGGAAACATATAGTTGGGTTCTGCTGCTTCTTCCAGTATGATAATTTCTGCCTTTTATTTGGGATATTTAGGCCATTTGCATTTAATGTGATAATTTACATTGTTACATCTGAATCAATCAACTAATACTTGTTTATTCTTTGCGCCATCTGTTATTTTTTCCCATGTCCTCATTTTCTGCCTACTTTTCAATTATTTATTTATTTATTTTTATTTTTTAAGATTTTTTATTTATTTATTTGACAGAGAGAGACACAGTGAGAGAGAGAACACAAGCTGGGGGGGTGGGGGTGGGAGAGGGAGAAGTAGGCTCCCTGTGGAGCAGGAAGCCTGATGTGGGGCTCAATCCCAGGACCCTGGGATCATGACCTGAGCTGAAGGCAGACACTTAACAACTGAGCCACCCAGGCGCCCCTCAATTATTTATTTATAATTTCATTTTCTCCCCTCCATTTTCTTAGATACTTTATGCCTTTTAGAGATTGTTTTGGGGTTTATACAATATGTATTTAACTTATTACCCTTTAATTCCAAGTGATATTAGACCACACTTTCGAGCAGGGCTCATTCTAGTGCTACTAATTCCCCATTATTAAGGTAAGATCCATTTGTATAATCACCTAATGTCCCATGAATCATAGATTTTCCATTCTAGCTGGTGGGAGCAAGCACTATTCATAGCTGTGTTAAGTGTTGGGTATTATTACCTACAGTCCTTGTGGATGCTTCTTCCTGAGTCTCAGATATTTTTGTTACATGCATGCACTGATCAGCTCTCAGCTGAATGTATAAGGGTGACTCTGCAGGTATCTGGAAATCTGTGTGTGCAGCTTTCTCCTTTCTAAGAAGCCCAGCCACATTGGTCTTCCTAGAATCCCAGGAAGTCTGCCACACTTCTCCTGGTATATTAGCTCCTTTTTGCTACCATAGCAAATCACCACAAACTTAGTGGCTTAAACCAATACAAATTTATGATCTTACAGTCCCATAGGTTAAAAGTCCAACATGGGTCTTACTGTGCTAAAACCAAGGAGTAAGCAGGGCTATGTTCTTTTCAGGATGCTCCAGGGGAGAATCCATATCCTTGATTTTTCCAGCTTCTAGAGAATGCCTAAATCCCTTGAATTGTGCCCATTCCTTTAAAGCCAACAAAATTCCATCTCTCTAACCATTTTCCCATAATTATGTCTCCTTTAACTCTGAACTTAACTGGGAAATTTTATCTGATTTTAAGGACTTATGTGATTAGTTTGGGTTCATACAGATAATCCTGGATAATCTCCCCATATCGCAGTTATTAATTTAATCAACACCTACAAAATCCTTTTTTCATGTAAGGTAATATATTCAGTTTCAAAAGAATCAGAAGTGGGAAATCTTTGGAGGCTCATTATTTTACCACTATATCCAGGTTCCTCATCACTGCAATAAGACCTAGAAACTTCCTCAACTGAATGACCGTCTCTCATCCTAAGGATTCAGAGTCCTTCATTGGTTCATATTTAATATCTTTTACATTGTGATTTCCTATATTTGTCTGTTCTGTTTTGTTTTGTTTTAGTTGTCATATGGGTAAGAGTAAATCCAATATTTGTTACTCTATCTTGGCTAAATGCAAAAATCCCCAGTACCTCATTGTTTAAATTCAATTCCCTTGATTTCTCCTAAAATTGGGCATATTTTAATTTCTCTTTTTCTTTTGTTCATTTGCTTTGGCTATTCAGATTTTCTTGTCTTTGAATTGTCTCTTCATTTACTATTATGATTTTTCCATTGAGGACTATGTTTTTTTCCTATTGTTTTATTTTTTTTAAGATTTTATTTATCTATTTATTTTAGAGAGAGAGATTGAGACAGATCGAGTGTGGGGAGGAGCAAAGGGAGAGGGAGAGAGAGAACCTCAAGGAGACTCCACACAGAGCGTGGAGCCAGACTCAGGGCTTGATTCCAGGACCCTGAGATTATGACCTGAGCCAAAATCAAGAGTCAGATGCTCAACTGACTAAACCACCCAGACACCCCTTTTCCTATTGTCTTATAGAAATTATTTATAGGTTCTGGATAATAATTTTTTTCTCAGTTGTATGCAATATAAATATTTTCTTCTAGTATTGTGGTTTATTGTAGTCTCATTTGTTTATGGAAAATTTTTTATTCAGAGAAAGGTTTATTATTATTATAAACATATTTATCATGTTTTTAGGATTTGTGCTTTTTTTCCCTGTCATGCAGTTGCAGAAATATTCTACCACATATTTCTTCTAAAAAAATTAAAGTTTCTTTTATTCCACATTAGGTCTTTAATCATCTGAAATTTATTTCTGTGTATAGTATGAAGCAAAGGTCCCCATTATTTTTTATATGAATAACAAATTACACCATTTATTGACTAATCCATTCTTTTCATAATGATTTATGAATCCTGTTGCCATTTCCTTTAGTGAAGTCTTTTGGCAATGAATTCTTGGTTGTCTGAAAAACATCTTTGATATCACCTTCATTTTTTTAAGGGAATACTTCCATTAGGTAAAGAATTATATTTGGGCAGGTATTTTCTTTTAGCTATTAAAGATATTCTATTATCTTCTGATTTTCATTGTTTTTTTTAAGATTTTATTTATTTATTTTGAGAGAGAGAGAGTGTGTGTGTGAGAGAGAGAGAGAGAGAAAGTGGGGGGAGAGGCAGATGGAGAGGAAGAGAATCTCAAGCAGACTCTGTGCTGAGCTGAGCATGGAGCCAGACATGGGGCTCAGGGCTTGGTCTTATGACCCTGAGATCATGATCAGAGCTGAAAGCAAGAGTCAAGTGCTTAACTGACTGAGCCACCCAGGCACCCCAGGATTTTCATTGTTTTTATTTTAAGATGAAATGATAAAAACAATGATTTTCACTTTCTTCTCTTCAGCTGCTTTCAGATTTTATTTTTGTATTTATTTTTCAGAGTTCTACTGTGATATATCTAGGTGTGATTTTCTTTGTATCTATCCTGATTAATTAAGGTTCACTACTCACATATTTGGCTTGATACATCTTTTGTCAGTTTTGGGAAATTCATGACTTATAACCTATTCTCTCTTTTAAACTTCAAATACATGAACCTCTTCCCCATATCCAATATATCTTATGATCTGTTCCATGTTTTCCATAATTTTTTTTGTCTCTCCATGCTTCTTTCCAGATATTTCTACTGCCCTATCTTCCACTTCCCAAATTCTTTCTTCATCTAGGCCTAATATGATATTAAATCCATACATTGAACTTTAAATCATTATATTTTAAGTAATGCATAAAATAGAATTTCTGAGCAATTATTTTCTATACTTTCCACTTACATCCAATTTAATTTATTAAATATTAATTACATATGAATCATTTTATAGTTCTGAATTTAAAAAAAAACAACACTAAATTTCTTGTGCCTTTCCATTGTTATTGTCTCTTGATTTTCACTCAATTCTTGTCTACTCTAACAGAGTACCAGAAATTGTGGAAGAAAATTAAAGAGCTACTTTGAGGCTCTGGATGGTGCTAAATTTCCTCATATATGATTTGCTTTTCTTTCTGGAAGATAGCTTATACCATTCAGTAATTGAATTGACTTACAGCTGGACTTCAAATGCAACTTTTAATTATGCAAGCAGATGGTAAAATGTGCCCCCCAAAAGTCAGAGTTTAAATAAGTATCAAAGGAAAGATACACCTATTTTGGGCAGAATTATCTAGAACAATTTCATGAAAGAGGTAGGATTTGAATGGGATCTGTATGTATGAATAGTTGGGAGTTTAACATATATAGCTTAGAGCAATAGAGTGAGCAAGGGGAGAAGAGACAAGGAGTCAGAAAATGGACTTTAAAAAAACACTTTTGAAGTTGATCTAATGCATTCAAAACATACAGAAATATAAGTGTTTTATCATCATTCCCCTTTTTTCTGTAGATAAGCAGAGATTGTTCTTGGGAACAGATGCACTTTGTCATCATCAAGTGAGAAATAAGAAATGCTGGTTTTCTGATTGTTCTCTTTCTATGCCAAATTTTTATAATGTTGCCATTGATAAAGAACATTGCTATAATTCTGAGGCATTATCTCACAGGGTGAATGTTTTCTCTTCTTTCAACAATGTACATGTGAATTTAAACATTAACTATTTTAAAGATTTTATTTATTTATTTATTTATTTGAGAGAGAGAGAATGAGAGAGAGCACATGAGATGGGGGAGGGTCAGAGGGAGAAGCAGACTCCCTGCCGAGCAGGGAGCCCGATGTGGGACTCGATCCAGGGACTCCAGGATCATGACCTGAGCCGAAGGCAGTCGCTTAACCAACTGAGCCACCCAGGCGCCCTAACTATTTTAATTATACCAAAGTTTTATCTCAAAACCTGATAATAGTTTTTTTTTTTAATTTTTAGTTTTTTAAAAAATCTTCAGAACATGTTGAATAAAATAACATTGGGTAAATTTTTTTTTCATAGCTCAGCATCTTATCAGTAAAATGGAAATTTAGTGATTCATGTATCTATTCACTCAACAAATATTAACCAAGTACCTTTATGCACCAGATATTTTGCTAGTTACATAATAGTACTTTCATTGCAGGGTTATTGTGAGAAATAAAGCAAATAGTTATGTATACCACTTGCCTCAGTGACTGGCATTAAAGGCTTAATAAAATGTTCACAATTGGGGTGCCTGGGTAGCTCAGTCAGTTAAGCGTCATCAGACTCTTGATTTCAGGTCAGGTCATCATCTCAGGGTCCTGAAATAGAGCCCCATGTTGGGCTCTACTCTGAGCGTGGAGCCTGCTTAAAAGTTGCTCTCCCTCTGCCCCTCTCCCTGCTCATGCATGTGTTCTCTTTCTCTCTAAAAAACAAAAACAAATAATAAAAAATAAATGTTCATAGTTACTGCTAGCCATTTTTATATGTAGGGATTTGTTTGATGATTTATTTGTTAAAGTTCATGGAAAGTCAGTGAAGGAAAATAAAGATGTTTTCTGTGTTGATCTTCTTGAAGAATTTAGGAGTATTAATTTACCAATCACAACCTTCTATACCAAATGCTTACCACATATATATGCGCACACACACATTTTATTTTTTCACTCTGTCTCCATCTCACCGTCTCTTTTTTCTGAATGCTTACGATGGCAGATATATCATAGACTTTGCCATAATAAACAGTGCTTTGTAGGAAATATCTCTCATTTTCTGCTTAAATATGAAGAAGCATTTATCAATAGATAAAACTATGGAGGTTTAATTCACTTAATCTCTTGTTTTTTAGATGATACTTCTCATTTCAATTCTGTTTACCACACATTGTCTTATTATCCCAGATTTGCTTTTGATATAAGGCTATGCCAAATCTGGAAGTTTATACTTAAGATATTTTTGTCTACTTTATCCTCCCCCTTCTAAGTTTCTCATTCTTATTTATGCAAAAAGATTAATTTCATTTCAGAGATATTTCTTTTATTTTCAAACTTGCAAAAAATTTCAGACAATGCTGAAAAAAAGTCTTGGTAAGACACTGGAATGCCCTTCTAATCTGTTTCCTTGGAAAACCAGGGTATCCTTAACAGTAGGAAAGGTTTATTGCACTATTTCTGGGATGGTCTCCTGAAGATAATATAACAAAAAATAAAGTATAAAACTTTATTTAAAATTCCCTATCCTTGACATAAGTTATCTTATATTGCTCTACATTTTATTTCTAGGAGTTGATGTCCTTTTTATTTTACTTTTGAAATATCTGTGGACCAGAGTTAATCAAAGATTTATACATATTTTAAATAAAATATTTACTGATTTTCTACTACATGAGAAGTGCTATAATATGCTCTGTGGGAGAAATAAGGATACATACATGGTCCTGGCCCTCTGGGAACTCAGAACCTCAAGAAAATATGTTGGCTATTACTTTGTTTCTCAGTGCCAATTCTATCCTTCTATGCTTTCTTTGTGATGCTTTCACTGAGCTATGAAACCACCAAGTTCCTATTTTGCCTGTTGCCACCTGATAGTTCTGCTAATTAGGAGTGCTAGAAAAATATTAGAGGGTGAGTTCCATAATGTGCTGTTTTCTGTTCCTGTCCACAAATCCCAGCAGTGTCTCTTTATTCTAGCAGTGAGTGGCAGTTGATAACCATTTTCAGTTTTTCTGCTTCCCTCCAGAACCAGCCTCACCGTGCTCCCTGAAAAATAGTGCCCCTCCTCAAAGGTCTGAGCACCAGCTCCACTGTTTTCTCTGAGATGCTGAGGTCCCAGTACAGCAGGGCAGTGTCCTCTTAAAGAAGTCTGGGCCCCAGCTCTGAGGGAGCCTCCTCCAAGTTACAGTTTAAAAACACTTACCTGGGCTCCTGGGTGGCCGTCAGATCAAACCTTGCACCAGGCTTCGTGCTCATGAGGGAGCCTTCTTCTCCCTCTCCTCCCCACTTGTGCTGTCTCTCACTATCTCTGTCTCTCTCTCTCAAATAAATAAATAATCTTATAAATAAATAAATAAATAAATAAATAAATAAATAAATAAATAAATAAATAAAAAATACATAAACTTACCTCCTGCCTTTTGGGGCTCCTGGGTGGCCAGTTCACTGAGCATGCGACTCTTGATTTCAGCTCAAGTCATGATCTTGGGGGGCATGAGTTTGAGCCTTGTGTGGGGCCCTGTGCTCAGCAAGGAGTCTGCTTGAGATTCTCTCCCTCTGCTCCTCCCCCTGCTCACATTCTGTCTCTCTCTCTCAAATAAATAAAATAAAATAAAATAAAATAATTAAAAATAAATATAAAAACACCTCTTCCCCTTTTTTAACCTCATCTACAGAGATGTTAGCTGCTTCTTATAGGAAATAGCTCTTTATTATCTCATTGTTTCTTGTTTTGCCTTTTCAGTCTTCTAAATATTTATGTAACCAAAATATCATATTTTTATTAAAACATTTGGTATGTTTTACATTTTCTTGACTGGACCCTGATGAGTAAAGAGCCAGTGATACTATAAAATTATTCTAATGCAAAGTAATCAAATAATAGGTGATATATAATATCGATTATAACATGCAATGGAAATAAGAGAAAGATAAGTTCATGGCTCTTTAGTAGTCCAGGAGAGGCCTATAAGAAGACTTTAGATTTGGAGGCACCTGGTTGTCTCAGTTAGTAGAGCATGTAACTCTTGATCTTGTGGTTGTAAGTTCAAGTCCCATGTTGGGTGTAGAGATTAGTTAAAAATAAAATATTTAAAAATAATTAATTAATTAATAAAAAAGAAGACTTTATATTTGAATTAGGTTTCATGCATAGAAAAGAAATGGGTTAAGCAGATATGAAGTCTGTGGTATGCAAAGGACTTTCAGAAGAAGCGAGGAAAATGTATGACTCTTTACAACTGGTATTATGTGCCCCACTATGATTGGATGTGAAGGTATGAGAAATTATTAGGTGATAAGATTTTAGAAAGTATTTTACTGCTAACTCGTTGATCTTAATGTTAGGCTAAGTGATTTGGACTATCTTGTATTTAGAGGAAGGTCATGCATGCTTCTTGGACAGAGTCACATATCTTAGTCTATAATTTAGAATATTTCTCCATTGACATTGAAGAACTGGACTTCAGGAGTTTTTAGGAGAGTGTTACAATAGTCCAGGGGGCAGATGATGGGTTTCAGAAGAAGTTAAAAACTTAGTATAAGCAGAGTTGGTAACATAAAAATAACAATACTAATCAAGCTGACTAAACTTTTGATATAAATTTGAGTAAAAATTGAAAAAGCATTTCGGGGTGCCTGGGTGGCTCAGATGGTTAAGCGTCTGCCTTCGGCTCAGATCATCATCCCAGGTCCTGGGATCGAGCCCCACACCGGGCTCCCTGCTCAGCAGTGAGTCTGCTTCTCCCTCTTCCTCTGCCTCTCCCCACTGCTCCTGATCTCTCTCTCGCTCTGTATCTCTGTCTCAAATGAATTAAAAAAAAAAAAAAGAAAAAGCATTTCAGTACTATGGAATAACAAAAGCAAAGGTGGTATCTTTAATTAATATGATATGTAATTCAAAGATCTTTTTTGTTGTTTTGTAAGTTCCAATCTGTTTTCTTTAGCTAATAATTTTCTTTTTCTGGACAGTGAAAGTTGTCTTTATTTTTATTTTTGTTATACTTTAGCTGGAAGCTTCAAACCAATAATTTTGAACTCATAATGGGATATTTAAAATAATATTAATCAACATGAAAGGCACATTTTTAGGAAGCAGCTGCAATGAGGGCTCAAAATATTAAAGTAGAGCCAAAGGTGAGGTATCTTCTACTTCCTGCATTGACTTGGTGTCTTGCCTTAAGCAAATAGTTTTGTGCCTTATATCCTGTGTATAGTAATGTCTATATCCTCATTTCTATTTCTTGGGAGTTTGGGGAACTAAGGAATGCCTATAGGAATATCTCTATACTCTATAAGAAATGTCTTTATTTTTTCCTTCTTAGGAAGTAAGGAGTAATCAATAAAATTATAGTGTCTACTGTCCTTAAAGTAGGCTGATTCATATTAGGTCATCTTTGCACAAACTTCTCCAAAAATAGAAAGGAAAATCAAAACAAACAAACACTTGTCCCACAACAAAGAAATATGATCCAGCACAGCTGAATTATTTTTAAGGTGTAGAGGAATTTTGTCTTTGTTGCATTCCTGTCATGAAGTGACAATCTCAAGATGGACGGAACCCAAAGCCTACTTAGAACTATCACCTAGCATCCACCTCTTCTCCCTGTTATATTCCTTCCAACTGGTCAACTAGACTTTGCTTGCAACCTTCTAGTTAAGAAAAGTGTGAGTTTTCTCTCAAGGTCTCCCATTCTGTCTTTAAGGACAAAAGAAAGTTGTTTCTAAGACAACGTATTTGAGTCCTCTAAGTTTCCACTTTTTCTTGGTGACTCTATCCTTTGCAGTTGGGAAAAAATGTAATTTCTCTTCTATATGAGGGCTTTCAAGTCTTTAAAAACACAATTTGCATCTTCCTTTCCACTGCACTCACCAGTAACCATTATACACCTGGTCTTTTTTCTTAACTTTTATAACTGTCTTTCACCAAAGACCATGTAATGTTTTCCATGAATCTCTTACTGTTTGCTATAAGATACAGGTGTCGTACAAATGGACTATGTCTTTTATTCTGGCATGGAACGTATGTTGAAAGCACTCTTGGCATAGAGTTATACTCAATAATTTATTGCACAGTAAAAACTGCATTAAAAAGTAATTCACTTACCCATAGATGACCTCAATAAGACTCTGCTCCTTGCCATGAAATTTCCAAACTCCCATTGTCCTTCACTTCCTTAATAATGGTAAAAATTTGGGGACCTCATTGCATTTGCAACATGTGTACACTGCATAGCTTCCATACTGATTGTTTCTCCTATCCCATATAGCCTCATTTAGGTATACTGCTTCTTGTTCTTTTGAGGTCTGTGCCCACCTGTGGTCCTGGAAATTATTCAGGATACTTGGGTACTTGTGCACTTCTCTGTTATTGTGAAATACCACAAAATCTTGTCATAAGTGGAATGCATGTAGATTTCATAAATTATGAAAGATAACTCATAGTACCTTTCTCTTATTGCTAACCCTGCTACCAACATTGGATCCTCTATCCTCCCTCCACCTACACACGCCATCTCCACATCAGTCCCATGGATTTTTGCTATTGAAAAAATTACATCTCTTCCTTATCCTGGAGGCTTTTTTTTTGCACATGACCCTGAGGCAGAGACAGCCATCAGTCAAAATCTTCAACCTTACTCCTTCCATGGTGGCTGGTCATTTGGCTCCTGGCAATTCTCCATATCCAGCCTGCCAGATAATTACGTTGTGTTCTCATAACTAACTCAGTGCTTACTAATGAAATGAGAGTAGATGTTATATGTGCCACTTCCTCTTCTTGATCATAAAAGTCCCTTTAAGCATTCCCCCCTGCTTTTCCCCTTCCTTTGGCAGAATGATAATTATTTGATTTGAGAGGTTAAAAGTCACATACTGAAGACAGCAAAGCTTCAATATGGGTTGTAAATAATTGGGTAGAGCAGAGTTTCCTCTTTTTCCAGACCCTTAACAGCCACCCTGAACTAGTCTAAAAGAAGGGAGAGACAGTTCTATTGTAGTAAAATCATTAGACTTGTGCTAGAGCATGATGACCGCTAATGACAATGCCAATCTTGAGTGGTAGTCCTTCTGGGTCATACTTCTATCAATGCATATCACCATAGGAAAACTACCTATAATGTGAAACTATAACATTTCACAGTTATCTAATTGGATCCTCATAACATGCTTGAGAAATAATTATGGACTGTTGATCTGAAGGGAGCCTTGACTTTAGTTGTTTTAAAGTTTTAAACTGCTGAATCCTTTCTTCAAATGACACATCAAGTCCTATACAGAGGATGCTAAAGTAAAACATTAATGGTTGAAGCAGTGTAAGGGTGAGGATGTTGTGAATGGAATGGTCCAAAATAGGTCAACAAGGTTGTTTCCTTCAATATTCCCCACAGTTTTCCTTGGGGCACTTTCCTATACCCTTAGGCCTCCAAAGAAAAATGTGCATAACACACTTGCAGATGAGCTAACAGAAGCTGTGAGACTCAAGTTTTATGAGGCAAACTGAATTGATTTTGTATCACACTTGAATTGTTCTGCCTTTGTACTATTACCTATACTTTTCCCTATGCCTGGAATGCCTCCCTTAGTCTCTTCTTTTTAAAATCCAAACCAGGGCGCCTGGGTGGCTCAGTCGTTAAGCGTCTGCCTTCGGTTCGGGCCCTGATCCCAGGGTCCTGGGATGGAGCCCCGCATCGGGCTCCTTGCTCTGTGGGAAGCCTACTTCTCCCTCTCCCACTTCCCCTGCTTGTGTTCCCTCTCTCGCTGTATCTATCTCTGTCAAATGAATAAATAAAATCTTTAAAAAAATAAAATCCGAACCATATATTAAAGGCCATAGCCATAGCCATGAAGCTTATAATTGTTTCTGTGGTGTTATAACAAGTTACCATAAATTTAGATACTTAATGCAATGAAACATTTTAGTATCACAGTTCTGTAGGTCCGAAGTCTTGGTGGGCTCTGCTGGGTCCCCTGCTCCAGGTTTCACAAGGCCAAAATCAAGGTGTTGGCAGGGCTGTGTTTAGCACCAGAGTCGCTGGGGAGGAATGCACTTCTAAAATCATTCAAGTCGTAAGTAGAATTCATTTTCTTGAGGTTGTAGAACTAAGGTTTCCATTTCCTTGCTGGCTATTAGTCAGGTGCTGATTTTTGCTGCTAGAAGAACCCACATTCATGACTTCCATGGCTGGCTGAGTCTCTCACAGTTCACATCTCTTTGACTGCCCCTCTAGCTGCGTATCTCTGACTTCCTCTCCTACTCTCAGCTGGGAGAAAGCTCTATTTTTAAGAGCTCATGTGTGTACATTGGGTCCACCAAAATAACCCAAAATAATCTCCCTAATTAAATGTCAATTGACTGGCAACCTTAATGATGTCTTTGAAGTCCTTTTTATTCATATAATGTGTCATTTTTTATAGGCATGATAAGGGAGGTGGTGGTTATTGGGCCAAAATTCTGCCTGTCACAAAGCCTTTCCTGAAAACTATCCAGGGTGAACTCACCTGCCTTAGAAACTGCAAATTTCTCTGTTAGTACCTCTCATAATGCACTTATCTTAATCCATCTATGTTAAGGTCATTTATATAATTGCCTTAATTTTTCTTATTAAATTGTAAGACCACTCGGATGGTGGTTACTTGATTTGCACTCCCTTAGTGTCTAATAGAGCTGGCACACTCAGGAAATTGGATGAATTGAGTGGAATTGTCCAAGTCACACAGTAAAGGCAGATGGGACTAGAACCAGCTAGAACAAGACTCTGGGTCTAGCATTTTCTCTTCAATAATAAACTGTCTTGGGGCACCTGGGTGGCTCAGTTCGTTAAGCGTCTGCCTTCGGCTCAGGTCATGATCCCAGGGTCCTGGGATCGAGCCCCACATTGGGCTCCCTGCTCAGTGGGGAGCCTGCTTCTCTCTGTCTCTCTGCTGCTCCCCTGATTGTGCTCTCTCTCTGTCAAATAAATAAATAAAAATTATTTTTAAAAATAATAATAGTAAACTGTCTCTCAAACTTGGTTGTGTCTTGATCCTTATTTAAACTTGGCTGCATAAACACAATGTTTTGGCTGCATGTACAAGTGCTAAGCATGGCGCCATGAAGTTTCCTTTAATAGGTGAGGCGAGATCATGAGAAGAACATAAGAGAAACATGAGTATGTCACACTTCTTTTTGCAAGCCCCCAACCTTCATTCCCTTCCTAAGAATTAGGCATCATTTACAGACATGGATGTTTTTCTTACATTTTAAGGAAACATCTTTTTTTTTTTTCAGTGAAAGAAGAATAGACAGATTTATGTGATAGCCTTTTAAAATCTTGACTTGTCTGTAATCAGAGCTGAGCAATCTGGTGCTCTCCCCTATTGAATGGTTCAGTGAGCAGTCACACTCAAGTCGCAACAAATCCCAGCGTGTTTCTTACCAACCTGCCTTTAGCCTAAAGAATTTTTTCCTTTTCTTTTTAGTTGCTGTCCTGCTGAAATCCTATTTGTACATTCTAGAGGAGAATTTCTTATTTTGGTGGAGTGATCTTGCTCCCATGTGTGACTGACACTGTAAACCTTTCAAAATGTAACATGTTAGTCTCATGGGACTAAACAAGAGCAGTAGAGGGGTGGACAGAAGTGAAAACCATAGATTTAATATCTACTATCTTTCCACAGTAGAGATGGCAGCAATCTGCTATCATAACCTTGACCTGGAATCAGAAGTGAATTCAAGCATTGGCTCTGCAGTCCTCCTCCTTGTTGACCTTTAATAAATTACATACCCTATCAGACTCAGTTACCCCAGTCAGAGAGGGAAAAATACCTGCCTTACTCATTTGGGCTTGTTTTGAAAATGAAATGAATGTACATTGTGAGTTATAAAAAAAAAATACATATCACTACCAATAGTAATGACCCAATCCACTTTAAGTGTATATAAATATACAAGCTTGATCATCACCACTATCATCATCCTATGCCTCTTTTCCCAGAGAAGACTGAAGAAAATGTAGGCTCCAAGCCTCTCTTGAGGTCAAAGAGCAGGTTAACCAAAGCCTGAAGGTTAGAATTCAACAAGCCGCAATTCCCATGAGATTCGTGAATTCCCTGCTGGAGCCAGACTGTTTCTCTACCAATTTACTGCATGCGCATCTTAATTGTAGTTTCCACATCTTCTCAGGATTGAGTGGAAAGCTTTTTTACTTACTTTTTCAAGAATATCTTAATTTTTAAAATACGCTCATTTTCATCACATCTTCAGATTTTAACTCTCACCATCCCCAGCGTTCAAGTCTCCTGATTAATCCGTTGATGAAGCCTCCGTGTTTGTTCTGAGTATGATTTCTAGCAGCTGCCACATTTTTATTTACTCACTCAGTGATGGGAATAAGGAGACAATTTTGATGTCTATTACTTTAATAAGGGACAGGTGTTAAACTAGAGCAAGCCAACTCTGAAACTATTCTTCATTTCAACACCTAAGAAACCCACATTTAAAAAATCTATAATGATCAGACTTATTTATATGATATTCTTATTTATATGATATTCTATAGCACCTTGTTCTTTATAAACAAATAAAAACTACCTGCAAGGGTTTGCTTCAAAATAATTCAGCGGGCCAAAGGAGAATAAGACAAATGGAAAGTGGGCGACAGGTAAAACACAGTTGTCCAGGAGTTGATAATAGGTGAAGCTGGATTTTCTGTTTACATTTAATAATGTCCACAATAGATGCTAAATAAATCCATTTTATAATAAAAGTTAAAGGTACCCCCAAAAGTTCATTGATAATATTATGGGGTATAAATACTTGATCTTAAAAATACCTGTGCCCATTTATCACCACGGAAATGCTTTTAGCAGTTTAAAACTGCATCCAGATAGAAGAACCACCTAACTTTTGCTAGATTTAATAAAGGATAAAGATCTTCTATACAATTAAAAACTTAAAGGTTAGCATCTAGTCCTACACCTAGATCTTTCAGCTCAGAAATCTCTTTGATCAATGACCTCCCTTTGTCCTATATCTGGGTATGAATATAATTTCACACTTCTAAAGCCTACCTTCACAGGGGTTATTATGTGCTATTTGGAGCTTTTATTGCTCAAAAAGGATCATATAATTTGAGCTCCTAATGGATCAAGATGCCTTGGGATTAGTTTCTGGGTTTAAAATTTAATAACATTTTAATTTTAATACTATATTTCTTCTGTCATGCGGGGAATGAGTTCTAAAAACATATTTAAGAAGCTGTATTTTCTTTATTAAAGATGTTGAGAATTTTGGCAGGTGTTATTTTCATATAGAGTCACATTGATCTATTTTTCTGTGCCCTTCTCTCTTTCACATCAATTCTTTTGCAAGATGTTTGATGACAATCAACTGTTCTATGTATGCTGTAATAAATTCTCAAATAAAAGAATAAGCAGAATTGGAAGTATCACTCTTCAGAATAAATATGAAATGTCAGTGCTTAACAGTCTTGACAGGATACATAAAATGTCTCGGGAGATGGTGTCCCCAGAAGGAAAGCTCAAATTTGATTATCACATAATGTGCTATACAAGATGACAGTCAGATATTTTATATAACCATATCAGTGAGATACTGACCACCACAAAGAGACAGATTAAATATTATCAAATTGGTATTAATATCAACTTTTCTGCCTGAAGTTTTTCCAGAAAGAAAATGTTAAAAAAAAATAAAAGTTTATAATGAGATTTTATTTTATGTGACAAATCTCACATATATAATCTCTTCCCTTTCATACAAAAAGGTATGATAACCATATATTGTGGCAGACAAATGATGGTCTGTTATATTGTTAATTTTGAAATTTCCAAAGAATAAGAATTATCCAAAACACTTGAGGCTGAGTCACCACATAATTCGAATGACTTTATACACTATAAATTCATGATTTGCATCATAAAGATCAAGCACAACATTTAATACCTCAAAGAATCTATACCTACTAGAAGCAGATAGTCAAGCAGTGGCCTAACCCAGCTATAGAAGCCGATCCTGGGACCAAAAGGAGGACGTGCCTAGTGTTGAAATAATTTTGTAAAACTAAAATAAAAGACATTTTAGTCAAAATTCTGAGAATGCTGGGCTCAAAAGTTTTCCCAACAAGTGACTTTCCATGAAGGGGACACTTTTACAGCTGGGAATCTATTAGTACTGGAGTTTCAGAATAGGTTGGCAATCTCCAAATGAAAGATATGTAAATGAGTTGCCAATCTACCATATTTGGGTAAAAGAAATTATCCTGGGACAAAAATGAAGACAAAAGTGAAAAGGACTCTTGCCATGAAGCTGATGTTCAGGACCTTCATGGGAGTTATTTATTTAATGATTTATTCATCTATTCATTCATCAGTTCAGAATGTGGACTAAAGGAGAGGCAGAGTTTCTGATTCTGATTACATTTGGGCCAAATAGCGAAGGAAAAGAGCAGAACTATAAATTGAAAGAAAGAAAGAGAGAGAGAGAGGCAGGGAGGGAGAAAGAAAGACTTAAAAACAGTAATCCTTTAGTGTCATAAAGAAAGTGTACTGAAAGTAAAAGAAAAATTACTCTTGTCTTAGAGAGGCATTCATATCCAGATTTTGCTCTTTAAACTCTCAGCAGAAATATAGCAATCACATCATCCATGAATTTAATTTGTAACTACCTTTAGAGCTTGCAGAAGATGCAACCCCACCGTGTAGGCTACAAAGATGTTTTCAAGCTATTTTCTTTTCTGCCGAGTTTTTTTTTTAAAGAAAACTTTTAAATAAGGTATCTACATAATGAATTCATAATGTAGTGACTATTTTAAATAAATTGCACTAATCTACATTGATTACAACCTTCCAGTTTCTGCAAATCTATTACTTAGATATAAAATTATAAATTGTCTTACGTGGCCTTAGGGGATAGAAGTAGTTGCAAGTGGAATTTTCATTAATATGTAGAATAGCCTTCTAAGACTGTAGTCTTCTAATCTAGTAATGAGCTACCTTGGAAGCTGTGAGACTGCCACTATTAGGGCTATTTGTAAAGACTGAAAACTGATGTTATGGAGTATGCTATAGGCTTTCTACAGTAGGTATAAGAGGTACGTTTCCTCCAAGGTCTTATGAATAATTTCATGACTATAACATTCAGAGAAATACCACAACTCAACCACAATTACAATTTAAAATTTAGCACTCCCTGCTCCGGCCCCCTGCCTTAGTACTTTAGAACACAGTGTTCTCCTTGTTAATGCAAAAAGTAGCACTACACCCTTGAACCTTGAGGCTCTACCAATACAAGCTTGTTTGTTCTGATTTTGCAAATCTAAGGTCCTCAAAAAGAATTAAAGACATTAATTAGACATTAAGTATACATTAAATGTAAAGAATTTGACATTAATTAGAAGGCTGTTCAAAGTCTAAGAATTTCTAATACCTGAATAAAATTTAAAAAGTCCAATTCATCCCAATTTGCCTTATAAGAAGCTATTTAGCCCACAGGAGTTTATATTTGCAAGTGAAACCTATGACAACTCAGTCTCCATACTCTATTGCAAACAAGGTACACTGATTACAAAAACTAAATTCACTGGAGAGAGCCATGAAGTATACATGTAAAATTATATGCTATGTCTTTAAACCAGGACCCAAGGCTCAGAATTATCCTTGACTTCAAAACTGTCTGAGTGAAAGGGATCAATATTCAATTTCACAAAGATAATGCAATATCTAGGAAGAAAAAAAAGAACGTGTTTATCAGAAACTTTCCAAAGTATAAGATTTGGGGATATGGAATCAAACCTTGAAAAGTCCAATAGCTAGAAAGATTTTTGAAAACAGCCGCTGGATTAAAGACAACCTCACTGAAATAACTGACTGCCCTGAATGTTGCCAGGTCATTCTGAGTTCCCTAGTCTTTCCCATAATACTGGAGGCACTGAATATTCAGCTGCAGAACACTGACAGCCAACCCACAAATGAATTGCCTCTTAAAATGAAACATAGGGCCATTATTTATTACAGGAAGCTAAATTCTTCCTTCTGTGATTCCAAATATAAAATTAAAGAAAGGACAATGATTTGGCTGACATTTTAAAATAACTTTAAAACATTTCAAATAAAATTGGACATCTTTATGATAGTTAAATAAATGGTATGAGGGAGGGGATAATGTGTTCAGATAATTTTCAGATTTAAGGGGAAGGGTTGGTATTTGGAGATAGCTTTTTTGGTCAAGATTCACAGTAAGGAACCATAGTTTAAAAATCAGCCACAGGATCTAGAATTTCAGCCTAGAAGAGACTTCAGGGGTTAGTTGGTAGGATATTCCGTCTAGTGCCACATTCACCCCAGAACTCTGAGTGCTGATGGCAAATTTCAACCTGCAAGATGCAGAGCTTATAAGCCCCACAGCAGTACTTTCCCTTTATGAATCTTTGAGTTTTATGCAACTTTAATCAAATCTATCTTTTGGACCTTTTCCCCATTGTGTATAACTTTAGAATTAAAAGCCCCATGTATTCAATCCAGTACCTCGTCTATATGCTAGCCTTTCTAGTTTTCTTTCCTATGTGCTAAAAATCCTCAGTCTACTGAGCAATACATCATGTACATTGCACTTTTTTATGTCTCTCCCTACCCTACTAGATTTCCTTAGGTCCCTTTCTGTGTTGTTAGCATCCATCTTACAGAAGGCTAGCCATAATTTAAAATAACTCTTTGACCAGTACAGTATAAATTATATTTTAGTCCCAGTATTCTAGATATCAAAGTTACATGAGAGTGGCCATATCCCACTTGGAACAAAAACAACACAACAGGTTCAACCAAATCCCATTATCGTTTCTCTCCTTGGCACATAACTAGACATTTCTTGGACTCCTCTAGAGGTAGGTAGAGCCATGTGACTGACATCTGGCCAATACAATCAGTGTAGAAGTCATATATTCACTTCTCGGTCTGCCCTAAAACTACTAGAACTATTCTCATGAGATTCTCTGTGCCCTCTTTGTCCCTGATTTCTTGGTTTAGTGCAAAGCATCCAGTGGAACACTCAGAGGTCCAGTGGGAGGACAAAGATATGAAATGGAATGAATCTAAATCCCTGAATAAAGTTTTGCAGAAGAGATTCCCAAGCTCACTGCCTATTCTCATTAGACTATTAAAGGAGAAAGAAATACACTTTCTTTAATTGAGGTAAAATTGGTAAATAACAATATATTAGTTTTAGGTGTACAACATAATAATTTGATATTCATATACACTACAAAGTAATTATCACAATAAATCTAGTTACCAGTCATTACCATACAATTGACCCCCTTCACCCATTTTGCCCACCCCAACCCCCTTACCCTCTGATAACCACCAATATGGTCTCTGTATCTATGAGTTTTGTTTTGTTTGTTCATTTGTTTTATTTTTTAGGTTCCACATGTAGTATCTTTTTCTGTCTGATTTCTTTTACTTAGCATAATACCTTGAAAGTCCATCCATGTTGTCTCAAATGACAAGATTTCCTTCTTTGTTATTGCTGAGTACTATTCTACTAAATTATATACTACATTTTCTTTATCCATTCATCCATCCTTGGGGACTTAAATTGCTTCCATATCTTGGCTATTATAAATAGTGCTGCAATGAACTTAGGGGTGCAGATATCTTTTTGAGTTAGTGTTTTTGTTTTCTTTGGATTAATACCCAGAGGTGGGATAGCTGGATTATATGGTGGTCCTCTTTTTAAGTTTTTGAGGAATGTCCATACCATTTTTCATAGTGGCTACAGAGAAATACAAAATGTATTATACTGGGAATTTATATGCTTGTGAAATCTGAACTTAAATGGTCTCAGTACAGAGCCCACACATTAATACATATGATAGGGTAATAACAACTAGGAAATAATTATGACAGTGCTTCAAATGATACATTAACTGACACATTTTTTTTTTTACTTCACCTCTGCTTGTTGGATCTCTCAAGAGATAAATCATGCCTTAATCCCAAGTGTTAAAAGAGTGATGTCATCAATGTTTTGGTTGTCATGACACGCTTTCTAATACTAGAATTTGTGGCAGCACACACTTGATGGTGTTAAAGGACCCAAATCAGGACCAAGCAAATCAGCAGTTATTATGATACAATCACTATAACAAATACCAATGTCTTTCAATATCTACAAAAACTCTTTCAGTCACCACATTACTTATCTGCTCTTCAATATTATGCGACTGTTTGAATAAAATTCCTCATTACTCTCAAGCTCCCCTTCACATTTTTCACATGTTTCAGTAAACTGATTTTATTATTATTTTTTTTTAGTGCCAGAGTGCCGGCTGCCTTTGTGTTGTGTTCCTTACTCACTGGTTGTAGAACACCTTGTGGGACACAGCTTGCTAAGATGGACATTCTCTACATCAGAAATTGTCAGTCATATTTGGTTGCAAAAATGAATTTTGCACATAAATCTAAATTTTTCAGAACACTTGAGAAGGATTTGCCATAGGGTAATGTACCACAGCATACCTGCTAAGAACTAACTGAACTGTTGGGTATCTTTTTCTGGATAATTTTTTCTAATGAAAAAAATTTTTGAAGATTTCTATTTTCTGTCTCCTTGTTGTATAAATTCTTTTTCCATTATGTTTGTAATCATTTGAAGTAGACCCTGTCTCAGCATAGCCAATATGATGAATTTTGGCAGTTACATGTATATATGCTTGTGTACGTTTTATGTATGTATGTATGTATGTGTGCACATACAGGTTGCTCAGAGAGCAGTAGAATGGTTAGAACATTGTATTTACCTTGAAACATGATTTCAACAAATTTCCATGACATTTGGATAAATCTGTGGTCTGCCACACTCTCTCCCAGGAATGGAAGGGGTAACTTCAGCTGGCAAGGGGCTTAGCGAGGCACTGTATCTCATCCACCCATTAGCAGTATTGCACATAATTCCTGCAATCTTGAGATTAACTCCAACTATCTCACACCCTGGAAATATGTTTGACCTATTCAGGCAGTCGTCTGACTTTGATAGATTGATACTAAAATTAAGGTCCTCAAAGATCTCCCATATTATATCACACTACACTGGGACACATCTCATCTTGCATCTCTTCCCTCCAATTAGATACCTAGGTCCAAACCACATCTAAATACTCACTCTTCTCTTGGGGCTGTCTCCTTTCGCCTCCATGCCTCGGCATCTGCTAATCTCTGTGTAGAATGCCCTCCCCAATGCTGCTTTATAAAATTCTCTGGATTTCTCAGTGCCAGCACAAATGCCTCCTCTTCTGTGAATTCTTATTTCTTACCCCAATACATTCTTTGCAGCTTTAGATTCCTTTGTCTGTACAGCTCTTATGGCAGGACTTGTGGTTTTTCATGTGCTGGTTTATCAATCTTACTGAACTGTAACCTGCAAAGGAGTAGGAATCACATTTCATTCTTCTTATAAGGCCCAAAGGAGTTGTATAGAAATGTGCTCAATTTGTGTACAATGAAGCAAGTGAATGCCTAGACAATAGTGAACGTGTCAGAATGTGTGTTTGGAGGAATTTTCAAATTGCATTTTAGAATTATTTTAAAATTCCAAGAAGAAAAAAAAATAAAAACAAGCCTAAATTGATTTTTAGAAATTATTTAGATGATAATAGAAGCACTGAAAGTTTTTGAATTTACTTATTTATTTTTTAATTTTTTTCAATTTATTATAAAAATTATACTTTTATTACAAAGAAATATTCTTGATAGAACAAAGATTTTGTGAAACCCCAAAATGAAATTTTTTTACTAAGTGGGATGAGGTTCCCTTTTATAAGGATGCCTTGAAAGGCAGAAACCACAAGACAAATGTCTAGTTCTATGAGAAACCTTTAAATTCTTTCATTTTCCTGGATAGACCATGTTTATCTTATTCTAACATGCATATTATAAAAATATTGATCTCATATTAAATCTACCCATTTATTACTAATATACCTGGTAATAAAGTAAATAGTTCTTTAAGGTATTAGCCAGATTATGTTTATTTAGTAAAATAATGATTTAAATATGAAGAAAAGAAGACCCATTCCTTATAACAAGAAATAATCACCCATAACACATGGTGTGCCTCTTGAAAGCAAATTTCTTCCTTTAAAAAATAGGTGTAACAGGCGCCTGCTTGACTCAGTTGGTTAAGCATCTGCCTTTGGCTCATATCAGGATCCCAGAGTCCTGGGATTGAGTCCCACATGGGGAATCTTGCTCAGCGGGGAGCCTGCTTCTCGGTCTCCCTATGCCCTCCCTCCATCCCCACCCCTGCTCCTGCTCACTTGCACGTGCACGCGCTCTCTCTCTCTCGCATAAATAAATAAAATCTTTAAAAAAATAGGTGCAAGTGCACCTGTGTCAATGTTCAAGAGGTCTCAATTTGGGATACTAGAATTACCAGAAAAATATTTCAACAAAAATAATGGAAACTGGAAAATAATCTCTTATTTAGAACTTCACTGGGAAATGCTTTCATTGTAATATTTATGTGATCCAAATGTTTAAGACCCAAACTACTTGCTGATATTCCTTCATATTTTTCTCACTTTGCATCATTATAAATTTTGTGTGTGGATTTAGGGAAAGGCAAGCTATTATGATTAGAGGTTAATCTAGTCATAATAGTTATATTTGGATAAAATTTTATGTGGTATACCTGAGTCAGTGAGAATGATACACTAAATATCAAAAGGGCATTTAGAGGAAATGGTTTAATTTAATGTAACTGAATTATAAGTACATGAAAATTTATAATAGACAGTTTTTATTTAAATGTGCTTTTCAAGTTATAAATGATTACCATAGCAAATTACAGTAGAATGTCACCAAAAGTAATAAAATATATAATATGAGAAAATGGTCTTTATGAACTGTAAGATGAAAAAAAAGGTAAATACTAATAAGTTATTAAGTAAAAACTAAGCTAAACTCAAGTATAGAATGCATTCTTTAGTATGTATGTATGTTTGTGTGTGTGTTGCTCTATCTGGAAAATAGTCTATATATACACTGGTGTTTGTTTCACGAATGAAAAAGTCACTTTTTAAAAATAAATGACATGTATTAAAAACATGTAATCCTAAAAATAAATTAAAAAACATATTTCCTGACCCCAGGAGGAGCAAGATGGTGAAGGAGTAGGAGACCTAAATTTCATCTGGTCCCAGAAATTCAGCTAGATAGTTATCAAACCATTCAGAACACCTACAAACTCAACAGGAGATTGAAGAAAGGAATATCAGCAATTCTATGAACAGAAAAGCGACTGCTTTCTGGAAGTTTCGGGTCTCTTCTGACTTGTTTAGCATATATTTTTCTGGGGTCATTGTTACCCTTTTAGCATTTTATTCTCTCATTCATCTATTCTCTGAACAAAATGACAAGATGGAAAAACTCACCTCATAAAAAAGAACAAGAGGCAGTACCGACTGCCAGGGACCTAATCAATACACACATTAGCAAGATGTCAGAACTAGAGTTCAGATTGATGATTATAAAGATACTAGCTGGGCTTGAAAAAAGCATAGGAGATACTAGAAAATCC
>NC_138369.1:124731343-124760385 GCF_054177405.1 Leptonychotes weddellii
CAGCATAGACATTTTCACAATGTTTATTCTTCCAGTCCATGAGCATGGAATGTTTTTCCATCTCTTTGTGTCTTCCTCAGTTTCTTTCATAAGTGTTCTGTAGTTTCTAGAGTATAGATTCTTTACCTCTTTGGTTAGGTTTATTCTGAGGTATCTTATGGTTTTTGGTGCTGTTGTAAATGGAATCAATTTCCTAATTTCTCTTTCTTCAGTCACATTGTTAGTGTATAGAAATGCAACCAATTTCTGTGCATTGATTTTGTATCCTGCCACGTTGCTGAATTGCTGTATGAGTTCTAGTAACTTGAGGGTGGAGACTTTTGGATTTTCCACATAAAGTATCATGTCATTTGTGAAGAGAGAGAGTTTGACTTCTTCTTTGCCAATTTGAATACCTTTTATTTCTTTTTGTTGTCTGATTGCTGAGGCTAGGACTTCTAGTACTATGTTGAACAAAAGTGATGATAGTGGGCATCCCTGTCATATTCCTGACCTTAAGGGAAAAGCTCTCAGATTTTCCCCGTTGAGAATGATATTCGCTGTGGGCTTTTCATAGAAGGCTTTTATGATATTGAGGTATGTTCCCTCTATACTTATACTTTGAAGAGTTTTAATTAGGAAAGGATGCTATAGTTTGTCAAATGCTTTTTCTGCATCAATTGAGAGGATCATATGGTTCTTGTCTTTTCTTTTATTAATATGCTCTATTGCATTGCTTGATTTCTGAATATTGAACCATTGTTGCATCCCAGGAATAAATCCCACCTGGTCATGGTGAATAATCCTTATTTTTTTTTTTTAAAGATTTTATTTATTTATTTGAGAGAGAGAGAATGAGAGACAGAGAGCATGAGAGGGGTGAGGGTCAGAGGGAGAAGCAGACTCCCTGCTGAGCAGGGAGCCCGATGCGGGACTCGATCCTGGGACTCCAGGATCATGACCTGAGCCGAAGGCAGTCGCTTAACCAACTGAGCCACCCAGGCGCCCATGAATAATCCTTTTAATGTACTGCTGGATCCTATTGGCTAGGATCTTGTTGGGTATTTTGGCATTCATGTTCATCAGGGATATTGGTCTGTGATTCTCCTTTTTGATGGGGTCTTTGTCTGGTTTTGGGATCAAGGTAATGCTGGCCTTGTAGAACGAGTTTTGAAAGTTTCCTTCTGTTTCTATTTTTGAAACAGCTTTAGGAGAATAGATATTATTTCTTCCCATGTGGTAGAATTCCCCTGGGAAGCCATCTGGCCCTGAACTCTTGTTTTTTGAGAGGTCTTTGATTACTGCTTCAATATCCTTACTGGTTATTCATCTGTTCAGAATGTCTATTTCTTCCTGTTTCAGTCTTGGTAGTTTCTAAGTTTCCAGGAATGCATACATTTCTTTCAGATTGCTTAATTTGTTGGCATATAGTTGCTGGTAAGTAATTTCTAATAATTGTTTCTATTTCCTTGGTATTAGTGGTGATCTCTCCCCTTTCATTCATGATTTTATTGATTTGGGTCCTTTCTCTTTTCTTTTGGATAAGTCTGGCCAGAGGTTTATTGATCTTATTCTTTCAAAGAACCAGCTTCTAGTTTCGTTGATCTGTTCTATTGTTTTTCTGGTCTCTATTTCATTGATTTCTGCTCTAATCTTTATATTTCTCTTCTCCTGCCTGTTTTAGACTTTATTTGTTGTTCTTTCTCCAGGTCCTTTAGGTGTAAATTTAGCTTGTGCATTTGGGATTTTTCTAATATTTTGAGAGAGGCTTGGATGGCTATGTATTTCCCTCTTAGGACCGCCTTTGCAGTATCGCATAGGTTTTGAACCAATGTGTTTCATTCTCATTAGTTTTCATGAATTGTTCAAGTTTTTCTTTAATATCCTGGTTGACCCAATCATTCTTTAGCAAGATGCTCTTTAACTTCCAAGTGTTTGAGTTCCTTCCAAATTCCTTCTTGTGGTTGAGTTGCAGTTTCAGAGCACTGTGGTCTGAAAACATGCAGGGAATAATCTCAATCTTTTGGTATCTGTTGAGACCTGATTTGTGACCCAGTATGTGGTCTATTCTGGAGAAAGTTCCACGTGCACTCGAGAAGAATGAGTATTCTGTTGTTTTAGGATGGAATGTTCTGTATATATCTATGAAGTCCATCTGGTCCAATGTGTCATTCAAAGTTCTTGTTTCTTTGTTGATCTTCTGCTTAGATGATCTGTCCATTGCTGTGAGTGGAGTGTTGAGGTTGCCTACTATTAATGTATTATTATCAATATGTTTCTTTATTTTGCTTATTAATTGGTTTATATAATTGGCTACTCCCATGTTGGGGGCATAAATATTTATGATTGTTAAATCTTCTTGTTGGATAGACCTTTTAAGTATGATATAGTGTCCCTCTACATCTCTTACTACAGTCTTTGATTTAAAATCCAATTTGTCTGATATGAGGACTGCTACCCCAGCTTTCTTTTGTGGTCCATTAGCATTGTAAATGGTTCTCTATCCCCTCACTTTCAATCTGGACGTGTCTTTAGGTTCAAAATGAATCTCTTGTAGACAGCATATGGATGGTTCCTGCTTTTTTATCCAATCTGAAACCCTGTGTCTTTCCATGGGAGAATTCAGCCCATTTATATTCAGAATAACTATTCAAAGATATGAATTTAGTGCCATTGTATTGCCTGTAAAGTCCCTGTCTGGAGATTTTCTCTGTTTCTTTCTGGTCTATGTGACTCTTGGGGTCTCTCTTCACTTACAGAATCCCCCTTAATATTTCTTTCAGGGCTGGCTTGGTGTTCACATATTCTTTCAGTTTCTGCCTGTGCTGAAAGCTCTTTATCGCTCTATCTGTTCTGAATGACAGCCTTGCTGGATAAAGTATTCTTGGCTGCATGTTCTTTTCATTTAGTACCCTGAATATGTCTTGCCAGCCCTTTCTGTCTTGCCAGGTCTCTTTGGACATGTCTGATGTTATTCTGATGTTCTTCCCTCCATATGTAAGGAACCTCCTCTCCCTGGCTACTCTCAGGATAGTTTCTTTGGCTGTAAAATTTGCAAGCTTCACTATTATGTGTCAGGGTGTTGATCTATTTTTATTGATTTTGGGAGGGCTCCTCTCTGCCTCTTGGATTCAAGTGCTTGTCTCCTTCCACAGATTAGGGAAGTTCTCAGCTATGATTTGCTCAAATGTACCTCTACCCGTCTCTCTCTCTGACCCCTCAGGGATCCAAATAATTCTGACATTGGAACGTTTCATGGCACAATTAATCTTTCCAATCCTTTTTTCACGTGCTACTAGCAGCCTATCTCTGTTTACCTCAACTTCCTTCCTTTCCATTAGCTTATCTTCTATATCACTGATTCTCTCGTCTGAGAGAATGGCTGTTAAGAGTATCCAGTGTGGACTGAGTTTCATTCATAGCATTTTTTAGTTCAGCCAGATTAGATCTCATTCTGCTCTTAGAGATTCTATATTGTCACTAATGCTTTTTTTCAAGCCTATCTATTGACTTTATGCCCCTGTCAGGTTTTAGTATCAGGGTTATGCTGGCCTTAAAAATGGAATGGTAAGTGTATTCAATCTTCTCTATTCTCTGGAAGTGGTTCTTTATTATTTATATTATTACTTCCTTAAATATTTAAAGGAATTCATGTGAGGTTGAGGGTTTCTTTTTGAGAGATTTAAAATATATAATAAATTAGATGACTAGCTAGATTTTCTCTTATTACTTACTTTAGTTATCATAATTCCTTTAATAAGATTTATTTACTTTTACTTTGATTTGTAGTGAAATATTTGCTTGTGATTTTAAAATCTTCCTTTTGCAATTTCATTTTTCTGACATATGCTTTTTATTTCTTAATAAGCCTTCATGCTCTTGCCTTCTTGTTTTCTTTTGATGTCTTTGTACTGATGTGTGCTGGATTCTTCCCCCCTCAAGAATGGGTTAGATTTTTTTTTGGATCAGCTATTTGCATGATGTTCCTATAAAGAGCTGCAGAGTTGGGGCAGTCTTTTGACAACACGGCTCCTATTGTATTTTTATTTCATCTACACCTACTTTGTCTGCTTCTGTGAAACAAACTGGCCCAAGAAACTTTTAAAAATCAGTTTCATTCACCCCAGTTCCAACACCAGTTAACAAAGATTTAGCTTTTTAGCCTTACATATAAAACACCCTTTCTATGGAAGTTTTACATTAAATTTAGTTTTGTTTTGTACTTTTTGAGATATCCTGACTGTGCAACCTCTGAATCCTCTTCATTCTTCCCCCTTTACCTCTTTGAATAGCTTCTTTTAGTTTTCTCTCATGCATTTTAATCAAATCTAAAACCAATTTAACTACCTTTCCCCCCCCAAAATAACTCAATTTAGATTCCATTCTCTCAGTCATTCAGGTTATAAAACTGAATCATCTTTATTTCCTGTATCTCTCCTTACCTTTAGTTAGCAAGGTATGTTAATTCTCTTCTTATTGCTTATCTACATTTTTTTTTTTTTTTCAGTTTTGCTGCTACCATCCTAGGCTGGTGCTCTAACTTTATTCTCTGAATACAGTCATTTCTGCAACCATCTAATTCATCCTAAAAATATCATCAAACAAATTTTCCCTAAACATAATTGGGCAGAAAATCAATTGTGCACTGAAAAAAAATTCCCCATCATAAATATTAATGACTCTCTGTATTCTGATTCCAAATAATCTCTCCAATCTTATTTTACACTGTTCCTTTCATAACCCATACATTCTCAATTTCAATAATGCTTTCTCAAAATAGCCACTGCCTTCAACTACTATCCTGTAATAACCTCTTTCTGAGACTATTCTAAAGAGGAAATTATATTTGTAGGCTTTGACTTAGCAACGAAGAATCTTGAATTTGTTTTCTGCTGAAAAGAAGTTATGACCATCTAAAATGGAACAAATGAAAAATAATTTTTGGCTTATTTATAAGAGCTCTCAAGGATAACTGGCTTTTTAAAAAATTGCAATGATGTATTATGTGTTTACAGCATATATAAAAATGAAATATTTAATTAAAAAGGCACAAGGGATGGGAGGAGGAATTGGAATGATGTTATAAGGTTCTTACATTATATGTGATGTTATAATATCAATTGATGGCTGGCTCAGATTTTGTAAAAATATATATTATAAATTCTAGGGGAAGCACTAAAAAAGTTTTTTAAATGATACATGAATAATATTTCTATAGATGAGTTTAAATTCAGTCATAAAAATGCTCAATTAAATTTAGAGAAAATAAAAAATGAAGGTGAAAAGAGAACAAATACAAAACAACCAGCAAGATGGAAGATTTTAATCCAGCCATATCAATAATCACTTCAAATAGTAATTGTCTAAACATACAAAACAAAGGCAAAGATTTAAAGACTAGATATAAAAGTAAGTGTGACTGTATGCTATCTAGAAGAACACAATTTAAATACAGACAAACAGCTTGAAAGTAAAAGGATAGAGAAAGATACATCATTCAAACACTAGTCAAAAGAAAACCAAATAGCTGGAGCAATTTCAGACAAGGTAGACTGCAGAACAAGAAACATTATCAGGGGAAGAGAAGGACATTACAAAATGATAAAGGGATCAATTGTCTAAGAGAACACAATAATGATAAATGTGTATTCACCAAAAAAACAGAGCTACAGTATATATGAAGCAAAAACTGATATAAAGAGAAACAGATCCAAATATAGTTGAATACTTCAACAATTCTCTCTGAATAATTGATAAAACAAGTGGACACAAATTCAGTGAGGATATAAATGATCTGAATGATATAATCAACCAACATAATTGGCATATACAGAACACTCCACCAGCAACTGTAGAATATGAGCTATTTCCTAATGTGTATGGAACACTCACCAAAAATAGACCACACAGACAAACCTTAAAAAAATGTTAAAGGATAGAAATTATGCAGAGTGTGGTCTCAGACCATGATGGAATTACATTATAAGTCAGTAACAGAAGGATATCCAGGAAACCCTCAAATATTTCGATATTAAACAACACACTTATAAATATCCCATAAGTTAAAAAAGAAGCTTACGAAAAATAAAATATAGTTTGTACTAAATGAAGATAGTACAACAAATTAAAATTCCTCAAATGCAGCTAAAGCAGTGCTTGAAGGATAAATTTTAACTGTCAATGATTAGCAAAGAAGAAATACCTAAAATCAGTAATCTAGGATTCAATCTCAAGAAACTAGTAAAAGGAGAGCAAATTAAGCCTGGCACAAGCATAAAGGAGAAAATTATAAATATTATAGCAGAAATCAATGAAATTAAAAAAAAAAACCACACACAACAACAACAGATAAATTCAGTGAGGCCAAAAGTTAGTTTTTTGAATATATTAAGAAAGTTGATAAACTTTAACTAGGTTTACCAAGAGAAAAATAGTTTTTCTATCAGTAATCAATATCAAAATGAGTAGATATCAATACTGATCCTATAGCTTTTAAGAGGAAAATATGGAAATAGTATAAAAAACTTTTGCTCATAAATTCTAAAACTTTTATGAAATTTCCAAATTGAATGTCACAAACTATCAATATTCATGCAAGAAAACATCTGAAATATCTTATATTTATTAAGGGAATTGAACATATAGTTTGAAATAGTCTGCAAAAGAAAACACCAAGCATAAATGGTTTCAATGGAAAATTCACCAAATCTTTAATGAAGAAATAATACTGATTCTACACAATCTTTTCAAGAACATAGAATAAGAAGGACTTGAAAATAATTAGATTAATGTGTTACAGAACAGAAGAAAGATGGATAAAATAGATGAAATTGTAGAAAATATCAAGAGATTAGATCTATAAAAAGTAACCACTGAACATTCTAGAATAGAAAAATACAAAATTTAAAAATTGATAACTTAATATATTTTATAGCAGTTTAGATATACTAAGATTAATACACTCAAAGATAAGTCAAATAGAATATCTAGAGAACTTTGGCAAGGGAATAAATGAGTACCATACTTACTCTACCGCCATGATGCAGACACTGGAGAGCAACCAATATATGGCTGGAATCATTAGAGAAGGGAGGCATACCTAGGGAGCCTCACTTTCATTCCTGCTTTCTTCCTGGTGGCATTTTGAAATGGGATGAAGGAATGTAGAGCCTAAGTGTGATGGTCTCTATGTCTATGAACTGAGAAAATAGAAGTCACACTTCGGAGCTCACTGGGTAAATATAATTTAGGAGGCAGGATAACTTAGAGTAAAGATTTATAGAAAAGAATTCCAAGGTATTTGCTGAGATTTCTCCCTGGATCTTCTGACTACTAAAGTGAACACAAGCAAGGCAAGATTCTGAAAGCCTGTAGATAACATCTGCTAAGAGGCAACAAAACTGATCAGAGATTTCAAAGGCCATACCTAAAGAGGAGAGACCCACACTCTCAAGTAAGACTCCAGACAGCCTATGTTCTAAGGATGTTTCCTTAAAAATAAGGGCTAAGACCTAAGAATTGAGGCAAAACTGAAAGAAACCTCTTCAAGCAGGCCTGACATCAAGCTCTGACAGGATCAGTGTAACATGTGATGATCTGTTTTCTAGAAGAAAATTTCACATATTTTAGAGGTTAAACACATAATGTAGAGCTTCTGGTATTGGATAAACATCTCCTCAGGGAATTTTTCATCATTGATTATTCAACAAATTATTCTGTGTCCTCCCTTTAGTCTGCTAAGTGTTTAGATATTCTTATTCTTTGTATGCCAAGGATGTTATGGTAGGCAGAATAATAAATGACCCTAAAAGGTGTCCGTGTTTTAAAATCCTGAACCTGTGAATATGCTAACTTATGTGGCACAAGGGACTTTGTTGATGTGACTAAATTAAAGACCTTGAGATGGAGATGATACTGGATCACCCAAGGGACCCAATCTAACCATATGGATCCTTAAAAGCAGAGAACCTTTTTTTTGGCTGAGGTCAGAGTCAGAGGGAGCTGTGATTATGGAAGAATGGTCAGGAAGATACAATATTGCTGGCTTTGAAGATGGATGAAGGTGATTATGAGCCAAGAAATGTAAGTGGCCTCTAGAAGATGGAAGAGACAAGGAAAAAGATTCTCTCCTAGAATCTTCAGAAAGTAATACAGTCCTGTTGATAACTTCATTTTAGCTAGTGGGACCCCTATTGGACTTCTGACTTACAGAACTCTAATAAATTTGTGTTGTTTTTACTACTAAGTTTGTGGTAATTTTTTACAGCATCTCTATCAAACTGATACAAACCTTTTTGGTAGGATGATAAAGCTTTTGGATACCTCCTTAAAATATTTTAAAATAATGTAGCACAAAAAAGGAAACCAACTCTATGGGGAACAAGTTACCAAATATTTTTAAAAGCATATTTGTGATTAAGTGAGATATATATATATATAATGTGTGTGTGTTTAATGGGATCTAGTAATGGGTTGAATAACTACAATAATTTGAAGTGCTGAGAAGCACAAGGGATATTTCCAGGTATCTGCAACAACTGTATGTGATATGAAACTCTATGTGATTTCTGTTGGTGACAAAGTTATAGATATACTGATTTTACCATAATGAGTTACCTATATTCCTGGTAGAAGAAAATTCTATATTTCAGTTAGAAGTTAATGAAGATACATAGTTTTTAAAAATTACACCCATGTATTTTGGCCCTCTGAACTTCATTCATGGATCCCATGCTAAGAACTCTTGTTTTGTTACTGGGGGTCAAGAGAGAAATCTGACCTTTAAACCTTAGCAGGTTAGACAAGCAGAAGGATTACCCTGTTGGAATTTGATAAAGGCTATTTAAGACAGTTTGTTTAAAAAGGACTCTTGGAATATACTCATTCTTACCTAAGAGGTCTGAGCAGATTCTTGAAGGATAAATATGTTGGTTGCTGCCTTTCTTAAGTCCCTTGGTAGAGTCACTCCTGTCCTCAAACTGCGTGTTCAAACTTACCCAATTCTTCAGTTAACATTCTATAAAAACATAAGGAGTTGCAGGAAGTTTAGCTTTCTTAGGCTATGCAGCATTACATCTGATGGGCTGATCATCTCCATTCAATCAAGATTGTTCTGGGCACGGGCTAGGTCGTAATTTTAATAAGACTCGATCCAACTCTCATTCAAAACTAGTCTTTACAAATGGCCCTGCTGGATTTTTGACCCAAGAAATGGAAGGTCCCCTTTCCTAATCCCTTAAAGTGTGCAGAAGCATTAGTTCTTCCATTCAGAGGTTTTGAGTTTATTTCTTTAGTCCTTTACCCCATAGAACTTAAGTTTTGTCAAATTACTTGAGGGAAGATTAGCCAAGTATTTATCCTCCCTCTAACAACCTTTGTTTCATGGATAACCAAAACTGCAGAAGGGCTGTAATAGAAGTGCTTCTCACTGTAGTCTCCCATGCAAAGCCCCAAAACTCAGTGAATGCCTCCTGGTCGGAGCTTGCCATACATTCAGGGCTCTCCCAAACTCCAGTGTGTCATGGCAGCCCAGCATCACCACTGAAAGCTTGACTAGTTTTTCTCTCACACAGTTGAGTTCTTCTGCCAGAGCCAAGCCCAATCCTTAGCCCTTGGCTGGAATCAGAAAATGAATCCAGAGAAGACTTGGGGTTGACTTACCCTAGAAGGCCTCTTTTTCTGAGAAATTTTAATACATCTTGTACTCACTCCTAAAACTTGCCAATGCTCTAAAACTATAAATCCTGTCATTTATTCACCTGTTTTTGGTTTCACAGTGAGAGTGTCTATCTGGCATGACCTCCGACACCCTAGGCAGAAGGGGAGGTCTCTCGGCTATGTATCTCCTCTGTAGGTTTGTTTTCCCTCATGTGCCTTCCCTCTTTGAAAACAAATTTTTTAAAGATTATTTACTTATTTATTTATTTGGGAGAGAGAGAGAGAGAACATGAGCTGGGGGAGCAGCAGGCAGAGGGAGAGGGAGAAGCAGACTCCCCACCTTGGAGGGAGCCGAATGCGGGGCTTGATCCCAGGACCCCGGGATCATGACCTAAGCCGAAGCAGACGCCCAACTGACTGAGCCACCCAGGTGCCCTAAAAGCAATTTTTTTAAAGTAAACTTTATATAATAATTAGGCAACAGGCGCCTAATGAACATGATGCTGAATTAGGTGACCCTGGTAGCTCCTGAAAGCAGGTCCTATCTTCAAAGAGGCTATTGTGGCAGATGCCTATGAGGATATTTTATGTTTATATGTTTTATGCTTATATTTCTATGTTTATTTTTATGTCTATATATCAGGGTACTCCTTTCCAAGCACATGCTTTGGCCATATCCGGCACATTGTTTATGTAGATTGCAGATACTCTGTTCTTGTAGAAGATATATTTAATATTTTGATGCTTTTCACCAGTATCTTTTCCAATTCCGGGAACACTCACTTGTCAGCTGCTTTGATGCACTAAAAACTTTACAGTCCTTTTGTTTATTTGATTTATTTAAGATCTTATCAAATTTATTTCTGGCTATGGGTTGGTTGTATTCTAGGCTTAAGTGTATTTTTATGAGTCTTTTTGTCTGAAAGTAAAATTTATTTTACTGTCGGAGTCAAGTTATTGAACTCTCTGAAGTCTATCTTCTGGACTGTTTCATACAATCCTATCCTGTTTAGATAAGAGGTTTTTATTGAATGTTCAATACTTTATTTGAATTATCCTATAAAAAGATCATTCTCTGTATTAGAGATTCCTTTAATAAGTAGCCAGTGATTGACAATGCCTCTTTTGGCATTTGATGTCATTGGAGTGGCAGAAAAAATATTTAATTTTAATACACTTGGAATCTGCCACTTTATCAAGGGAGAAAATTTTGTCTTTTCCTACAAAGAGCTTTGGCAGATAGAATTGGAACTTAGTAATAAAGTTTGGTTAACAAGCATGTTAATTAATTTTCAGATCACTTAAAGCAGGATCACCAACTAAAGTTAATATAAGGGGTAGACAGCGAACCCAAATTAATGATAAGGCCAAACAAAATGTCAGAGAGGCAACACTGATTGCTGGGGACCAGTGAACCCAAATTAATGATAAGGCCAAACAAAATGTCAGAGAGACAACAGTGATTGCTGGGGACCATGAAAAATTGTTGTATTTGTGATCTCTTTTATTGGGGGCAGCATCATTTGTGTTTTAGTATGTTGTATCCATCTGGCAATGCAGATCTAGTATTAAAGATCTTCCGATTTTTCTAAAGAAGCCATGTTTTTTAAAAGATTTTATTTATTTATTTGAGAAAGAGAGAGAGTGTACATGAGTTGGGGAGAAGGGCAGAGGGAGAGGGAGAAGCAGACTCCCCACTGAGCTGGGAGCCCACTGGGACCCTGAGATCATGACCTGAGCCAAAGACAGATGCTTAACCAACTGAGTTCCCCAGGCACCCCTCTAAGGAAGCCATATTGTTGTGTGATATTTCCTGATTACCTTTAAGAAATGGGCTCAATTAAAACACACACACACACACACACACACACATGAATGTATCTGGTAGTTCAATGTGATGCATGGGGTAGTAGCTGGATTCTTCAGGTTTAAAACAGCTTTATTAACTGACTTTATTTAACCAAAACAAGCAGATCTGGTACAACTGAAAATTTGTTTTGCTATGTGTACATTTATAATTAATCAGAATTTTGCTTTCCAAAGCCTCCAAATCTTATCATTCTGATGAGAATTTTGTATTGATAACAAATTTTTTCATATTAAAACTAATATGACTTCTTAAGGCCTTCATATTTTTGACTAATCCTATTTACTAATTCAGTAGATATTTATTGAATAAACTGTGTTGAAATCACTGGTCTATATGATAAGGATATACCATGAACAAGAGATAAGTCCTACCTTTAATAGTATTTACATGTCAATTTAATCATTAAAATACACTTTTACATATACTACATAATTAAAGTAGCTTCCCCCCCCACCCAAGGCATCTCTTTCAACATGAAAAGATATTAAAAGTCCTTGATGTTACACATACCAAAAGAAACTCAGTTACTGATGAAGCTCTGGAGTTAACCGAAAAATTGGAAAATACTTGTGACTTTAGTTTTGCCTTATTTTGTTTAATCTGAGCCTACATTCTGAAAGCTTGTGTATATAGCTAAAATGTAAACTGTATAAACTTTGCATGTTCCAGATATTGTTGAAACTATACAGATCTTCTCAAACATATTTTTTATACACAGTGCCTGAAGAGAGTTTCTCTAACTATATGTAGTAAAATGATGCATCTCTGGAGGATTATGACATGTCATTTGCTGGAATGGATATTTTAAAGAGCTAGAGGCAAACTAATACCATTTCTTTCCTATCTTCCCAGTATGTAAGTTGGCAGTTAATCTCTGACAGAGTTTAGAGGGGGCACAATACCAGGATATGGGCTCTTAATGGCCTTTACAATTTTTATTTATACAAATAAGCAACCTGGTCACTGTTCTACATGTCCATGTGCTCTCTATTTTTTTGATAATGGCCCTGTTATTTCAGAGCGAAGCAGTCAGGCTCAAAAATTCCATCTGTTTTAATAGCACAAGGCCACCTTCCATATGAATGAGTATGGCCTGGATTGGTTGTTCTGGCTAGTGGTTTATTCCAAGGCAAAAATACTTGGCCAAAGTTAGAGAGGATATTGTTTTCAGTGAAGAGGAAAATAAAGGTTGAGTCTGTCACTGTCTCTTATGTAATGTTAGATATAGTGTTAAAAGGCTTACAGATGGTGAGTTATAAAACTTGGAAAAGCTAGATCAGAAGAGACAGATCCACTATGTGATTCTATGCAGCACTGAGTTATGGAAAGGGCATTGAAATGCAAATAAGGTACCTGGATGTTCTTTTCCTAAATCTGTCAATTATGTTTTGTGTATCCTTGCATAAATATCTTTTTCTTTAAAACCCAAGACGAGGGCGCCTGGGTGGCTCAGTCGTTAAGCGTCTGCCTTCGGCTCAGGTCATGATCTCAGGGTCCTGGGATCGAGTCCCACATCGGGCTCCCTGCTTGGCAGGAAGCCTGCTTCTCCCTCTCCCACTCCCCCTCCTTGTGTTCCTGCTCTCGCTATCTCTCTCTGTGTCAAATAAATAAAATCTTAAAAAAAGAAATAAATAAAAATAAAAAAAATAAAACCCAAGACGGTCTATATCATTTATAGGCTCAACGCCAAATGAAAATGTAGAACTCCATGTTTAAAAATCATTAATGGTTTTAAGATGGTAATGTCAGAGTGCTAAATCCAACTCAGGACCCCTCTAAACACAGGACTTCTGTGGCTATTCAGATCGTATGCCCTGAAGCTTGCCCTCCCTAAGGCCTATGGTCTTTATTTATAAAATCACTATGACTCTATGTACCTAGCCTGAGCTGTGGAAATCTTATGATGTTCAAATTGGATGTTGGTATATTTTGTAAATTATGAAGAATAATACTAATATAAAGAGTTGCTAAGGTTTACTCTTCAGTTTAACTAGATAATCCAATAGGAGCATATTTTCTCACCTGTGTGTATTAGATTATTTCCATGCTTTTTTTTGGATCTCAGTCTCATGAAATTTTATTAAAAATAATCACAATTCATGCTACAACAGATTTTTTTGAAAGCCAAATATATTTGGAAATACATAAGGACAGTGTGTGTGTGTGTGTGTGTGTAAATCTAAATGTCAAGAGAGGTGTGAGTTAGAGATATAGATTTGGGAAATAGAATGAAAAGCACGTGTTTATGGAAATTATTAAGGGAGGTCATTAAGGGGAGAATGAGTGAGTGACTCATAAACAGATTGATAACTAGCTTGTCCCAAAAGCATTTGAGGTAGCTAATAGTAAATAGGCAGATGACAGAGAAACAGAGTAAACAGAGTATTGCACTGGAATTCCTTTTGATTTTCTGTGATGCCTACTACCATTCTAAAACAATGCCACATCCCCATCAGAGATGATCAGAAGGAAAATAGAGAGGGTTGGACAAGGTATCAGATCATATGTAAAAACAAAGGGAGTGACATTTATCTTTCCTTTTACCACGTTGATCTATTTTTTCTCCTGTTTTAATATCATTAATTACCTAAGATACAGGAAAGTGCAAGAGCTTTTGAGCCTCTGAGTTTAAAATAAAAAGAAGAAATGTGAAAAACAATCTATCCTTTTCAACACATGCTTCCTTTAGAAATGACCAAATATCTGATCATTTTATTCCAGGTCCTATAAATGTCTCACCAATATTACAACAGTAAACTTTCTCCTGCTTGTAACCTTTTCACTGTTTACTGGGTCCTCCAAACTGCTTCCTGAGTGAGCTTTATACTCTCTGGCTCTGCTCAAACCAGACCTAACTTAATGCCTACTTTACATAGCCTTCAGATAAATCCCAGATTGCTGTTGGGGACCCTCACAGTGTGGTCCAGCTTACCTTTTTTCACCTTTCACTGTTTTCACTGAATCACCTCAGATTCTAGTTCCGCTGAACCGTTTATAATTCCTCAAACATTTCACATCCTTCCTAGTTTCCAGGCCTTTACATCCAATTTCCCTCTGCTTAGATATTATATTCCACTTCCCCAGCCAGCAAACTACCTTTCCTCTAAAACTTACACAAATATTCTCTCCTCTGTAGTTAGCACCCTGCTGAGTTTCCGAAGCAGAATAACTCCTGTGGTTTTTCATGAGACTTCTATGAATACCATGTGTTATTAGCCAGCTTTGCCATGACAACAAACCACCCAATACCTTGTGCTTAAAAAACAAAACAAAACAAAACAAAACAAAAAAAGAAAAAAGAAAGATTGTCTGAAACTCTTTACCAGGCAGCAGTTGGCAGTTTGTTGTAGACATACTTCTCTTGCCTTCTTCCTTTAGATTTCAGATAGTGGTTTCTCCTTAAAGAGATTAAAAATAGGTCTAACAACAGAAAATTAGTGTTGGGGTATTTAGAATATGAGTAGTCAGTGAGGGCCTTTTTTAAAATTTCTGTGTCATGGACCATTTCCTTTCTTCTCTCTGGCTAATGAAGGCCTTTTTTTAATGGGTGATTTTGAAAACAAGTATCTGAAGGAAAAGGAGGGGCTATCTTTCTGTAAAGGAGGAGAAAAGCATACCAGGCAGAGGTAATAAATACAAGAGAAGTAAAACAGGGACCGGCCTGGAATGCATCACTGGAGAAGGCTGGATTGAGGAGTGAGAGATGAGGAAAAACAGGCAATCAAGGACCACCTCTCTTTCTCTCTCTCTCTCTGTTTTTTGAAAAACCAGAATAATTATTTTTGTGTTTTATGCTAATTATGGTGGAAAACCATTGGATAGTTTTAAGCAGATATGATGAATGTAATATATGTTTGTAAAAGAATACTGGCCACTGGGTAGGGAATGTATTATGGTAGGGTATTATTGTAGGGAAAGAGGAAGGAAAAAAAGGCAAAGTTAGGAAGCTACTGCAGTGGTTCAGATGATAAACAATCATGGCTTATACTGAGGTGGTAACAGTGGACCTAGAGCATATGAGGAAGGGGTAGAACCTTGATAAGGGCAAGAAGAGTTTGTCTTCATAACAGATGGAAGGCGGTATATATTGGTTGTAGTGACATGGAGGATTGAAGGATTTCTGTTATCTGTTGCTTGTACATTTGTAACAGAGTAACAGAGTATATGACAACAGCTGACTGTTAGGGGATTTCTTAAAAAAATAGAAATCTGAAGAAAGAGATGAATTAACATAGTTATTTGGGGGAATATGACAAAATGTTTAGGGAAGTGTACCAGAATTTCCAGGTAGTGTTAAAGACTCATCTGAGTTTTGTCATCAAGAATTTATAGTGAAACAAGTCAACTTGGTTTTGTGTTTTACATCTATCAATGTCCATTTCTCCTGTAGCTGATGGATAGTTCAATTTAACTACAGTCATAGGTTTTGTTTTCCAGGTTTGCACAACAGAGGAAGGAAAGATGAAGCATTAGAAATATTTGCAAAGCAGTGTTTGTAATTCTGCATTACATATTCTAAGAAAGGAAGGAAGGGATTAAGGATGGTGAACAGTACTGAGGTGCCTTAGTCCATTCAGGCTGCTATAACAAAAATGCTATAAACTGGGTGGATTCTAAACAGCAAACATTTGTTTTTCATAGTTCCGTAGTCTGAGAAGTCCAAGATCATGGTGCCGGCAGATTCAGTGTCTGGTGAAAGCTAATTTCTACCCTGATGGCCTTCTTTTCACTATAACCTCACATGGTGGAAGGAGGCAAAAGAGCTATCTGAAACCTCATTTATAAGGGCTCTAAAACCATTCATGACTGCTCTGTCTTCATGACCTAATTACCTCCCAAAGGCTCCAGTTCCTTTTACCCTCACCTTGGGGGTTAGGAGTTCACACATGAAGTTTTTTTTAAAGATTTATTTATTTATTTTAGAGAGAGAGTGTGTGTAAATGGGGGTGGGGGGCAGAGGGAGAGGGAGAGAAGAATCCAAGCAGATTCAAAAATTTCAAAATTAGAAAATTTTTCAAATTTTCTAGTTAATGCACCTAACCTTCTTATATACCCCAAAGAATAATTGAAGCTGGTTGAAATCCTCCACATCATCAACCTGGGCTCTGATATAACTTTCATGAGGCTGAACACAGACACTCATTGAAAAGTGAGTCAAACAGCTGAATTCAGTTAAGACAGCTGCATCTCTTAAACACTTGCACTTGCATTTCAATAAATCTCAATTTCTAAAATATAGTCTTTCGACAAATTTGAGATAGTTTTCAATATGTTTTCCCTGTGAAAACTTAAATTTCAAAATTTTTTAAGCCCATAGAAAAGCATAGAAAATATACAAGAGACATGTGTATAAGTTCCTCCCTCAATTTAACAATGATTAACAGCTCCCCATTCTTTCCCCTCAGCTTTATCAAGATATAATTGTTATAAAACATGGTGTAAGTTTAAGGTGTACAATGTGATGATCTGATACATGTATATATTGTGAAATGTTTACCCCAGTAAGGTTAGTTAAACATACCCCTCACCTCACATAACTACCATTTTGTTGTTATTACGGTGAGAACATTAAAACTCTCACAGCAACTTTCAAGTATACAATATAGTATTTTTAACTATAATCACCATGCAGTACTTAGATCCCTGGAACATACTCATTTTATAACTGAATATTTGTACCCTTTGACCAATATCTTCTCATTGTCCTAACCCTCAGCCTCTGACAACCACCATTCTACTCTCTATTCTACGAGTTCAGTGTTTTTAGATTCCACATATAAGTGAGATCATTACAGTATTTGTCTTTCTCCATCTAACTTATTTCACTTAGCATATTGCCCTCAGGGTCTATCCATGTTGTCACAAATAGCACGATTTCCTTCTTTTTGAGGCTGAATAACATTCCATTGTATTTGTATTCTACATTTTCTTTATCCATTCATCCACTGCTAGTCACTTTGGTTGTTTCCGTATCTTGGCTATTGTGAATAATGCTGCAGTGCACATACAAGTACAGATATCTCTTTGAGATAATGGCTTCATTTTCTTTAGCTATATATCAAGAAGTGGAATTGCTGGGTCATATGGTTGTTCCGTTTTAATTTTTTCAGGAACCTCTGTATTGTTTTCTACGTTGGGTGCACCAATTTATATTTCCACCAACAGTAACAAATGTTCTCTGTTTTTCCACACCCTCACCAACTTTTGTTAGTTCTTGCCTTTTTGATAATAACCATTCTAACATGTGTGAGGTGACATCTCATTGTGGTTTTGATTTGCATTTTCCTGATGATTAGTGATATTGAACACAGTTGCAAGTACCCGTTGGCCATTTGTATTCTTCTTTAAATGTTTGGTCAAATTGACCAGCGAAAACATCTGATCCTGGGTTTTTCTATTTTTGGAAGTCTTTAATTATTTATTCAATTTCCTTGTTATTGGTCTGTTCAGATTTTCTATTTCTTCATGATTCAGTCATGGTGGCTTGTATTGTTTCTAGAAACATCAATTTCCTCTAGGTTGTCCAATTTTTGGTATATAATTGCTCTTAGTCATCCATCATCTTTTGTAATTTCTGTGATTATCAGTTAAAACAACTTTTTCTTTCATTTATGTTATTTATTTGAATCCTCTCTCTTTCTTGGTTAATCTAGCTAAAGTTTTGTCAATTCTGTTTATCTTTTCAAAAACAACTCCTAATATATTTATGTAGGCTTCATGCTCAGCATGGAGCCCAATGTGAGTCTTGAACTCATGATTCTGAGATCAAAGATCTGATCTGAGATCAAGAGTCAGATGCTTAACCGACTGAGCCACCAGGTTGTACCCAAGGTTGGGTACATATATATTTATAATTGTTTTATCCTCTTAATTATCTGACCCCCTTAGCATTATATAATTTCCTTTGTCTCTTTAACATTTTTTAATATTGAAGTCTATTTTGTCATGTAAGTGTAGCTACCCCTGCCTTCTTTTGCATTCCTACACTTTGATCCTGTGAGTGTACTCGAAGGCAGAGTGAACGTCATGTGGGTATAGTATAGTTGTTTTTTATCCATTCAGTCAATCTAAGCCTTTTGATAGGAACATTTTTTTTATTATATTATGTTATGTTAATCACCATACATTACATCATTAGTTTTTGATGTAGTGTTCCATTTACATTTAGGGTAATTATTGATATGTTAGAACTTACCATTTCCATTTTGTTAATGTTTTCTGGCTATTTTGTAGTTCCTTTCTTCTCTTGCTGTCTTCCTTTCTGAAATGATGATTTTCCATAGTAGTATACTTTGATTCTTTTCTCTTTATCTTTATGTATTTACTAGAGGTTTTGGCTTGTTGGTTACCTTACCCTGAGGCTTACTTGAAACACCTATTGATATTTAAGCTAATAACAACTTAACTTCAGTTGCATACAAAAACTCTACCCTTTTACTCCTTCTCACACATTTTATGTTTTTGATATCACATTTACATTTTTTTTTAATTGTGTATCCATTACTCCTGAGTTCTTGCTGAGCTGTTTCTTTTGTGGGGAATGGAGGCTGGGATCTTCTACTTCGCGATCTGGGTGAGATCAATACTCCCTATCCTTTTTTCTTTTTTTTTAATCTTTTCCACTATTATTTGTAGGAATTTTACTGACAATTTATTTCTAAAACATACAGTTTTAAACACTGTATGTTAATGATACTATATTATAATTTCATTAGTAATAATTTACATTAATGATACTATATTATATGAAAGGCAATTTAATATTTTCACTTCATATTATATTTCATATATTTTCATATATTTTAAATTATTGTAAATACCAGTGATGAAGAGTTGCCTTAAATCGAATAGTATAATTGAAATCAACCCCCTGAAGTTATGGTTTTCCAAAAAGGAAGGAAAGGAAGGGGAAGAGAGGGAGGGAAAGGGAGGGGGGAGGAGGGGGGCATGGGATGGGAAAGGGGAAGAGAACACTATTCAGTTCTACCCCTCTGAAATCACATGAACAAGTCTAATTTTAATTCTTGCTAATGGTATTTGCTCTTCTCTTCCTCCATTTGCACATCAGTAATTGCATCAACTCCCATTGTTACTCCTATCCCATGGTTTCTAGATTCTTTATTCTTCTGGAAAGTCTTCCCCTGCTCACACAATTTTTCAGCATCCCTTCTGTCCTTTGGCAACCACAACTATATATAATTTCCAGATGTGGTTTAGCCAGCAGTAATATTGTCTGAACACTGCATTTATTAAGGCAAGCATTCTTACTCTTGTTTACTCAGCCCCTTTTATGGATTTTCTTTTATTATTATGTTATATATTTCAACATCTTCATTACAAATTATGTCTTTGCCTCTATCTGTTTTCCTACACTTTCCTTCTATTCTTATACCAAACAGTGTTCTAGGTTCTAAAGCTTTAAGAAATGACCAAGGTACAGTCTCTGCTCTGAGTGCATTGAGGGGGCTGTTTCTTCTGTGGGAATGCAAGAATCAGGCCCATTTGGCTTTAAATTGCCTAATTTAATTTCTTATGTTTACTAAAGAGTTACAGCACCATCATTTCTCACCCCCACTGCTATTTTTAGTCAGCCATTACTCTTTTTGAAATTTCTATGAAATCAATAGGCTTCTCTGAAGGGCCATTCTTCTTGATATGAAAACAAATTCATCTCTACTCCCCTTAAAAAATGTTAAGATTTATCTCTAGAAAGTTATCTGCCAATATCATTTTAATGTGCTAGAGAGGTCTTTTAAATCAGAAACTATTGGATTTTTTTACTTTTTACTCTATGTATTTTATTTGTTAAGGTAAGTGTTTCCATAAAGCCTTAAGAAAAAAAAAAAAAGACAAGTCATAATTTTGTGACTTGCTTAATTCAGGTCCAGAATCATAGATGCAGGGGCAGGAAAGTACTTTGGAGAGAGTTCATGGATAACTTTAACAGAAATGGTAAATAAGGTCATTCTTTTTTTTATGCGCTCAACCATGGTTTGCACAAATTTTACTCCAAAAGCCAATTGTGTGCACATGTACGGGTATGCATAAACAAAATCTTTTTCATGTTACTGTGTCTGAATATGAGTAAATATATTGGGACTGCCTTGGTTTCCCATCCAGCTTCCCTAAACTTATCTACACTGACCCAACTTTATCTCCTTCACTGTATTCTCCAGGGAAGCAGTGCTTCTCTTTATATTAATAGGGTGAACTTTAAATGCCAATTCCTGAATGCCAACCTGTCTTAATATTGTGGGGTTCTTGATCCACCATTATCTCATTCCTTTCCATTACCTCCAAGCCCTTTCTCTGTTGGTTTGTTTTCCTTTGGCTATACTAATCCTCCAGATTTTTCCCTCCTAGGCCAAAAAATTCATCCTCCTCCTCATATAATCATCATTTTTCTCTCTTTGTCTTGCCAGCCATGCCTACACTGTGTATTTTTATTAATTTTTCTCCTGCCATTTCACAGGCCACTGGTAGCTTCTACCAAAACTACTCTATTGAAGCAATTAGCTTTCATGATGTCAACAGTTACATCTCAGGTGCTAAATTCAGTGAATTCTCTATAATCCTGGTCTATATTGGTAGTATTCAACACTATCAACCAATTTTTTCTCTCCTAAAACTCCTGCCTTCAATAACATTCCTTCTGTCACTAAATTTTCTTTGTCTACTTACCCTTAGTCTCCTTCAGATGTATTTTCCGTTTCCTATGGTGTTCTCACTTCTGCCATTATATAGCTTTGATTTGATCTATGTATAAATGACTTCTGAATCCATAAATTTAGCCTTGAGATTCCCCCAGGCTCTACGTGTATATACCTTAACTGCCTTTTGGATATTTCTACCTGAATACCCCCAAAGACATATCCATTTCAGAATGTTCAAATTATCAATATACTCCTATCCTTCTCGAAAAACCTATTTCCACCATAGTTGTCATATGAATTATTGATACCACCTAGTACTCCAAACTCAAAGTCTGGAAATTATCCTTTACTATTTACTCTTTTAACTCTTTACCTCCATTTCAAAACATTTACCCAATTTTGTCAATTTCACTTCCCCAATTTCTCTTTAATATATTTAATTCTCTCCATTTCCACTACCACAATCTTAGTTTACAATTTCTTATTCCTTCTGAGATGTGTCTGTATCTCAATACCATGTGTTTTAACATATTTCGATTTTGTGTTCAGTGCCGTTTTTGCCTTACCTTGGTCCTGTTTTGCTCTCATTAGAGGTGAGTTTCTCACTGTCCCTGGAAAAGTATCTCCCAGGTCACTTTCTTTCCCATCCGAAATAGGACTAAGATCTTATCACGCTGGTTGCTTTTTGTGATGCATGTAACAAATAATCAATTTAAAATGCATTTTAAGAGTTACACAAAGACCTATCACATATAAATATTATATGTGGTTACTAGATTTAAAAAATCTTATATTCAGATGTGCTAAATTCGCAATTCTAATTACCTCTGCATTTATATTTGGGTAATTTATTTATATTCAGCTTGTGGTGTTCTTTTTTATGTATAATAAAGGAATGGTTTGGAATCTTAATTGCTTTCTACTTCAGAGCAGTCTCCCTCATCATGTGTCTGGGTACATTGCTTCCACAAAGGGTATAACAATGGGGTGACAGGAGAGCTGCCACCAGAAGACAGACCTTCTGGCTTCTAAAATGTTATGTTCTTGGAAACAATGAACTGTTGCTCTGACACAGACAATCCCATATTATCATTTAGTCAGAAAAATACTCTCCATGGCAGGAAGAAACTGTGTAAAAAGAACTAATTACAATTGTGAGGCCACATTCTGGAGACAATTAGCACATCACAGGGGTGTATATTTTACATCAAACACCAGATGGGGTAATGTGAGAAGCCTTGCAGTTTGAGGAAATGGCAAAAGTCTTAAGAGCGAGAAACTGTCACTTTAAATGGCCTTTCTTTAGAAGAAATCTTAGCAGAAAAAAAAGGAGATGTGAGTATAAGCAAGCAAAACCTCTTGAGAGCTCTGGGGAGGTAATCTTAACACGTAGGAAGAAAATAAGATCCCTGATTTATTCCAACCTACTTTCAGCACACTTCCACTTCCTGAGTTTTCAGCTGTAAAGTAATAACATGAATTGGCAAGTATACACATTCTATGAAACACTTTGATTTTTTTTCTCATTGTCCTCACAACAAATCTGTAGACAATGCAGTGTTGGTGATCCCTGTATTGGAAGGGAGACATGGAACCTCAGAAACATTGAGCACCTTGGTCAAAGTCAGGCAAGTGAGAGAACTACAATTTGATTTCAGACCTTCTGACTCCAAATTCCATGTCCTTGTTCTTTTTACTGAGTGACAGGGCCTGAGGAACAGTTCTCCTCTAGGCTTCATACTCTCAGAGAAAACTTAGCCTCATAAATATTTTCACTCCCAAGAATATCAAAGGTCAGCTTACTCAGTGCATTCTGTTGATGTGACCTGTCAGCATATTGCCTCAGTGCTTCCAAATCTGAGGAAGCTTGACCATAAATAAATAACATCCTAAACAAGGCTTAGCCAGGGATGGCTTCTCTGGAACCGTAAAGATGCTGATGCAGCCAGTTATGGAAGAAGCTCACACTCCATTAAAATGATGTCCTCATTTGTTTTTATTAAGATAAATCTACATAATTTATTTTAAATAATTTATGTCTCATTGACAGCAACAGAGAACAGTTTACATGCTGCTCTGAAAAAGTTCACAGCAACTGTTTCTTTTTAAATAAGCTGTTTAGGGACACCTGGGTGGTTCAGTCAGTTAAGCATCTGCCTCCAACTCAGGTCCTGATCTCAGGGTCCAGGATTGAGCTTGACTTGGGCTCCCTGCTCAGCGGAGAACCTGCTTCTCTCTCTCCCTCTGCCCCTCCCCCCATCTCTCTCTCTCTCAAATTAAATAAATAAATAAGCTTTTTATTTAATGTCTAAGTTTTGGTTGAATGACATTATGGATGAACCTGTATTGAATTTAATCCTTCTTTTAGGTGCTTCATTTCCTTAGTGTCCAGATGTTTCACAATTAGTCAGAGGCAAATATTACTCTGTTTTTATTAGTGTGTATAGCTCTGGAAGACAAGGCAAGAAGCTCCCAAATCAAGATGGGCCTTCTGGAGTATTGAACTTACACACGTTTACAATCCACTGACTATTTTTGTTGCAGTTTCTCTGACTAAGATTCTCTTTCTCTATTTCAAACACTACTCAGCTTGTAAAACTCACTAAAGTTACTGCTCTTCTCTTGAAGCACTCCCCTATTGCCCCTGCTATGAATCATCAGGTTCTGCTCTGCACTCCCACACTCTGCATATTCTAAGAGAATATGTTTATCACTATTTGTGTCTGCCTTTCCCTCTGCTATACTGATTGAATTACGTTGTTACCTTCAATAGTAATCAGCCCAGTACCATGCAAATTGTTGATCCTCAGTAAGTGTCTATTGTATAAATGAAAATGAGATATGATGTCATACCTCTAGAAGATATGACTATTTTCTTGAATTTCAACTAGCCTGATTGATTTCTCTCTATTTTTAGTCATGAGATTTAGGAGGGATTAATGAGTCATTTCTTGACAGGTAAGGGTGTTGTTTCCCACTCATTAATTCTTATCATGTGCACATCCATTAGGGAGGACTATACATGTAGAAAGGCAAGAATAAGAGGCAAAAGTATATGACTGTTGCATATCCTGAAACTCCCTCCATGTATGACACTCTCCAACAAATAAACTACTTACTATAGGGGCGCCTGGGTGGCTCACTTGGTTAAGTGTCCAACTCAGTTTCAGCTCAGGTCATGATCCCAGGGTCTTGGGATCGAGCCCCACATCAGGCTACCTGCTCAGAGAGGCGCCTGCTTCTCCCTCTCCTCCCTGCTCTTGCTCTCTCTCGCTATCTCTGTCTCTCTCTCAAATAAATAAATAAAATCTTTTAAAAATTAAAAAATAATTTTAAATATAAATAAATAAATAAATAAATAAATAATAAATAATAAACTACTTACTTCAGTCCCAGCACATCATGTGGACTTGAAACTTTGTGATTTTTGTGTGCCAGTAATTGGATGAAAGTTCCTTTCCCCTTCTATCTGGTGATTTTCCTTTTTCTTTTTTCTTTTTTTTTAAGATTTTATTTATTTGAGAGAGAGAGAGAAAGAGAAAGAGGATGACTGGGGGGGAGGGGCAGAGGGAAAGGGAGAAGCAGATTCCCCGCTGAGCAGGGAGCCCGACATGGGGCTCCCTCAGCGGAAGGCAGACACTTAACCAACTGAACCACCCAGACACTCCTCTGGTGATTTTTCTATTCTAAGACTCAGTTTTTCTGTCACCTCCTATGTATAGTCTTCCCTAATTCCTGAGAATTAAAGAATTATGCCTTTTTAGTGCTGTCAAAGCACTCTGGAGATTCCTCTACTATGAAATTGATACAATGTTTTATACTTTTTGGATTACATGTCTGTATCTTCCCATAGATTGTGAATTCCATTAGGAGTGAAACCATATATTATTTTTCTTTATAGTGCCAGGCTCTTCCATAGGGCCCGACACAAAGTTAATACTCAGTAACTGCTTAATGAATTGATGATTTTTTTTAATTTTATTTTTTTTAATTTAATTTTATTATGTTATATTAATCACCATACATTACATCATTAGTTTTTGATAACAGAAAATATATACCACCTCTATAGGCAAATTACTTTATTAGGCACTGATAGAGAATAAAAAATGACTCAAACAAGGCCAAGTGCTATAAAAACTTTCATTAGAAGACATGGATATGAGGATGAAAAAATAATTGGGGTAGGATCCTCAGTTGTGCCTCAAAATATGAGAAATCCCATGGACAGAGGGGATGGGGAGAGGGGTAGAAGAGACAAGGCCATTCCAGGTTAAGGAAACAGCAGGTTTTCACTGGAAGCTTTCCTGAATTGAGTTAAAGGTAAATTCCATTAAATGTAAATAAAACTGCATGACTTTAAAGGAAACAATACACGATAATTAAAGTAGATTAAAACTAGAGGCAACCTTCTGTGAGCCCAAATATATTTAGTGTAGTTTGGAATTCACTTTACGTACAAAAATTCAGACAAGTTGTTGAAGAAAACAGAATAGCACACTTACTTTGCTATTTAAGCTGAATTGAGATCCTTCAAAATGGGAGGATAAGCATCTCTCTAGTTTCCTGGAGAAGCCTAAGCCCATGCCTTGCCCAGGAAGCAAAAGAGGATGTCCTTCACTCTGTGCTGAACAAAACAGTATTTCTGGTGGGCTGCTTTGGTAAGATCAGTGTGCTTCCTGCATCAGCTCCAGAATGCACTATCAAGTTCATTCATGAAAATTGCATTTAAAAGACTCACAGAGACTGTGGCAAGGTGACCCCTAGCACTTTTGCTGAAATACAGTTACTCAGAGATTTCCAGTCATCAAAGGACAAAGAAGCTGTTTGAGAAAATAATGGTTTGTGTGTGGTGGTGGTGGTGGGGGGGTGTCCTTTGATCACTAGCACAGGGATGTATCAAAAACAATCTGTATCCTGTTTGGCTTTGACCCGGTGGAGAAACTTCAGGGAAGGTGCTGGAATATGCAGGCAGGCATGGTAAAACTTTAAAACATTCTGTATATGGAGAATATGTGAGGTAGAAGAGCAGGAGCCAGAGAGTGACTGAAGTGAGGAGTGGGGCTAGAAAAGGTAGATATTGGGAGGAAGGCAGTGGCAAGCGTTAGCACAAGAGTGGGAACTGGAGTCTGTTCCTCTGGGAGCCATTCCAGAAGCCAGTCTCCACCACCATGTTCCAGTACACTTGGGATGTGCCAAAATTTGTTACCAATAAAATATCACACTTACTAAATGATTTATTTTGTAAATAAATAGATACAGGACTATTCTTAAAATAGCATCGCACTCAAAAATCTGCCTTCCAATAGGGTTTCTAGAATGGAGAAGTCCTAAAGTTGTATCTGGAATACTGCTTTTATCTACATCAGTGGTTCTCAAAGTGAGATCTAAAGACCAATGGCATTGCCATCACCATGGAACATGTTAGAAGTACAAAGTTTCAGGTAGACTTAATGAATCATAAACTTTAGGGATGAGGATCAACAATCCATGTTTTAAAAACCCTCCAGGTGATCAGATGCACACTAAAATGTTTGGGAACCACGATCTGGAAGTCTGTAGCAATTGCTTAATGTGGGTGCACTTTTAATATTAGCATGCTTACAAAGTATATTTATGAATTCATACCAAAAATTTAAACATACAACACTATTAGTTTTATCTCTCTAAAAGATTGACTTGTGCTTCTTAAAACTCTGGATAAAGTCGTATAGAGACCATCTTCTTTTTGTGTAAATGATGAAAGTCCACTGTTTTTTAAAATTAATTAATTAATTAATTAATATTATTATGTTCAATTAGCCAGCATACAGTACATCATTAGTTTTGATGTAGTGCTTAATGATTCATTAGTTGCATATAACACCTAGTGCTCATCACCACACCCAGTGGCCTCCTTAATACCCATAACCCGATTATCCCATCCCCCCAACCCCCTCCCTTCTGTAACCCTCTGGTTCCTGGAGTCCAGAGTCTCTCATGGTTTGTCTCCCTCTCTGGTTTCTTCCCATTCAGTTTTACCTCCCTTCCCCTGTGGTCCTCCATGCTATTCCCTATGTTCCACATATGAGTGAAACCATATGATGATTGTCTTTCTCTGCTTGACTTATTTCACTTAGCATAATCCCCTCCAGTTCCATCCATGCCGATGCAAAATGTGGGTATTCATCCTTTCTGATGGCTGAGTAATATTCCATTGTATATATGAACCACATCTTCTTTATCCATTCATCTGTTGAAGGGTATCTTGGCTCCTTCCACAGTTTGGCTATGGTGGACATTGCTGCTATGAACATTGGGGGGCATGTGCCCTTTCTTTTCACATCTGTATCTTTGGAATAAATACCTGGTAGTGCAATTGCTGGGTCATAGGGTAGCTCTATTTTTAATGTTTTGAGGAACCTCCATACTGTTTTCCAGAGTGGCTGTACCAGCTTACATTCCCACCAACAGTATAAGAGGGTTCTCCTTTCTCCACATCCTTGTCAATACTTGTTATTTCCTGTCTTGTTAATTTTTGCCATTCTAACTGGTGTAAGGTGGTATCTCATTGTGGTTTTGATTTGTATTTCCCTGATGGCTGGTGATGTTGAACATTTTTTCATGTGTCTGTTAGCCATGTGTATGTCTTCTTTGGAGAAATGTCTGTTCATGTCTTCTGCCCATTTCTTGACTGGATTATTTGTTTTTTGGGTGTTGAGTTTGATAAGTTCTTTACAGGTCTTGGATACCAGCCCTTTATCTATAATGTCATTTGCACATACCTTCTCCATTCCATGGTTTGCCTCTTAGTTTTGTTGACTGTTTCTTTTGCTGTGCAGAAGCTTTTTATTTTGATGAAGTCCCAAAGTTCATTTTTGCTTTTGTTTCCCTTGCCTTTAGAGACATGTCTTTTTTTTTTTTTTTCTTAAGATTTTATTTATTTATTTGACAGAGAGAGAGACACAGTGAGAGAGGGAACACAAGCAGGGGGAATGGGAGAGGGAGAAGCAGGTTTCCCGCTGATCAGGGAGCCTGATGGGGGGCTCAACCCCAGGACCCTGGGATCATGAACTGAGTTGAAGGCAGACACTTAACGACTGAGCCACCTAGGTGCCCCTAGAGATGTGTCTTGAAAGAAGTTGTTGTGGCCAATGTTGAAGAGATGTTATTGACTATGTTCTCCTCTAGGATTCTGATGGATTCCTGTCTCACATTGGGGTCTTTCATCCATTTTGAGTTTATCTATGTGTATGGTGTAAGAGAATGGTCCAGTTTCATTCTTCTGCATGTGGCTGTCCAATTTTCCCAGCACCATTTATTGAAGAGATGGTCTTTTTTCCATTGGATATTCTTTCCTGATTTATCAAAGATTAGTTGACCATAGAGTTGAGGGTCCATTTCTGGGGTCTCTATTCTGTGCCACTGATCTATGTGTCTGTTTTTGTGTCAATACCATGCTGTCTTGATGATCACAGCTTTGTAATATAGCTTGAAGTCAGGCATTGTGTTGCCCCAACTTTGGTTTTCTTTTTCAACAATCCCCTGGCAATTCGGGGTCTTTTCTGGTTTCATACAAATTTTAGGATTGTTTGTTCCAGCTCTGTGAAAAATGTCAGTGGTATTTTGATAGGGATTGCTTTGCAAGTGTAGATTGCTGTGGGCAGCACAGACATTTTCACAATGTTTATTCTTCCAGTCCATGAGCATGGAATGTTTTTCCATCTCTTTGTGTCTTCCTCAGTTTCTTTCATAAGTGTTCTGTAGTTTCTAGAGTATAAAACCTTTAGGTTAGGTTTGTTTCAAGGTATCTTATGGTTTTTGGTGCTATTGTAAATGGAATCAATTTCTTAATTTCTCTTTCTTCAGTCATATTGTTAGTGTATAGAAATACAACCAATTTC
>NC_138369.1:124760485-124821810 GCF_054177405.1 Leptonychotes weddellii
ATCCTGTCACATTGCTGAATTGCTGTATGAGTTCTAGTAACTTGGGGGTGGAGACTTTTGGGTTTTCCACATAAAGTATCATGTCATCTGTGAAGAGAGAGAGTTTGACTTCTTCTTTACCAATTTGAATGCCTTTTATTTCTTTTTGTTGTCTGATTGCTGAGGCTAGGACTTCTAGTACTATGTTGAACAAAAGTGATGATAGTGGGCATCCCTGTCATATTCCTGACCTTAAGGGAAAAGCTCTCAGTTTTCCCCATTGAGAATGATATTCACTGTGGGCTTTTTGTAGATGGCTCTTATGATATTGAGGTATGGGAAGGCCCCTGTTTTTTACTTTGCAAGAGTGAACTGCTGGAGAATAAGGGGACGACATAGCAATCATGATTTTTGTGAATACTATCAGACTGAAAACTAGAAAGACAACTCGCCACTAATAAGCTTAATGACATTAGAGGCCCAGATTTTATGAGTCAGCTCCTTAGATAACTCCAGAGATCCAGCCTTGGGTGTGCAGAAAAACATATATAACTAAGAAAAGAGGGCTATACTTTTTTTTAATGTAAAAATTCTAGTTAAAAGTTTTTATAAAAACTTCTGATTTTTAAAAAAAAAAGTCTCAGGCAAAACTGAGACTAACTTCAAGTATGACGTCAATTTTTTCCCCTATCCAAGCAACCACATAAAGCCAGAGTCTGATGATGAGAACTGAAAAATACTATGGCCTAAAAAAATGAGCATGCAAGCATAACTGTGTTTGTGTAAGCATTAATACATGATAGCAAACACACTTAAAATGCCATAAAGGTTTCCTGTGTGTATTCTGTGCTAAATGAAGTCAAAGGCTAAATGAATCCAGTCCCCAAGAGTTCCATATAACTAGAAAATCTGCAGTGTATCACTGCAGTTAGAAAATGGTTATTTTTAAGTTTGCCTATTGAAATCTCCTGACTGTGTGCATGTAGATTCCATTAAAGTTCATAGACGTTGCTCATACAATCAGTGAGAGACATGCAGCCCCCTAATGTTTTCTGTAATGAACTCTGATGCAGCAGGATGGGACTAATAATTACACAGCACAGAATCTGTATTAGATTGCTTTCCCAGTTGATGACTATCTGGTAACTGTGCGACACAGTATATGCCTTCTGTTTGAAGATGAGGGCAGGGATATTTTTGCAGACTGAAATTTAGACACAGAGCTAAATTCCCAGCCTATTTCTGGTTAAAGAATATGAATAGATAATTCTTATAAATGAAAAACAAACAGTCAGTTGGTATTTAAAGTGAAATGAAATAAAATATCTGAAATAATAATAGCTGTCTTTTAATAAGAGAAAAAATGTGATAAAATCAAACACAGTTAAGGCTACAGGGATATCACCATATCTTTTTTTTTCTGTGTAAATATGATAGAAATATGGATCTCTTTATGGAGAATGTCCTGACAATATTGCAATGAAAACTGCAAGGTGTCATTTTATATCTTTCTAGAAATACACTATCAGTAATTTATTTTAAATAAATAATTAAAAAAATTAAAAAATGAAATAGATAAAAGCATGCATTGTGGTGACATTTTGGCTAAATCTTTTTAATGCAGCCAGATCACTTTCTGTTCTATACTTCCACTGAAGTCTAATAGAGAAAGGTAAAAAAAATGAGAAATATGAAATGCAATTAATTTTTCATAAACTGAATACATATATATATATTTTTTTGTTGTCATTGAGATTTGTCATTTTAATGGCTGTATAGTATTCCACTACATGAAAAGACAATAATGTTAATGGACATTCCAATAAAATATGCTGCTATAAGTATTCATGTATATTTAAAAATAAACATAATATGCATTTCTGTTGGATAAATACCTAGGTATGGAATTCCTGGATTATAGGGTATCAAATAGTTTCCAAAGTATTTCTACAAACTTAAACTTCAAACCAGCAGGCACAAGATTTCCAGTTGTTCATAACCTGGCTATGTAGTGGTATTGCATTTTGGCTTTGATCTGTATTTCTTTTATGACCTGAATATTTAGCATCTTTCCATTTGGCTATCTTCTTTTGTAAAATGCTTTTCAGGTCTTTGCTCATTTTCCTATTGGTTTGTCTGTCATTTTACCATTGTTTTATTTTATATATTCTAAACATAAAACTTTGACACATATGCATGTATTGCAAATATTTATCTGATGCTATGTCTTCCCTTCTCATTCTCTTAAAACTATCTTTTAATGAACAAATGGCCTTAATTTTAATTTGTCCAATTCATCTATTTTTTTTGCCTACCAGTTTTTGTGTGTTCTCTTTATGAAAGCCTATCTCAATTCATCAATAAATTCTCCTCTGTGTTCTTCAAAAAGCTTTATTTTTATATTTATGTCTTTAATTTATCTATCATATGTGAACATTTGTATATGGCATGAGGTATTGAACTGTCCCGGTACTATTTACTGAGAAAAATCACCTTTCCCCCACTACACTGCAGTATCACCTTTGCAATAAACTAGGTGACCATATTTGCATGGTCTGGACTCTATTTTTTGTCAATTTATCCATTCTTGTACCAATATAATACTATTATTATAGCTTTGTAATAAGTATTGATAGCCATTAATGCAAATCTTCCAAATTTATTTGTCTTCAAAATGGTCTCATAATTCTTTGCTGTTTGTGTTTCCATATAAATTTAGTATCAGATTTTAATCACCCTCCTACTAAAACTAATTTAGGGAATTTGGGGTTTCTGATTGACACTACATTTTTGATTCACACATCAATTGGTGGGAAATTGACATTTTTATACATTGTCTCATCCAATCCATAAACATGGCATTTCTTTACATTTCTCTAGGTTTTTTTTTTAATTTTGTTTGGTTTTGTTTGTCTATAATATTGTATAATTTTCTGTTAAAAGTCCTGAATATCTTTTGTTAGGTGTTCCTAAGTATTTTTTATGTTATTATAAATAGTATCCTTTTTAAAATTAAAAAAAAAAAATGTTGCCACTGCATTTCAACGCAGTTAACTTTATGTCCAGCAACCTTACTACATTTATTTATCAATTCCAATACTTAGATTTTTGAATTTTTAGATTTCTTACTTACAAAAGAATATCATCTGTAAATAATGATAATTTTTTTCTCCTTTTCTATGCTTTTATTTTCTTTTCTAGTAATCACTAGATTTCCAGTAAGGTGTTAAAAAATAGTGCTTATAGCAGGCATTATTGTCTTATGGGAAAAGCTTTTAATAATTCATCATTAACATGATGCCTGCTATCTTATATTTTTAAATTTCTTTTATTTTTGATTTACAAAATGATTTATCATTACATAAAGTTAACTTGCACTAATACTTGGAGAATGCAGTATATAGTGTAACCTCTCCTTTGGCAGGTTTCCAGATGTGTAAAAAAACAGGAGAAATACATTATAAAGGTAAAATGTTTTCTTATACTCTTATCAGCATTTTAGCAGTCTAGGGAATAAGTATTCTCATTTATTTCTGTAGAGATCATCTTAGTAACAAAATTATGCCAAAGTATTATTTTATTCATATTTTTTCTAATTCTTATTGTTGAAAGAGTATAAGTATTTTTTCAAATGTGTTTTAGTTTTATCAGTATTGAAATGAGAATCCTTATTGACTGTATTTTCCAGAGAATCAGATGGAAAAATTATTTTCCCTGTAAGTGTGGTAGATCTATATAAAGAAAGCAAAGGAAAATTTATCCATGCAAGACATTCAGTCAGACTTTCTGGAGTCATGGAAACAAAACTTTTGCATTTATAGGCAATTAAAAAAACTGATTTAAATAAACCATTTTGTGTCACTGATGTCAGTAAAATTAATTATTGCTATGAGATTTAGGATTTTTTTTCCTAAAGTAATTCAAAACTTAGGGTTCACCAGTATATAAACTTGTTATATTGGTTCCTATTTGTGTACTTTATAATCTATCATTCAAAGCAAGTGGCTTGAATTTCAATGAAACTCTAATTTTCTGTGACCTTACTCTGCTGATTTTCAAAATTACCTTGGCCTCATGCCAGCCAAAAAATGCTTATTAAGTGACAGACTTTCCTGCTTAACAATATTAAAAGTAAAAACAATCATTTCTTGATAGATTTCAGATTAAGAAGAGACAAGTTCTTTATCTTGTCTGGATTCCTTTATATTTTCTAATATTATGTATGAAGTAATAAAGTACTAGAGGGATGAACTATCCTCTGCAAGGTCAAAAAACTTGTAACAGTCTTTATTTAACTTACCAAACTGATAGCATTGAGATTTGCTTTCCAAAATCCCACACTTCAGTAAGTTGAAGAGGACCTTTTAGCTTTAAGCTGCAAAACCTGAGAAACCTGATGTTTCATGATAAATAACAGTATGAATATTTACTGTAATCCTAGACTCAGGATGTGTGCTGTAGCTATTGCTTCTATTGAGGCAATGCACACATATATGTACACACATAGATACATAAAAATAATTAAAATCATGTAGTAGAGGGGGACAGTGGGAAGAAGGAAATATGGAAAGAAATGATGGATTTAAAATATACTGAAATAAATTGTGCTATCTAAACATCTAGGCCTCATTTCTATTCTATTTCAATTCAATGACATAATTTAAAAAGTATCTTCCTACTTTATCTTCTCCTCTTAATTGGCTTTTACAAAATACTTGCACGTCTCTGTGCTAACCGAAGGATATTCACTCTGTAACAGCTTGTCTTTTACTTATGTAGATTTCAAAGATGTACTGTCTTAATTTGGAAAAAAAATAAAAAAAGAGAATCTTGAAATTTTAATTATTCGGGATCAAAGCAATGGGTTTTGTGGAGAAGAATGAGATTTGATAGGCTAGAAGATAATCAGCAGATCAAACATTAATGAGTATTTGAATATTTTATTGCATATTACAATAGAACATTTCAGTAGGAATCTTTCTTCTATTTTTTCACATCAAGGAGGATCAGTTGGTTGATTTAACATTGAAAGTGTTTTCCAAAGTAGGGTCTACACTATGAAACAGGAGCTTGTGTTATATGACAATGATTACAATTGCGGAAATAGTTCCAAACAAGCCTCATACAACCAAACTCTTCTTATAAGTTTTCTCCATCCTACTCTTGCTCACCACATTATTTGAGTTATTCTAATTTGGGCACTGATTCAATTCTCTAATAGAAGTCACTTTTTTAAAATTTTTTTATTGTTATGTTAATCCCCATACATTACATCATTAGTTTTAGATGTAGTGTTCCATGATTCATTGTTTGTGCATAACACCCAGTGCTCCATGCAGAACGTGCCCTCTTTAATACCCAACACCAGGCTAACCCATCCTCCCACCTCCCTCCCCTCTAGAACCCTCAGTTTGTTTTTCAGAGTCCATCGTCTCTCATGGTTCGTCTACCCCTCCGATTTCCCCCGCTTCATTCTTCCCCTCCCGCTACCTTCTTCTTCTTTTTTTTTTTCTTAACATATATTGCATTATTTGTTTCAGAGGTACAGATCTGAGGTTCAACAGTCTTGCACAATTCACAGTGCTTACCAGAACATATACCCTCCCCAGTATCTATCACCCAGTCACCCCATCCCTCCCACCCCCCCCCCACAGAAGTCATTTTTATATGCTCATGGTCAAGTACCAGTAGATGAAAGTAGGCCAGTAGAAGCAACCACATGATCCAAGTTTATAATTGTAATACATGGACTCTTAACCTCACTTCTTATTCCAGATGTTCAAGCAATATGATGAACATTTAATTAAGCAATATACCTGAGGTGTTATTTTTAACTAACTTTCAAAGTGCGTAAAGATAATGAAAAGTGATTACAAAATCACTTTGGTAATTTTGTGTTTTCTTACCCTCTGGACTTGACAGTCTTTATCTGTGTAGCATTACCTTTTAGATTATCCAGTGTACATTATAGTACATCAAAAAAAATTTTTTTAAGAGAAAGGAATGATGATATGGGTGTAACAAAGCCAATTAATAATCCATTTAAAACAAAAGATAATTATTTAATGGTTGATGTGGATATTTGGATACTTGGCTAAAATCTTCACACTTATTTTGAATATTTTTTAAACAATTTCTAGTTTTTCTAACTGATCATTAACATTCAACTATCTCCTGAGATGATCTTATAATTAACTTTGTATAAAGATTAATGAAATTCTGACCAATAAAAGGCTCCTGAATAAATGTGACCAAGGTGTCAGTTTCTAAATCGTCCAGTGCAAGTTTTGTCCACTGACTATTCCTAGATCTTGTGGCTTAATAACGGAAAAATGTTTGTATGTACACATAGATAACTATAGTGCGAGGCATTTAGAATGATAACATTGTTATGGATATTTTAAAACCTAATAAAAAGTGATTAATCTTGCCAAGTAATATTGAAAAATTGAGAGGCACCATTAAACTTGAAAGTAAACTTAACAATAAATCTGCTCATAAAAAAATTCAGAGGAGAAAATATTTTTAAATCCTGTGTCTAATAAGGGGCTAATATGTAAAGAACCCAACACAGAAAGACAAATAACCTAATTAAAAAGTAGGCAAAAGATTTGAATAGACATATTTCCAAAGAAGATAGACAAATGACCAATAAGCACATGAAAATTTGCTCAACATCATTACCCACTGGAGAAAAGCTACAACAAGATGTTACTTCATGTTCACTAGGATAATTATAATAAAAAAAGTGAATAATAAGTGTTGGTGAGGATGTGGATAAATTGGAACCATCAAACATTGTATGTGGGATTGAAAAAGGGTGCAGCCCCTAGGGAGAACAGTTTGGAGATTGTTTGGAAAGCTAAACATGGTTTTAAAATATGGCCCAGTATTTTCACTCCTAAGTATATACCCAAGAGAATTGATAATGTATGTCTGGACAAAAACTGATACACAAGTGTTTATTTGTTTTTTGTGATATTCATAATATCTCAGAAGTGGATATAGCCAAAATGCTCACTAACTGATAAATGGATAAGCAAAATGGGCTTTAGATAGAATAGTATTCGGACACACAATTGAATGAGGTACTATTACAAATTACAACATGATTGGGGCGCCTGGGTAGCTCAGATGGTTAAGCGACTGCCTTCGGCTCAGGTCATGATCCTGGAGTCCCTGGATCGAGTCCCGCATCGGGCTCCCTGCTCGGCAGAGAGCCTACTTCTCCCTCTGACCCTCCCCCCTCTCATGTGCTCTCTCTCTCTCATTCTCTCTGTCTCAAATAAATAAATAAAATCTTTAAAAAAAAAAAACAAAAAACAAATTACAACGTGATGAACCTTGAAAACATGCTGCTAAGCTAAAAGAAGCCAGAAACAACAGGTCACACATTGTACTATCCCATTTATATGAAACATGCTGTATAGACAAACCCATAGAAATAGAGAGTAGATTAGAGGTTTCTTGGGACTGAGGATAGAGGCAAATGAGTAGTGATTGGAAATGGGTGCAGGTTACTTTTCTGGATGATGAAATGTTTTAGAATTATTTAGTGGTGATTGCACAGCTTTGTGAGTACTTAAAAGCACTGAATCACACACCTATTGGGAGTGAATATTACATATTATAACGAAATCTCAATTAAAAAAGAAATCATTAAAAGTGATTTGACAAGCAGCCCAAATACTTGAAATTAGAGCTGAAATCAGTCTGTATTATCTAAGAAATAATGAAAATATCTGAATAAAATCCCCATGTAAACATCAAATCTAACTCAGGAAGTCCCACTGCAAACCTTATAATTCAGAAGACCTACCACAGGTTTCTTTTAAATAGGAGGTAAACCTATAATTCCTCTTCAGCTTGGCAGGAATTCCCAATTAACCAAACTAAAATTGGCTTTAGAAGTAGACTCTATCAATCTCTTAAATTAAATGTTTATTATATTTTGGATCTTTGGCGAATAAATAGTGGATTTGCTTTTTCACTGAAGCCAAATAAGGAAATTTTTATCCCAATTTTCAAACTCACTCAAACTGAGAACATTCAGCTAAGTAGTAAGAATAAATCAGATTATGGCCAATTAAATTTTTAAGGCTTTCAGATGGAGTCAGCCAAGATGACAACATAAGAGTCTTCTGAATGTCTCTCATCCCAAGGACACATTTAATGTACGGGTATACCCAGAACAATTCCCTCTGAAAGAAATTGAAAAACTAGCTGAGCAACTCTTACACATAACAGGAATGAGAAAGTACACACATCAAACTAGGTAGGTAACCCTGAATCATGAAGAAATAGAAAATCTGAACAGACTTATTAGGAAGATATAATCAGTAATCAAAAACCTCCCAACAAACAAAAATCCAGGAGTAGATGGATTCATTGGTGAATTATGTCAGACATCCAAAGAATTAATACAACTCCTTCTCAAATGCTTTCAAAAGATAAAAGAGGAGTGAAGGAAAATTTCCAAACATATTTTATGAATCCTGCATTACCTTGATATCAAAACCAGACAAGGACACTACAAGAAAAGCAAATTATAGGCCAATATCCTTATGAACATAGATGCAAAAATTCTCAACTTTATATTAGCAAACCAAATTCCACAGTAGATTAAAAAGATCATGTACCACAATTAAGTGGGATAACAAGGATGCAAAGATGGTTCCACAAATGGCACAAAGATGCAAAGATTTGGTTCCACAAATCAACCAATATATCACATATCCACAAAGGATAAAAATTATATAACTATCTCAATAGGGATAGAAAAAGTATTTGATAAAATTCAACATCCACCTGTGGAAAAAAAACCTCTCAATAAATTGGGTATAAAGAGAATTTACCTCAATATGAAAAAAGCCATATGGGACAAGCCCACAGCTAACATCATACACAACACTGAAAAGCTGAAAGCTTTTCCTCTAAGGTCAGGAATAAGACATGGATGCCTGATCTTGCCACTTTTATTCTAAGAAGTCCTAGCCAGAGCAATTAGAAAACAAAAAGGAAAAAAAAGTATCCAAATCAGAAAGAAATAGTAAAATTGTCTCTGTTTGTAGATGACATGATGATATTATATACAGAAAATCCTAAAACTCCACCCAAAAATTCTTAGAATAAACGAATTCAGTAAAGTTGCAAGATACAAAATCTATATACAAAAATCAGTTGCATTTCTAGATACTAACAAATTATCTGAAAGAGAAATTAAGAAAAAAATCCCATCTACCATTTATAGTTGCATCAAAAAGAATAAAACACTTAAAAATAAGTTTAACCAAGGAGGTGAAAGATTTATACAATGAAAACTATAAAACAACGATGAAAGAAATTGAAGAAGACACAAATATATGGAAAGCTATTCCATGTTCATGGATTGGAATAATTATACTGATAAAATGCCCATACAACCCAAAGAAATCTACAGATTCAATATAATTCTATAAAATTCCAATGGCATTTTTAACAGAAATAGAAAAAAGCAATCCTAAAAGAAATACATGTGGAAACACAAAAGACCCCAAGTAGGTAAAGCAATCTTGAGAAAGAAGAACAAAGCTGGAGGTAGCACGTTTCCTGATTGCAAACTATTTACAAAGCTATAGTAATTAAAATAGTATATTATTAGCATAAAACCAGACACAGAGGTCAATAGACAGCCACATGCAAAAGAATGAAGTTGTATCCTTGTACACCATATACAAAAATCAACTTAAAATGGATTAAAGACAAAAGGAACCCATTCACTCTTGCTTGGGGAGTCATGGCTTTGTAAATTATTTCCCATGATCCCTTATTTGCTGCAAATTAAATTTCCTTTGTGTGACAAAAAATAAATAAAATAAAATAAAACAAAATAAAATGGATTAAAGACTTAAACATAAGACCTGAAACTGTAAAACTCCTAGAAGAAAAATTGCAAGGTAAGCTTCTGGACGTTGGTCTTGGCAATGATTTTTTTGGACTTGATATCAATACAAAAACAACAAATGGAAAAATAAGCAAATGGGGTTATGTCAAACTCTTGTACAACAAAGAAAACCATTAAAAAAAGACAACCTAGGGAACTTAGGGAGCCTATGGAATGGAAGAAAATCTTTGCAACCACAAATCCAATAAGAGGTTAATATCCAAAATATACAAGGTACTCATGCAACTCAATAGCAAAAATTCAAAAAACTAATTTATGGGCAAAGGACCTAAGTAGACATTTTCCTAAAAAAGACATAGAAGTAACCAACAGGTGCATGAAAAGGTGCTCAACATCACTAATACTAGAGGAAATGCAAATCAAAACCACAATGAGATATTACCTCACACCTGTTAGGATGTCTATTTTAAAACAGACAAGAGATAGCAAATATTGACAAGGATAAGAAAAAAAGGGAACCCTTGTACACTACTGGCGGGAATGCAAACTGGTGCAGCCACTATGGATAACAGTATGGAGGTTCCTCATATCATCCAGCAGTCCCACTTCTAGGCATACATCCAGAGAAAATAAAACCATTATCTCAAGGAGAGATGTGCACTTGTATGTTCATTGCAGCATTATTCACAATAGTCAAGGTATGGAAACAACCTACGTGTCTGTGGATGGATGAATGGATAAAAACTGTGAGAGATGGGGCACCTGGGTGGCTCAGCAGGTAAAGCATCTGACTATTGATTTTGGCTCAGATCATGATCTCAGGGTCCTGGGATCAAGCCCCACAGTGGGCTCCTGGCTCAGCAGGGAGTCTGCTGGAGATTCTCTCTCCCTCTCCCTCTGCCCAACACCCCTCCACTCTCTCTCTGTCTCTCTTAAATAAATAAATAAATAAATAAATAAATAAATAAATAAATAAATAATAAATAGATAAATATTTTTTTAAATGTGAGAGATAACATACATAATGGAATATTATTTAGCCTTAAGAAAGAAAGAAATCCTGCTATTTGTAACAACATGGATAAAATTGGAGGGCATTATGCTAGGTATAATTAGCAAAACTAAGTGAAATAAGATAGAAAAAAACAAATACTGCGTGGTATCACTTTTATGTGGGATGAAAAAAAAAGGAAAATCTAACTCATAACCTCAGAGAGTAGAAAAGTGGCTGCTAGGACCTAGGGAGTGGGGGAAATGGGGAGAGATCAGTTAAAGGATATAAACTTTCAGTCATAAGATGAATACCTTCTGAGGATCTAATGTAAGCATGGTGACTATGCTTGGTAATAGTGTATTTAATAATTGAAATTTGCTGAGAATAGAAACTAAATGTTCACACACACACACACACACAAACATAGTATGTGAGGTGATAGATGTGTTAATTAACTTGATGGGTGGAATCTTCCACAATATGTATGTATATAAAATCATCATATGTACATATTAAATATCTTATAACTTTGTCAGTTATCCTTCAACAAAGTTGGAGTGGGGAGCCAAAAAATGTTAAGGCTCTTTAAACAGTCATATTTACAGTAAATATCGATGGGTTTTGCAGCAATATAATTTTTGTAATGCACTAAATTAGCTATGGCATTATGACCCCATAGCAATTTATGCAGGATTTTCCAGTACATTCTTGGGGTTGTATGGGGCTAATGATACCCAGACACACCAGCCTGTAGCCCTCTGGCCTGATAAGCAATATAGTCAACCCCCTTGAGATAAGTGTCCAGACTTGGGCATTGTAGAAAAACCTGAAATATTTCTTACAGAAATACCTATTATTACTTATGTATACTTTTAAAACTAGTCAACTTCCACATTGGCACCTGAGTTTTCTTCCTGGAATGCAAATCTGATCATTGCAGAATAAATGCAGAACAGATCAAATCCAGAGAAGATTATCAACTGTATTGATTTTAGTTCTTCCCTCTTATGTAGCTATGTTAAGAGCCCTGGGCTCCTAGCAAACCAGGCTATCTCTCTCTTCTGATGGGTTTCTCTTCCTCCTTTTACCCATTCTGGCTTGATGCTAACTCTCCTGCTGGAGAAGCAAAAGGGCAAGTTGTGTTGACCTGGTCAGGACTAAGCTGTGGGTACGGGGGCTCCTATCAGCCCTCCGTAATTCTCTGCTTCCATTTCTCTAATGAAAGCAGGAATATTTTTTTTTTTTTTTGTCTCATTGAAGTGGTAAATTCTAACATTCTAGTTTGAACGTACTGGTAAGAAAACAGTTTCAGCCTCTAGGCCAAATAAAGTAACTATTCTGATAAAGGAGAACTTAATAGAGTACTGGCGTGTGGGGTCAAAGGCCTAGCTAATAAGAAAATACATATTTACTGGACTTTGTGCATTTCTTTTTCCTCCAGGGACTTTAAGAGGAAAAAGAGTTTTTATGCAGAAGGGCAGAACTAGCATCCATAGCACCCTTTCTTAATAGTATTTAAATACTTGGGATCATCATAATAGTATGTTGATTCCACTCAACCTCTAGCACATGCCCTCTATAAATGCTGTGTGCAAATGCTCTTCCTCCCCTTTATCTAAGTGTGAAACTCCTCTTCCTTCTTCAAGCTGTAAATTACATGTCCCTTTCTCTGGGAAGTCTTTCAGGGAAAAAGAATAGTTTCTCAGCAGCCTATACAAAACTACATTTTACCTTTTATTAAATTGTATTTTAACTCCTTGCTTACATAGCTGTCCATTTCACTTAATTGCAGGTTCCTTGAAGAAAGGAACCATGTCTATACATCTCTAAATTCTCATAACCTAACCTAATGCATTTCACAAAATGCTTATCAAATGACTGGATAGTAAATAGGGATATGAAGTGAAAACTTAAAGATGAGTTGTTTGAATGTTTAAGTGGGATTTAACTGAGTCCAGTTTCTAAGGATACTTGCAATCAGAAATATGGAAAGAGCCAAAAGATGGACTTCATAAAACCTTCTCTTCTGTCCACTCATCAAGATCTATCCACTGTTTCATTTTAAAGGCTATCTCCCACAACTCTGTTATACATATACCTGTTTTTTCTGTACATGTCCCCAAGTTTTGCTTCAGTGTTTTTGCTCATGTTTTCCTTTCAAATACTTCCCTAAAATCTGATGCCCATTTAGTGTATCTCAAAAGTCTTTTCTCCACATTTCCTCATGGAAATGAATATCAGTTACAGTTCATCCAAATAACACATTGTTTGTAACTTCTTATAAAACATTTTTCTTACTCTTTCATGTGCTGTAGTCACTGTAGTGTTCACTGTAAAAGGACACATAAATGTTATCTGTCTGTTGCAGAGTAAATTCTAGAGTAAAGACTGTTCTATTCCTATTTGCATCACTTATTGGCCTGGAAGCATAGAAATTAATAAGTAATTTTTTTTTGAAATTTAATTCATTCAGCAGCTTCTGATTTGAGTCCCAAATAAAATACAAATTGACTGTGTGATCTTGGGTGAGTCAACTTTTTGCTTTTTGTAGGCTTTTATTACTCTCATTTGTAAATTAATATTACTGAATTAAAATACCCTTAATACCTCTTCGGTCTCTAGTATTTTAAGTTTTAAATATTTTCTTTTAACTCTAAAAAACATTATACATCTTTCCTTTTTTATTCCAGGATTGAGTGTGTATATAGAAGGTTTACATTTCCATGTTTCTGAGAAAATCATTGTTTTTTTCTATGAATGAATTTGCCTTATCAATGTAAATTATTATTTTTAACAATCAGCTTTGAGTACCATGAAAACTTGTGCAGCAGGAATAAATCAGAGCCTAGAGGGGAAACTAAAACAGGCAAAATCAGATTACTTTTATGAATAACAATAATGCCAAAGCAAAAAAAAAAAGGACTCTTTCCAATGCTGCTTCCATTTTCCTTAGCATGATTGATTAATGAGTTTAGGGGCATTAATATTTTAAATAATCTTCATTTTTCACTAAGGAGAATGATGACAAATTTTGCTCAGCATATGAATCTAAGAATGATAAAAAGTCACAAATCGATTATTTTAGTTCCATGTCCCTTGCTGAGTTGGTCTGTGACCTTGAGAATATATTTTTTAATGACCTGATTTATTTGTTTGTACAATGGATAATATTAGCTACTCTTGCAGTCCCTGAATATTAGATTTAGTTATGTTATGCAAAGAAGATTAAAACATCATGATGGAAAATACTCTTTTTAAAAGACACTGTTAATTTAGAGGATAGCTGGGCCCCTGAATAAACATGGGGGTTTGTTGTTAATTGTGATTCTCAGCAACATTAATAACAAGATGTGAATTGATTCCTATCACTGCTATATCTGTGCTCCTCAGTCTGCATTTCTGTACTGCTTTTTGAAAATGACCATGCTCCCCAGCTCACCCTTTGCCATCCCTCACATGCACCTCAAGAAGTGAATAATTCTTTCTTGACATTGTATCTCCAATAGTTTATGGTAGTTAATGTCTGCTACTTGAGAGAATTCGCCAATCAATATAAAATTAGTGGAGTCCTTTTCTTAACATTCCCTCTTTTACCAACAACGTTTAGCTGAGGATCTTAGAATGGGAACTCAATACTTGTTTGTTGAATTGAATCACATTTAGATTGATGGATTTAAATACTGGAAGCTTTTAATTAATATGGAGGCAGACTCTTTCTCTTAAATTTGCTCAGCTGATGATGCAAACAAGCTTATTTGATATTCACAAAGGCTTGAAATCCGCTGACTGTAAATCACCCAAAGTCAGCTGAAGTACAAAATCCCCTCGGATTTATTGATGTCTGTTAATAGAAGATGGAGCAAGTAGAACAGGGTGAGGAAAACCATTTACCTCCAAAATTGAAAACAATGAGAATAAAGAGAAAGGAATCCTGGGGCCTCCTAAAATAGAAACTAACTCTCATAGTTATTAATGACCCACTTTTTGGATTTCCTAAATCAATATTTCTCAAAGCATCGTACTTGGTCCAGCACAATAAGCCCCACCCCAAATCTACTGAATCAAATACTGACACAGAAGCCCAGCAATCTGTGTCTAACCAAGCCCATCAGATATCTCTGAAGCACATTAGAGTTTGAGAACTGTTGTCCTAAATCATAGACCTACCTCGTCACGGAGTTAGGACTTGAACCTAGACATCCAAGGCAGACAATTTAAGTAAATGGAGCAAAAAATACACCAAGTTACGTTATGCCATCTGAGCTTGTGTTGTTTGTTTGTTTGGTTTGGTTTGGTTTGGTTTGGTTGTGCTCTTTAAGAGGTACCTCTCCATGAGGCATTCATAGAGACATGCATTTTCAATAGACCATTTGGGGGAAAAAAAAAAAAAAAGTAATACTCTAGTCTTTATGGCCTGTGTGGTATTGGGAAAGTGACTTTTTCATTTCCCCAGAATAAATTATTGGTCCCATTGCTCATGCCTCCCTGCATCAGCACCCATGCCATGGCCTCACTGTGGACAGAAAGTACTTCTCTGCCACTTGACTGTTGCCTTAGCTACACAACTTGCTTTAACCAAGAGAATATGGGTAGCAAACCATACTATTTATGAGCATAGGCCTTGAGAGTTGTGTATGGTTTTGCTTGATTTCTTCTGTGTCTGTCCTTGTTGTGAGAACATGTCCAGTTAGCATGTTGGTCATATTAGATGTGTGGAGCCCGGCTGTTCTGCTGACCTACTGACGGGGGATAAGAAGAGACAGGCTATGTGCCACAGTGTGTAGCAGAACTGGGTCAGCCAAGTTTTAACAAACTCAGAGATCTGAGTTTTATATCGTACTGAGATTTCATGATTATTCTGCAGAAAAGGGTATCCAATGAGCTCAGTCAGAGAAATTAGGGGGACAGAAAAGGCAATGATTTTCAAAATATCTCTCAGCTCAAACTTTCATTACCTGCAAAAATGGTCTTTAAATGGTGAATTTAGACATTTTAGTAGAAGATAAATAAAATGACCAGCCTTTAAGAAAGCTATTTCAGTGTGCATCACACCTTATCGTTACTGTCAAAACATGCTGTGTGGTAGGAGATATGTCTAAGGGTAAAAATGAAGTCTAAGGCTAAATACTGTTAACAGGGATTCTACTTTCTTTTTTTTTTCTTTTAAAGATTTTTATTTTTAAGTAATCTCTGCGCCCAAGGTGGGGCTTGAGCTTACAACCCTAAATTCAAGAGTTGCATGCTCTACCAACTAAGCCAGCCAGAATTCTGCTTTCTAATTCAGATATATCAGCATGTCTGAAAGAGTATACTGGGATCTTTTAAGATTAAAAAGAAATATGTGTATATTAAGCACAGTAACAGACAGTGTTAGCATTGACCTCTATAATCATTTAATTCTTCATTATAAGAATAGATTTAGGGGTGCCTGGGTGGCTTAGTCAGTTAAGCGTCTGCCTTCGGCTCAGGTCATGATCCCAGGGTCCTGGGATCAAGCCACCCCTCCGGCTCCCTGCTCAGCAGGAAAGCCTGCTTCTCCTTCTCCCTTTGCCACTCCCCCTGCTTGTGCTCTCCTTCTCTCTCTCTGTCAAATAAATAAATAAAATCTTAAAAAAAAAAAAAAAGGATAGATTTAGAATTTCATGGTATATACCCAAGGCATCAGTAGATAACTGTATCAGGGGAAAACATTATTATGCTGGCAATTTCTCCAGTTTAGCTACTGTCTGTTTTCCCTGAACATAACTGTTATTTGCTGCATGTATTGAAATTAAATAAATTTCTTGAACTTTCATAGGGAAGGATAGATAGCAATCATTTTTCTAGTTCCATCTCTCTTAAAGCTTTTAGTCAGTCATGAAAATGTAAAAAATAAGGTAAGTCCTGCTATTTTCTGAGATTTGACTATTCTGCTTCTCTTCCCTACTTTTGTCTTTATCTATTAAGGTTATTACACAATTTTCTCCTTTGGTCAATCATTATGTTGAATTGAATTGTTTGATTATCTAGTGTTATATCAACTCCACATTCCTAGGGTAAATTTCATGTGGTCACCATATGATACTCTTTTTAATTGTTTACTAGGTTCAATTTTCTAATACTCTATTGAGGATTTTAATATCCACATTCCTGGTGGATATTGGCCTGGAATTTTCTTGAAATGTCTGATTGATTTAGATTGAATTAAAACACTGACACTTTTTAGTGTATTTTTCTTTTAGCATGACTTAGTCTCAATAATGTAGTATCTGGAAATAATGGGAAAAAAAAGATATGCTGCCATATTTTTATATACAGTAGCTTTTTAGTGACTAAAACAATGTTATGAATTTTCAAAATGATCTCTGGCTGTGACACCCTTACTGTTTATCATCTTTGCAGTTGAATCTTTAGTTCACAGTGTTATGCAGATCTTCCATCATATCCTATTTGTTTCAAACGGTTGAGTTACCACTTTGATTTTTTTTTTTTTTATCCTCAGTAGGTTGAGTTTGTTTGTTGGTTGTTTGCTTTGTTGATTGGCAGAGAAAATATTATTTTCAACTTCATGTTGTCAAGCTTTATGGAAAGACAAATCCCAAAAATAAACCATTTTATTTATAAGGAAAAATGACTGTATCAGAAAATGAGAGTAGTCAAAATCCTTCTGATCAATAAATTTCACATGAGGATAGACATACATTCTATTCAGAAATTATGTGGATGATCAGGGGATCAGAACGCCATCAGTTTGATAACCTGAATTTAGAATATCTCATTATTGGTTTGTTCTTGCAGGGGAGTAGAAATGTTTAAAAGTTTTTGCCTCAAATATGTTGTCCACAGCCAGGTATGTATCCCCCCTACCAAAGAGACGGTTTCACCTTCAGGAGCAGAAGTGCATTTGGTCCAGTGGTCCAAGTTTCCCTGCCTCTGAACAGTGTTTGGATAGACGTTTCTTGTGCTCCTTCAGTGACTGCTTTTTCTAGATTGTGTGACTAAGGAAGCCTCCCTCTGAATCAGAATTTTTATTTAAATATACTTAATACATTAAAGAAGATTATATAATTTCTGCTGGTCTGAGAAAAATCATGTCTCTTCCAAATGGATTTACATATTCATGGGCCTACAGTGAGATTCATTAGATACTATAGTTTCTGTTTAATTCTCAGAACCCAAACTTATTTTCCACATCTTCAAACTTGCAGGAGTGCATCATCATAATATTAAATTATAGGAATAGTTATCAGTAGTGTATTCCTTTAAAATCTTTCATAAATTGTGGCATAGAGAAGAAATATTTAACGAGTAGTGCTGAAAAAATTGTTTACTTGAAAAATATGAAACTAAAGCTCAATTCACAGCATTCTCTAAAGCTATTTCAAGTTGATTAAAGAGATAAACACAAGCAAGGTAAAAATGTATGAATAAGCTTATTTTGTAGCAAGTCACTAAATCACCTCTGGGTAACATAACAACATTTATCAGATATTGGCAAATTTGGAGGAAAAATTGATCACCAAGGTCTAGGGTAGGGCTGGAATCTGGATTGCTGCAAATATCTCAGTCAGGACCCCTTGAATGATCTCATTGGAACACTGCAGCAGAATCAATCAACTCCCCCTCTCCTTTTGTTTCTGTGTCATTGTACTCAAAGTTTATTTTATTTTTAAAGATTTTATTTATTTATTTGAGAGAGAGAGAGAGCATGCGTGAGCAGGGGGAGGAGCAAAGGGAGAGGCTATTAAATGATTATATTAAACCAAAAATCTGTGCAAACGTTAGGAATATGGGAAAGGCCTTTATGGACCAACCTAAAAAGTGCTTAAGAATACTAGTATGACCACGGTGCATTTATTAAACCCTAAGCCTTAGTAAGGGGACCCACATACTTATGTTTGACAATTTATGTGGTTGACGGAGTCTACCAGTTGCTGATGCTCTTTACAATGTAGTGGTTGTCTTATAGATGTTGAATGTCCCATGAAGCCACAGTAAAAATTCACTGCAAACTTGTGTGTGGGCCTCCTCATCTTATCTGACCCACACCAGACTAGCTTTTATCTCAGTTAGCTTGGTTTAAGTTGACTAAAAATATTTTCTCCTAAGGCTTACCTCAAAACAGGCATGGCATATACAAGCTTTAAGAAACTAGTAAGTGAGATAATTTGGCTGGTTTTATTGTGTTTCCCAGGCACAACTAAAAGTTGAAGCTCTAAATTTCAGACACAGTAAAGTTCTCTGATACTATAAGAGCAACAGTATGTTAATTCAGTACCAAGTATCAATAGGTAGTATTGATCAGCAGCCCAAAATATTATTCCTCCCTATGCTGTTTTTATTTTCATTCATGGCCAAGAGACAGTGGATGGAATAGTCATTTAGGCACAGTAATTATACACTCCCACCCAATATGGCTTTGAGTTGGTTCTGGCTTTTTCAGTTACATAAGATTTATCTAGGTGACCTTAGCTTTAGATTTTGGAGACCACTGTGTAGCATCCCCCTTCAGAAGATGGACTTTTTAGGGGTGTCTAGCTGGTTCATTGGGTAAAGCATGTGATTCTTAATCCCAGGATTGTGAGTTCAAGCCCCACATTGGGTGTTGAACCTACTTAAAGTAAAAAAAATATATTTAAAAAAAGTAGAAGAAGATGGAATTAAAAAAAATCCATTTACAGGACTACCACTATTATTCAGTTTTAGTACTAGATGCATTGAAATAAGTCAGGGGTAAAAACAAAAACATGTTTTCACAAGAGCAAGTAGATTCTCAAGTACCAGATAAGCATACTCAAAGCAGAACCAGAGTGCTTAAAATCCATAACTCTGCAACCACTGTCAGAGAAAGGGGAAATGTACACAAGTAGATTTCCCCCCAGATATAGCACACATAATGCCAACATGATGCCATCTATGAGAAATTTCTCCCACAGCTCCTAGATGCCTGATGTGATTGGCAAAGATTGGTGAGGTCAAAACCAAGATTTACTTAGTCAACTATTCTTCCCATAGTCGCTACTGATTCTTTAATAGACAGCAAAAATAACGAGGACTTAAACCGCAGCACACACTGGCTTCTGGGAACAATGGAATATCACTCTTAAGGGTAGACATTGGTTTGTTTTTGAAATTCTATGGGTTTGGGGCTGATGGTAGTAAAACTGTATGTGTTTTCTTAACTTTTGGACTACTTAAAATCAGGATACAGAGACTAATTTAATTCATGAGAACCTGCATAATTAAAAATAATTATAGTGGAAAATGGCCAATTTTTAGCGATAAAGAAAGATCAAACTTAGATTAGGCATCAGACAGAGATTATTCTTATTGAAATGGAATGAAAAAAGAAGTGAAAGAAGTTTATTTTTCTCCAATTTTAAAGATTTATTTCTTTATCCTACAGAGAAGGGCCGGGGGAGAGAGAATCTCAAGCAGACTCCCTGCTGAGCTTGGAGTCCAACATGAGGCTTAATCCCATGACCCTGAGATCATGACCTGAGCCAAACAAGAGTTGGACATTTAACTGACTAAGCCACCCAGGCACCCCTGTTTTCCTTAGATTTTAATGCACAAAAGCAAGAGCATTTGACTTTGTGCATTAAAATTTAAGAATTTGGGAATTTGATTTCTCTGAACTTTAATCAAGTCAAAGTCATTTAAATTTTTTTTCAGTTACTTTAAATCCTCCCTGGGAATTTGATAATGGGGGTAGTTTATATTTATAGCTGAGATATCCCTGCTATGGTGGATTGATACATCTTTTTATTGTTTCCTGTCACATTGACTGGCTTGTGTATGTGACTTGTCCACAGGATATTTGCAAATGTGACATAACCAGAGGCTTAAAAAGTGCACATTGGGGTTGGCTCGCTCATGTTCTCTCTCTCTCTCTTTCTCTCTACCCCCCACCCTTCTGCTTTTGTAACTTAGATCACTGGGTGAAAAAGCTCAGCCTAGACCTTTGTAGACAAACAACCCAGCTGACAGCCAGCATCAGCAGCCACACAATTCAATAATGATGAAAGATGAATCTATTGACTCAGAGAAAACAAATCTCTTTCCACTTACAGGTAACTCAATTAGCATCATTTCTGGCCTTTCTCTGTACTTTTACTTACTTTACTCAAGGAGAGAATAGTGACTTACACAATTGGTAATCATACGAAAAATAGGCAGGGCATGTTTGACTCAGTTCCAACCTTCTTCTTCTCTAGAAGTCAGCCTGACACAAGAAGCACAAATTCCTCTTTGTTCCTCCCCAGGAAATTTACATCTCATGTGGCCAGCTTGCTCTGGCCACCATAACCTGAGACTAGGTGGTGATTTCGTGCATAATGCTGACTTTCCATTAGCAGAGCCCTTTAGCTTTCACACTAAATTATGTCCTCTAATAATGTAGAGACAAAAGACTTCTAATGAATAGAGATACTTGGAAAAAATCAGGGGGATTTATAGATCTCTAACCTGAGAATGACCTCAAGAACCAGGCATTATTTCAGAGGCAGAGATCAAACTGAAAAGAATTAAACTAGGAGATGAAAATGTGGGGAAAAAATCAGACTTGTTAGTAAGAGACAGAAACATCAGGGACAGGAGCAAAGTGGAGGACCATGACATGTTTCATTTCTTTTAAATCTTACTTTGATTACTGACCAAGAGAAAAATACAAATAGATTAGCTTTAGGTCTTGTATTAGAAGAAAAATATCAGACCCCTAAACTCATATTTGAGTCTGTATTAATATTTAAAATGTTTGCAATTTTGAAAATTGTATTATAGAAATATCTTCAGCACAAATAATGGTAATGCAAACTGTATATATACAAACTGTATAGACTGTCATTTTAACAGCACCTACAAAAATGAAAAATTAGAAACCATCATTTAAGGAAATGTGTAAATAAGCTATAATCCATGTTACAATACATTCATATTATGATCTCCAAATGGCAATTTTAAATGTTAGATTAATATGTTTCAAAAATGTCCAAATAATATTAAGTTAAATCAATTTTAAATGAGCATAGTCTGAGATACATAGATGGATGAATTGACAGATGATAGATAGATAAATAGATAGATGATAGATTAATCAATAGATAATTCATAGTTAATGAAGGAGTGAAAAATGTATAGCAGTCCCTTCCTAGTGAATATATTTGGGCAGAGGAGTGAGATTAAGAGTTATAGGATGTAAAATGGAGACTTTTAAATTTGATTTCTATACTTTTTTATTTTTTAATATTTTTCACAAAACATTTTGCATCTCAATAAAGATATAATTAAATGCATTGGATTAACCATATGCTAACTAATAAAAAGACAGGACATTGATAGTTTCTAGAAACAGTTCTGTAATTTCTCTAAGATAATATTCACACATGCCTCAAAAATACTAATTAAACCACAAAAGAGAAACATTTAAGTAATGAGATATACTTGACCAATCAATTTTTATTGCTGAAATTGAATCCTATAACACACTAGAAGTATAGAAGTTAACAAGTTATTGTGTATTGAAGGTTTTGAAATGTTGCTCTGTTTCTCACAAAACCATGGGTAGGTTTTTGTCATTTATTATTTTAAACATTTACCATTAATTCTAATAAAAATAAACTTTTATTGTACTTTTATTGTGGTTTCTCTCTCTCTACACACACACACACACACACACACACACACCCCACAGCCTTTAGAATAGTCCTTCTGGGAGGTATTTCATGACTACAGTTATTCTGTCACTACTGAAGGGATATTAAAATTTCTCTTCAGGAATTATCTTCAGAATTTCTGCATCAAAAAAAAAAAAGAAAGAAAGAAAAAAGCAGTTTTCATACTCAGTGCTGTTCTCTTCCCCTGAAAAACAAAAACAAAAACAAAAAACTTGTTCAGTTTGATCACCACCTTGAACACCATATTTATAAGTTACCTGCTGTTCTTCAAGGTCAAATTTACTCTTAAAATGACACCACTGAGATAATACCAAGAGTATAACACAAGTTCTGAATGCTCTAAATGACTTTCCCTGCAGTTGGTTGGTCAACAAATATCTTGGAATTCCCACTTAATGAATATCTACCATATTCCCAGTACAGAGGAATTATATATATATATATAAAAAAGAAAAAATAATGTTTGTGTTATATCCTTAAGGAGTTTACATTCTATTTAAGGGTCATATTATAAGACTGACTTTACATAAATTGATTTTAGAGTGTCTGAGACATGAAAAACAAGGCATTAAGTAAACAGTAGGATATGAGTATGCTTCTCAAAGGATATTAATTTACAGTAATAATTTTCAATAGGGGACAGTTTCTTCCACCTCTGGGAATATTTGGCCATATTGCAGACATTTTTGTCTGACATAATTGGGAGGGGATTCCTATTTTCATGTAGTGTGTGGGGATGTTACTGACATCTCTTGGGTAGAGGCTTGGAACGCTGGTAGATTTCCTACAATGTGTAGCACTGCAACCCACAACAAAAAATCATCTGACCCAAAATTAATATTGTTGAAGTTGAGAAACTCTGGGTTATAGACATAAATTTCTCTTTTTTTGACATAAATTTCTGAATAATCAATAATAAGTGATACTGAAGTTATGGTTGTGGATGGATTTCACTGGAGAGAGATTATATGGAGGTAAAAAATAAAGATTGTGGGGGGAACTTCAACATTTAATTTTCTAGTTGAGAAAATGAAATAAAAATAATTGAATAGGAAATTTACAAATAAGAAAGAAGAAAATAGAGAGTATTGAATCATGGAATGAAAAAGAAGATAAGCTGAACTTGTTCATATGACAGAGACACAATTCCCAAAAAAGCAAGCAGGAGTTTTAAATGTCTCTTGAGGGCTAGGCTTGAAACTGGCACAGTTTAATTCCTGCTGCATTCTTTTGGCCAAGACAACTCAGATTTGAGAGGTAAAAAAATAGATTTCACATATTTACCGGTGGAATTGTGAAGTCAAATTGCAAAGGACATGGGTATAGGATGTGGAATAATTGTGATTACTTTTGCAATCTATGTAGACCACAGTGAGATCATAAAGTCTCTTATAGTTTAGTTTGACCAGGCATTTTTATTATTTGCTGCAGACAAAATCTGAACTGATTTGGTTACTATGTGCATATGTTCCTTTGATAAAATTAAGTCAGTGTTAGCTGAAATTAAAATACAGACTGCCCCAATCATTGCAAATATTAATTTTACTGAAGAGTTTAAAATCAATGAAATTGATATTTCAAGAGTTAAACATTAATATTGCCTAGCTTTGTCTCTTAATTCACTATTTTGAATTCACAAAAGTTTCCATTAAAAACAAAATATTACTTTAAGGCATTTTTCTATGTTTGAGCAGGTTTTAGGAGGAGCAGTTTACCATAGTGACAAATTTTACAAGGTCTAGAAGATAGACTAGAACAGCTTGTTATATTTGGGAAATTATAGTTGTTTACTAGAGTATAGAACATACCAGACTGCTAGAATTTGGTGAATTAGATGTAATTCCTATCCCTCTTTAAATACAATAAATAAATTACTTTAAGAAAATGACAATCCACTAAAGTTATCTCATGAAATCAAATACCATCAGTGTAAGCAGTGAATCATCCAAAGACATGCAAAGGAAAACAAGATGACAGTCTGCTTTTCCTAGGGTGCCCAACACATCCATTATTATTTAGAACTTGCTAATACTGCCATTAATTTGTCAATAATTTTCCTGATCAATTATTCTGAGAATATCTAAGACAACATGGGAAATTATACTGCTTTGGATCCCCTCTGGTAATATAAAGATAATAAATATAACCTGTCTCATAATTCTGTCAGAGGATTAAATGAAATATCTGTGAAAATACTTTGTAAAGGGTGGAATTATATATATATATATTTATTTATTTATTTAATTCAGTCCTCTGGATACAAGGTTAATATGCAAAAGTCAATGACTTTCCTATATGCCAGCAATGAACAAGAGAAACTTTAAATTAAAAACATAATACCATTTACATTAGCAACCAAAAAAGTGAAATATGTAAGTATAAATCTAACAAAATATGAACAAAATTTATATGAAGAAAACTGCAAAAATCTGATGAACAAAATCAAAGAACTAAATAGATAGATATTCCATATCCATGGATTGGAAAACTCAATACTGTAAAGATGTCACTTCTTTTCTACTTGTTCTATAGATTCAATGCAATCCCGATCAAAATAACAACAGCAAGGTATTTTGGATATCAAGAAACTAATTATAAAGTTAATATGGTTAGGTAAAAGACCCCAAATAACTAACACAATATGAAGAAGAAAAACAAAGTTGGATGACTGAGGTTATCCAACGTCAAGACTTTATAAATTTACAGCAATCAAGAGAATGTGGTACTGGTGAGAGAACAAACAAATATATCAATGGAACAGAACAGAGAGCCCAGAAATAGACCCACATAAGTACACACAACTTATCTTTGACAAAGTGGCAAAGGCAATACACTGAAGCAAAGATAGTCATTTCAACAAATGGTACTGAAACAACTGGACATTCATATACAAAAAAAACCACCAAAAACCCACACAACTCAAAACAAGCCTTACAGTCTTCACAAAAATTAACTCAAAATGGATCACAGACCTAAATGTAAAACATAAAACTATATGGGCACCTGGGTGGCTCAGTCAGTTAAGTGTCTACCTTCGGCTCAGGTCATGATCCTGGGGCCCGGGGATCGAGTCCCATTTTGGACTCATTGCTCAGCAGGGAGCCTGCTTCTCCCTCTCCGTCTGCTGCTCCCCCTGCTTGTGCTCTCTCTCTCTCACACACACACACAAATAAATAAATAAAATCTTTAAAAAAAAAAACCCATAAAACTATAAAACTCCTATAAGATAAAATAGTAGAAAATCTATATGACCTTGAGTATGGTGATGACTTGTTTTGATACAACACCAAAGACATGATCCATGAAAGAAATAATGGATAGGCTGGACTTGCATAAAATTATAAACTTCTGCTCTGTGGAAGACAATGTCAGGAAAAGGAGAAGACAAGCCATAGACTGGGAGAGAATATTTACAAAAGGCATTTCTGATAAAGGACTATTATCCAAACTATACAAAGAACTTCTAAAATTCAACAGTAAGAAAACAATCAATCAGATTGAAAAATGGGCCAAAGGCTTTAACAGATACCTCCCTGAAGAAGACATACAGATGGCAAATAAGCACATGAAAAGATGCTTCATATCGTTTGTTGTGAAGAAGGAAATTAAAACATCAATGAGATACTCTACACACCTATTAGAATAGCCAAAATCTGGAACACTGACAACACCAAATGCTGGCAACGCACACCAGGTGTGCAGCAGGGAATCCTGTTCATTCTGGTGGGAATGCAAAGTACAGTCACTTTGGAAGATAGTTTGGCTGTTTCTCACAAACCTAAACATACTCTTGCCATACAATCCAGCAACCATGCTCCCTGGTATAATAAACTGTGGTATCCTAATGGCTTTTTCTGTAAAAGCAAAAATCCTGTTCAGATTTCTTTCAGTTAGTGAAAACAGATACTAATGTAGGTCTTTTGTAAAAGTGAAGTGACATAACATGAACAGTTGGTAAGTGGGGATACACTTTGCTTTACACTGTTTCAATTTATGAAAGATTTCATAGAAATGCTCTACTCCCACATAGCAAGAGAAATCTGTATTCAGGGCTAAAAAGGAATGAGCTATCAACCCATTAAAAGTCATGATGCAGGGGCGCCTGGGTGACTCAGTCGTTAAGCGTCTGCCTTCGGCTCAGGTCATGATCCCAGGGTTCTGGGATCGAGCCCCACATCGGGCTCCCTGCTCCGCGGGGAGCCTGCTTCTCCCTCTCCCACTCCCCCTGCTTGTGTTCCCTCTCTCGCTGTGTCTCTCTCTGTCAAATAAATAGGTAAAATCTTTAAAAAAAAAAAAGTCATGATGCATATTACTAAGTAAAAAAAGCCAATCTAAACATCTAAAAAAGCTACATACTGTATGATTTCTATGACAATCTGGAAAAAGCAAATCTATGGAAACAGTATAAAGATCAGTGGTTGCCAAAAGTTGGGGGGTGGATAGAGGGATGAATAGGTAGAACACAGAGAATTTTGTAAGGCCGTGAAAATACTCTATATGATACCATAGTATGGATACACGTTATTATACAGTTGTCCAAACCTATAGAGTATACAGCACTGAGAGTAAACTACAATGTAAACTATGGACTTTGGGTAATTATGAGTCAGTGTAGGTTAAACAATTGTAACAAATGAAACAAAATAGACGAGCAAAGGGACAATTGTAGCAAATGTACCACTCTGATGGAGAGATTGATAATGGGAGATGTTATGCTTGTGTGTGCCTTCCCCTAAATTTTACTGTTTTGCTGTGAACCTATAACTGCTCTAAAAAAAGTCTAAACTTAAAAAATGTATATATCTACTCTGTCACAAACAGCAAGAATAATAAACCCATATTCTCAAATCTTGTCTCCCTACACTCACAATGATCTATTCTCACATTTCCCTGTGCTATTAGTTCTCTGTCAAAAGATGACCTATCCTGATATTTTTCCTGTATTAGATAATGGAGTCATTGAGGCTAGAGAATCTATTTGTAAGTCAGCTGAGACATAAGAGACACGCTTAAGTCTCCATCACTTGAAAGATCACCTAACTCAAGCCTATTGTTTTTGAACTAAGATACCAACTTTATTATTTTTATATGCTGAAATCTGAAGCTCTTTAAGAATGCTCCATCCTTAAGAATAAAAACTGCCTCAGCAAGAGCTCAGGGAACCTATATTATTGTTTACAAAGAATTATTTATGGAGGACAAGGAAATTACTTAACAAAAAATAAGATGAGATCATCAGGAAATTTTCTAAAATTTTGTAATTTCTGCATTCACCTAAGTGGGCATTCATTATACAAATGTCTATTAAGGATCTACTACAGACTGATCATGAACATGGAAACAAAAGTGAATTCAGTGTAGTCCATGCCACTAGGGAGCTCTCAGTGGAGGTGGGGTGAGACAAATATATTTACATAATTAGCTACAATCACACTCTTAAAAGAACTGCACTACAAGGAAGAATTAGATATATGGTGTAACAAGGTATAGGAATCATGCTGTGCTATTAATAAGAAAGCTCTTCTGATTCCTTGAGCTACAACAGCATGTAAATTACCTGCCCACTGGAATTTGGAATGGTCCTGGGATTCTTTATCCAGCTAAGGCCATTCCATGCTTAAGTTTTCTAAGGCAGCACCAAGCCTAATATAAGCTCTATTACTTATTACATCATAACTAAATGAGTTATAATAATTATAATACAATTTTAATAAGGGTAATGACAGCTAATATTTATTAATCTCTACAAAAGTTATAGGCATTGTACTAATCATTTTACATTTCTTATTTAATTCTCACACCAGCCCTTTGAGATAGTTATTGGTATTATCACCTCAACTTTACAGAAGATAAAATGGGGTTTAGAGAGGTTAAATCACTTGCCAAAAATTACACAAACACAAAAAGATGTGGCAAAAATGCACCCCTGGCAGTCAGCTTTCCAAGTCCCCACTTTTCTCCAGGGCCAGTCCTCTCCAGTATTGCAGTCCAGTATATGACTCTCATGTTCATGCTGGTTACCTTTCTCCACATTTCAGCCATTTCCCCTCCCTTTATCCCATCCAGGCAGCTTGTGGTACTGGTAAGAGAAGATAGATACACTTGGGTCCAGTTTCCTTGATGTCTCACCTAGGGGATGTCATTTCACCTTTCTTTGAATGATGGAGATAAGGAATCCTTACTTTGCATGTTGTTGTGAGGCTTAAATGAGATAGGATATAAGTGGACTTATAATCGAAAGGACCCTTGTTTCCTGAATACACCTGGATTTCTCCAGTTTTATATATTTTCTTAAAAAAAAAAAACAACTCCATTCAAGTATAATTAATATATAGTGTTATATTAGTTTCAAGTGTACGATATAAGGACTTGACAATTCTATGCATTTCTCAGTGCTCATCAAGATAAGTGTACTCCTAATACCCTTTCTCTATTTCCCCTATTCCCCCACCCACCTCCCCTTTGGCAACCACCAGTTTGTTCACTGTATTTAGGAGTCTGGTTTTCAGTTTGTCTCTTTTTTTTCTTTGTTCCTCTGTTTTGTTTCTTAAATTCCACATATGAGTGAAATCATGTGGCATTTGTCTTTCTCTGACTGACTTATTTCACTTAGCATTACACCCTCTAGATCTATCCATGTTATTGCAAATGGCAAAGTTCTGTTCTTTTTTATGGCTGAGTTATATTCCACATTATATATACCACATTTTCTTTATCCAGTCATCTCTTGATGGACAGTTGGGCTGCTTCCATATTTTGAATACACCTGGACTTCTGCAGTTTTATATGTACTTTCTTACTCTCTGTTTTCTGCCTGAAAGATCTTTCAAATTAAATCATTTCTCAAAATATCCCCTATGTGGAAAACATTTTAAGCTATCAAAATCCTAACCATCCTTCAAATTCCAACTTATGTTTTACTCCCTCTGTGACTCCATGACTCATCTCTGCCCTGCCACTAAGGAATAAAGCTCCCTCCTGAATCCACTGGTACCTACTCTTAGCACTTACAGTAGTCTGCCTTGTATGAAATGTGAAATTCATACATAGCTTTTGTCATCTGTCCTTGCTCTTTCCACCAGAGCTTTGCATGGCAATTGGTTTAGAACAGATGCTCCATAGAGGTTTACTGAAGTGAGTTGTTTAGTCTTAAACCACTGGAAACTTGAAATTCGAGGAAGATACACACAAATTAGGATGTTCTTATCCCCAACAGAGACTGTAACTGACAGAATCAATTGTTAGAAGATTCTCTTTACTCTGCCGTCTCTCTTACTTTGTGGACTTTAAAATGTACCGAGAAACATTGTCTACATTACATTATCCATCTTTACTGCTGTTTATAGTCTGTGTAGAGAGAAAAGGGCAAGTCAACAATAAGACCATTTACACAAAATGAGGTCTAACCTTGTCATGACCTACTCACTCAATCATTATTATTCTGAGTATTCAAGAGTCACCTTGCCCTTCATAAAATGTGTTTATATAGCCTATTGTTTTCATATTATTATTTTCATTTGCAATATTTGTGAAACAGTGCTACTAAGGTTTGCTTTGAAATATATGCGCGTGCGCCTGGGGGGTGTTAATGTGATCATTTCTGAGTGTTTGTGTAGAAGACCCATAAATTTAGTAGGGTTTTTAGTCTACTTAATATTGTAAAGGTTATGAGACTAGAAATAATTTAGCAACCTGCTTAAAAATCTGTAGAGAAAACAGCCCAATATCTAAGAGAGAGACACAATTAAATAGTCTTTGAGATAGATTGACAAATGAAGCCTTCCATGCTCTGATCTTTATGTTTTCACCCTTATTTTTCAGTATTTCCTCATATGAACCCCATACTCCAAGTAACTTCAATCTTGACTAAGAGATTTCCTGCGTACAAGCCTTTGCACATACTGCCTAGAGTAACTGTCTGCACCTATCAAAAATTTAATATCCTGTGGCCAAGTTCAACCGCTACTTTCTGAATCCTCTAAACGTATTATAATTTTGGTCCTCTCCCTTACTATGACTCTCATAATAATAGTAACATGCTAAGCTCTTTAAACCAATTTTCTCATTTAATACTTGCATTGACCCTAAAATGAATGCACTAATATTTTGCATATTTACAATGAGAAAACTGAGGATTAGAAAAGTAAAATAACTTGCCTAATGGGTACCCAAGTTGTAATTGGCAGAGAGGGGATCAAACTCTGCCTCTAGAGATCAAATGTTAATTCTCCTAACATCCTTATAGTGTTACTGTTATCAGTGTATTTTATCCCTGCTACTAGACTCTGTGTTGCTCTGCAGGAGAAACTGTATTTTATTTACTCTTCTTTATATATAAGTAATTTGTGTTATTAATTTATATACAAATAATATGTGTTCTCTTTACTAAATTGTAACTCTATTCCAGTTTTCTCTTGCCTCTTAAAGGGTACAAGAGGAAATATGGACAAACAAAAAGAAATGTTCATTAATTAAACCATTAGATCGTAGACAGAACATACAGTTTCCTACAGTTGTTAAAAGGAAGCCTAGTTATTGCTATTCATTTCCTGTATTAAATATATATTAGCATAATTAGAAAATTTCATTTTTCAAAAAGATTAAAAAGCAGAAAATAATCTAAGAAACAGCTTCAGAACATGCTAACTAAACCTTATTGAAATAAAACTACTCAAATGGGAAAATATGTATATTTACTATATTATACAAATATTTAAATAACATAATAATCTGTAGGCCATTTTAATTTGAATAATTATGCAAAATAAACATTTTAAATTGGGAAATTAGAATTATATTAAGAGAAGCATATCACCATAGGCTTAGATGTTGATTTTTTTACATCATGCATGTTGGCATAAATAATTTGAAGAAAGTTTATGTGGGGACATAAGCAATACAAATATGAAAAGAGAGATAAAAAAATAAATGCCAGTACAAACAAAAAGAAATCAATATTCTAATTTACAAAGTATCATCTGAATATCCTCATGTTTTGTGCAAAAAAAGAACATGGCAAACTAGCTAGATTTTTACCACAAAAGAGATAACTTATACCATTGCTTCAAAAAAGATAAAGAATTTACTGAAACTAAATATTAAAATACATTTGATATGTTATGTAACTGATTTTTGAGAGAAAAAGTTCTCATCCACAAATTTACAACAAATAAAAAATCTGATTTATATAAAAATGTTTAATGACTTCTTATAAGGCTGAAGGACATAGTCAAAATATCTCAGTGGAGGCTTTCAAAAGAAATACGAGTTGAAGGGAAGAAATCAACATGTTGCCAAATACGTGAGCATCTAGGATTTTATCATATAATTTGAATCAAATTAAAACTTAGAATGTGTAGAAAAGAGATTTCTTAGATAATTTTATCTAAATATCATAGTTCTCATTTCAACTTTGATTGGAAATTGCCCAACTTATGCACAATCAATCCTTTGATCATCTTATACTCCAAACATCATCTTATATTTCAACCATGCAAAAATACTCGAAATTCTCTAAATACATGTTATTTTATGCTTTTATGCTCTTTTACATGCTTGATTTTTATGGAAGCAATGCCCATTCTCCCCTAATACCCTGTGGAATACTAATCACCGTTTCTTTAAAAATGTCTCTGCTCTATAGATAAAAATCAGTTTGTTTCTTCACTCTGTTTCTATATCTTCATGATAATCATTAAAGTATTGTTTCCATGTTGGTTTCCCTGAAATTATTTGTAAACTCAAGGCATGCAAGGTATTTTGTTCACTTTAAAAAAGTCTTTTACATAGATAAGATATTCATAAATTCATGTTGAATAAGTGAATCAATTTCAGTTCATCAATAGTTTAACAAATAACAGAATGCATTATTTAGAAAGACTGGACACATGTTAATTGTGGAGTAAATAGTAGGAGAAACCAAATAGTTCAGAAAAAAATGGGTATAGTATAGACATTTAATAATAAAACTGAAAAGACTAACTCATCTCCTTAATATTACATTCAACTACCATGTGTCGGACACTCCATTTGTAGGAATTCCCTAGGCCACATCAGAGCATAGTATGGGAATAATCTACCACATATAGGAAAAATGGTCAATACATCTTACTGGCTATCTAGCCTAATTATCAACTTGATAAAAAAATCTTTTTTTACTCTTTCTAAAAAAACAAAAATAATTTGAGTATCAGCACTATACTCTGAAGTCTGTTAAACGATGATCTCTGTAGAATCTCCATATGCTTCCCAAGAGGAGAACACAATGAGAAATCCAAGGGCTTTTATGAGACAGACTTTTAGAAGCAAGCAGAAACTCCTGTCTCTCCAAGTTCTTGCCCGTGGACACTGTAATGAAGACAAAACAGGAGAAATGAAATGAGGGGATGGGTGGAGAGAAGGGTTTCTTCATGTTACTTGAAGATGCTTAGTTCATGTTTGGTTATTCCCTTTGCAAACCTTTACCTTTAGAAGCATTTTTCCTCTAAGTCAATCTCTGAAGTAACCATTTATCTATAGATTGTTATCCTTCTTCCCCAGGGTCTGCATTTATGTAAGCTGGGACAAAGCTCTAGTGCATAAAGAGATTATTAGGTTTTACCTCTCATCTTCTCTATGAAGTATCCTGATGATTAGAAATTGTCATTTGAGGGCGCCTGGGTGGCTCAGTTGGTTAAGCGACTGCCTTCGGCTCAGGTCATGATCCTGGAGTCCCGGGATCGAGTCCCACATCAGGCTCCCTGCTCAGCAGGGAGTCTGCTTCTCCCTCTGACCCTTCTCCCTCTCATGCTCTCTGTCTCTCATTCTCTCTCTCGCAAATAAATAAAATCTTAAAAAAAAAAAAAAAGAAATTGTCATTTGACTGCTTTGAGTGTGTCAAAGCACCTTTTAGAGCTAAGTGATATTCACACATGGCAGATGCTCCATGAATGTTTTAATATATGGAGAACTTGAGGGAAAAGACTCAGAAATGTATTATTTCCTGGATTATTCTGAAGGTCACATTATTTTGAAAGGCATAGCTAAAAAGATACTATTTAGAGCCTCCCTTAAATAAAATGGTTGGATCCGACATCTTAAGATTTACATTTTTAAGATTAATTTTGGAAACAGAAACTAATAATACAAGAATTATGTTAATATCCCCCCCTTTTTTTTGCCAGTACTGCAGGTAATTGGTTAAAACTTTACAAAGAATTTTTCAAATTTCTCATTAATTGTTTAAATTTTTTAAGGTATAAATATAATAGCCAATAAAGTGCTAACAGTCTATACGAGATGTCAAGACATAGCCAGATTCCAAGTGAACATAAAATTTGTGAATGTGTGCATATTGCTACAACTATCTGTAAATGCATTTCAAGTGTTTATATGTATATAAGAATATAAATAAATAGAGCTTACAAATAAAGAAGCCAGTTAAAGATAAAGAAGCCAGATAAAGATGCCCATAATAGAGAAGCCAGTTAGTACAGACAAATTTTCTCTACTTTATACTTTTTATGGAACTTTAGAATGTCATGGTGGAAGGGACTTTTGGCTCTCTTTCCAGGCATTTAATAGTCAAAGGAGATAATGTGAGACCCCAAATGGCAAAGGCCATATGTCACCCAATTGTCAGGTCCAGCTCTGACAAAATCAATACTTTATGTGATATATAAATCTTGCCACTACCCTGCCAAATACCTCTCTATATACAAATAATTTAATGTTCTTTGACATTTTTAATTTGTATAATTTCTTTCACTTATTCCCCAAAGGAGATTTAAAAATAGTTATAGTTACCAATACATAGGAAACGGCAGTATTACTTGCCACAGATTTTTTTCACTAATGTCGTTAACTATTCAGAGCATACCCTAAGCCATCTAATTTATATAATTTAAAGGTATCTTAATTTATGAGTGTATTCTAATCACCAGATGCTTATGAATATAATTAAGGATAATGAATAGCTCCATTAGTCTTAATCTGATTGTGAAAGTGCCTTTAAAAGAGTTACCGTTCCTTTGACATCTAGACCTGTGATCTGAAAGTGCTTGATAGACTAAACTTTCTTTTCCACACCCGTCGCTAACTTTCCTATCCTATCAAATGTCAGAAGAGATTGTGAAAGCAAGTGTTTTGTCTGTTACCTTGAAGTCAAGCTGTTAACAGTTCTGTGTGCCTCTTCCTTCAGCTGTGTGCTATCCTGAGGCAGTCTGAGAAACAGAAGTAACAAATAAACAGGGAGGAGAGCTATGTACCATCATTAGAATTTTCGCATATGTTTCAGTCCTACAGTGACAATGCTTGGAAAAGCAAGACAGTTCCAAAAGTAGCAGCAGGCTGCGGAACATGCATTTGTTTCCCCAAAATATATGAACTAAAATTTTACAGAAACTTGCTGGATATTTGGGGGAAGCCTTTCCAGTCAATAATGAATGCCTATAACCGAGGATCAAATCTGGAGCTTGAGGATCCCCATGAAATGTTTTACTACAAATAAAAATTCCTGTTGCTGGAATGAATAAGCTGTATTTATTTATACCTTGGCCATGAACGTTTGAAAGCTGCAGATTCAGCAGTGACATATGGTGCCTCCAAAAGGCCTAAAAACCTATTTTTTTTTCCTAACAGAGATGTTCCTTGGCCTTTTCTCACTGTTCATGTTACTAGAGGCTGCTGTTATAAGACTATTTTTATAGAATCTCAAAATAAAAATCTGATAAAATACTACATTGTTTAGGAGTTCCTATAATACTATAACCTGTCTACTACTTCTAGAAATGTGATTCAAATGAAAAAAGTACATGGTTTAATATATACCTGCATCCTTCAATATCAAATAATTTCGAATTCCAGACTCCTTTGCTGGAGTTTGAAACTTCCACTCACTGCCCTAGCTCCTCTCTGTAAATACATCTCAGCAACAGTCATTTTGAGGTAGCTGTTCCACTGAGATCTCAGATTATCAGAGGGTCAAATCCGGACTGCTATTCCTGCTATTAATCTTCCTCTCTGGGTGACAGCAATCCTTCTGGCAGTCTCTGAGTCTTACAGACGCATTATAGTTCAATCACCCAAAGGGAGTTTCAACTTTAAAAATATATCTTTTTAGTACAATGGAAGAATGCACTGTAATTTAGGGTGAAGGAGTGCAAGCCATTTCCTATAAGGTCATTTCAAATGGAAATCATTGTAAAAGTGTAAAGCCTTTTTTTTTTTTTCAGCTCAAAGAAACATCTTTATTTTTATAGTTACAGTATCACAATATACCAATTTCATTTTTTATCCATTTGATAAATTTTAGTATAATTATGAAAAACAGCAAGTCATCCTGAAATTACAGAATACATACAACTTTGGATAAGGACAGTACTCTGCCTCCAAGTGGTTAGTAATTTCTTATCTCCCTGTTTTTTGCTATTTAGTTGCTCATATTATTTTAAATAGGTTTCATAGAATCCAAAATGTTTGACTGGAAAGAAATATTGAGATCATCATGCTACCAGTGAAGAGAGGAAACATAAATACTTGGAGAGATTTAGCCAAGGGCAGACAGAGAAGTGGGCAGAACTTAATTTTCTTCTGAGTGCTCCTGTTTTCTATCTTTGAAGGATATACCATATATGCCTGTGGTCAAAATAACTTCCAGATTTTAAACAACAATAAAGTTGTTCAAGGGTACCCAAATATCCTCATCATTTCATTTTGTCAATATTATGCAATTTCCGTAAGTTTTATACCTACATCCTTAGTAGTTTTTAAATAGCTCAGCATTCTATGCTCTATGTCATTCTTGAATTTCAAAAAGTAGTGCTTTTTTTTGGATTTTGGCTTCCTGAGCAAATGAATCAATGTTTTTCTTTGGCTTTCTTTTATTAGGGGATGGGCAGAGATATTTAGTTGTGGAACACTATGTTAGAAATTATGACATGTTTCAAACATTGTTTAGCCATTTCTAACAGTTTCCAATTAAGACACAGCACACTATAAGAAATAATAACCTGGGAGGAATTTTATTATCACTATTACTATTATTATTATTTATTATTTTAATTCTTGATCAGTAAATATATGGAACTCTCATTGTCTCTTGTTGATATTATTTTTAAAGATTTTATTTATTTATTTGAGAGAGAAATAGCTAGAGAGAGAGAGGGGAAGAGAGAGAGAGCATGAGCAGTGGGGGAGAGGAAGAAGCAGGCCTCTGTGTGGGGCTCGATCCTGGGACCCAGGGATCATGACCTGAGCAGAAGGCAGATGCTTAACCAATTGAGCCACCCAGGGCCCCCAACATTATTTTTAAAATGGGAATAATAGTACCACTTTTCTTACCAAACTTTTGAAGATTAAAGGAGTTAGTGAATTTAAAAATCCCTGGAAATCGTGAATAAATCTATATTCCTAAAGCCAGTATTCTGAAGTTTAAATTAAGAATTCCACATAATTTCAATTTTTTCTGTCATTTTCTTTTTTTTATTATGTTCACTCATATTTTTTTTCTTTTTAAGAGACTTTAATTTGATACCTATTTCATATATCAGGCACAACACTAATGAATTAGAGGATACAAAGTTGAATATAACATGGTTACTATTCTCAAAAAGATATAATCTATACTTATAAATGGGAGACATCTTAAAGAAGAGCAAAAGGGAAACCTGGGTGGCTCAGTTGGTTAAGTGTCGGACTCTTGGTTTTGGCTCAGGTCATGATCTCAGGGTCGTGAGATGGAGCCCCACATTGGGCTCCTGGCTCAGGGGGAGTCTGCTTGTCTCCCTCTCTCTTTGCCCCTTCCCCAGCTCATGCTCTCCCAAATAAATAAATCTTTAAAAAAATTAACAAAGAAGAGCGAAGCATTAAATAAATGATTATACCAGCAGAATACTACAAAAATGTGTTATAATCATTTGAATAAAACAATGTGACTATAATGTGGGCTACACAGAGAAAGTTCGGTAGATGGAACATTCCAATAATATTCATAATAGTTAATATTTACTCAATACTCTCTATATGCCAGAAACGATGCTCAGCATTTAGCAACTGTAATTTCCTGATAATAATAATAATGATTCTCATTTTGCAAAAGGGGAGACAAAAGACTATGTAATTAGGCTCATGCAACTTATCCCAGATCATACAACTGGTATGTGGCAGAGGTACAATTGAAATGAGCACAGCTTTATTCAAAAACCTGCAAATACAATTGTGTTTAGTGAAAAAGAATGATTGAAGCTAGTCCGTACAACGTGTTTATTGAGGGGTGCCTGGGTGGCTCAGTCGTTAGGCGACTGCTTTCGGCTGGGGTCGCGATCCTGGGGTCCTGGGATCAAACCCCACGCGGGCACCCTTCTCAGCGGGAGGCCTGCTTTACCCTCTTTCACTTCCCCTTCTTGTGTTCCCTCTCTCACTGTGTCTCTGTCTGTCAAGTAAATAAATGAAGTCTTAAAAATAAAAAGGTGTTCATTGAATCTTATGTTAGGAAGTTTGAAATGTATGCTGTAGTCAAAGGACTACAATATCATTTGTTTGTTATGTGATCAATTTCTGGGATTGCCTCATCAAATACCATCTATTCCAACTCAGAATTTGAAAGTAAGAAATATTGTCAAAGGTAAAATCTAGAAAATATACATTCAATTAAATATTTTTTCATGATGAATACAGATTCATTTTGTAATAATGTTTTCCTACAATGCTTTTCACAAAGTAAGGTGACATCACTCCCAAACTTCCTTTTCCCAAATTTTAATCAAAGTAGTTAACTCAGATAATTTTAAAAATCAAATATTACAAAGGGCTGATAGAAAAGCAGTAATTCACTGTCCTATCATGTTTTTCCACCAGTCTTGCTCCTCAGAGGCAAACAATAAACCTAAATGATGGTTTTATTCTACAATTTCCTAGTTTATGAATTTAGGCCCTGTCTCTTAATTGTGCACTAAGTGGTAAGGATTTACCTTATTTGTCCTCCCACCTCATCTCTTTAAATCCAGTAGTTATATCACTATTTTAAATTTCTTTTCACGTCAACATGTAGATAACATGCCTAGAGCTGATTTTTTTTTTTTTCACTTCATCATCCATAGACTCCCCAGTTGTCTCCCCATCCATAGACACCTGAATGGCTCTCCATTTAGTTAGCAACTCCAGTAGCACTCTCCAAGGTCTGGTATACATTTACTTTCACTTTTTTAGAGTGATTAGCATTTACATTCTATTTTGAAACCATAGTTAACTTACAAGATCTGACTATAGATTGATTTTAAAAATTGGCAACCAAAGTACATCATTCACATTTTGGTAAATGTAAATATTCCTCATTAAAAATCAAGATGTGGGGCGCCTGGGTGACTCAGTCATTAAGCGTCTGCCTTCGGCTCAGGTCATGATCCCAGAGTCCTGGGATCGAGCCCCACATTGGGCTCCCTGCTCTGCGGGGAGCCTGCTTCTCCCTCTCCCACTCCCTCTGCTTGTGTTCCCTCTCTCGCTGTGTCTCTCTCTGTCAAATAAATAAATAAAATCTTTAAAAAAAAAAAATCAAGATGTATGGTAGAATTTTCTTTCTTTTCTTTGTATCCAAACTCACAATTCCTATACTTTTTAGTTCTTACCACCAAATTTCATAAGATTATTTTGATTTATACTTGATAATTCCCTTCAACTCATTTGTAAGTTTCCCCAAGCTAGCTCTAGGGTGTTCTAAGTGATTATGAAGAAAGAAATAGCTCATTCTTTAAAGACTTTTAGTTAAACCACCTGCTTTCATTACCATGTTATCATCTTTATCTGGTTCATTGGCTCTCAGAGCCTCACTAACATTCAATGGACCAGACCAATTCTCTCTCAGCTTTTAGTTCACCTTGGCATAGTCTATCTTTCACCTTTCTCTGCTACTTATCAATCAACAGACTTCCATCTTTATTTTTTAAAGATTTTATTTACTTATTTGAGAGAGTGTGTGTGTGCGTGCACAAGCAAGGGGAGCAGGAGGCAGAGGAAGAGGGAGAAGGAGACTCCCCGCTGAGCAGTCAGGGGCTCCATCCCAGGACCTGGAGATCATGACTTGAGCTGAAGGCAGACACTTTAACCAACTGAGCCACCCAGGCTCCCCCAACAATCTTCTATCTTTATTTTGTCTCCTAAAATATTTACTGAAATCTCTTGTTTACCATTTCTCTCACGTTGTCATTTACTTTCTTAATTATTATTTTTTTTAAATTTAAGACAAGAGGAATAATATGTGCACTCAGTTCTCCATAATGAATAAGAACTAGTGTTAAATTTTTTTTAATTGAAGACATCTCTCCAGTTTCTGCTCTTTTTTCCACAGCTTCCCCACTTTTTGCTTCTTCTATAGCTGAAATTTCCTGGGATCATGAATACATAGAATGTCAGGATTAATTCAAATAGTATTGCTATAAAAAGAAGAAAACCAAGAAATGCTTATAGTTTTCCAATTCTTTTCAGTGAGGAATAATACTCTACTTTCCCCCATCCTCCTTTCTTTCCTTTCTCCACAACCTATTGGAGAAAAGTCACACGGGTCATAAAGGCTTGAAATTTGTCCCTCTTTTAAATAAACTTTATTTTTGTCACAATCAATGAACCTACACTGACATATCATAATCACCCAAAGTCCATAGTTTACCTTACGGTTCACTCTTGATATTGTACATTGTATGGTTTGGAAAAACGTATAATGACATGTATCCATAATTACGGTATCATAGAGAGTATTTTCACTACCCTAAAATTAATCTGTGTTCTGCCTATTCATCCCTCCACAAGCCCCCAACTCTTAGCAACCACTGATCTTTTTGCTGTCTTCACTTTGCCTTTTCCCAAATGTCATATTGTTGAAATCATACACTGTGTGGCCTTTTTAATTTTTATCTTTTTACTTATTTTATTTAAATTCAATTAGTTAACATATAGTGTTTCATTAGTTTCAGATGTAGAGTTTAGTAATTCATCCAGTTGCATATAGCACCCAGTGCTCATTACATCATGTGCCCTCCCTAATGCCCATCCCCCCCACCATCCCTTCAGCAACCCTCAGTTTGTTTCCTATAGTTAAGAGTCTCTTATTGTGTGTCTCCCTCTTTGACTTTGTCTTACTTTTATTTTTCCCTCCCTTCCCTTATGATCCTCTGTTTTGTTTCTTAAATTCCACATATGAGTGAAACCATATGATAATTGTCTTTCTCTGATTGACTTATTTCGCTCAGCATAATACCCTCCAGTTTCATCCACCTCGATGTAAGTAGTAACATTTCATCCTTTTTGATGGCTGAGTAATATTCCATTATATATATATATATTCCATTGTATATATAGATATATATAACTATATTCCATTATATACATATATATATATATATATGGGCCACCACATATTATATACATATATATATATATATGTGGGCTACCTATGTGGCCTTTTTAGATTGTCTTCTTTACTTAAAATATGCATTTTAAGTCCTTCCATGACTATGCATATTAAAATATGCATAAGGTCCTTCCATGACTTTTCATGGATTGATAGCTCATTTGTTTTTAGTGCTAAATAATACTCCATTGTCTAGATACACAGTTTTTTACTCATTCCTCTACTGAAAGACATCTTGATTTCTTCAATGTTGGCAGTTATGACTAAAGCTGTTATCAACATCTGTGTAAAGGTTTGCGATTTTTGTGATTTTTCTTTACATAAATCAGTGAATATATGAATATTTATTTCTGATGGAAAATGTATCCAGACTAAAAATATGAACCAATAATGCTGAGATATATTTGTCTGGAAAGCAGAGGTTTGGAATGTTCTCCATATGCAGATATGGATATTTTCAACCTCCAGATATTCTCATGGCCTCCCTCAGCCATGAAGTGAAATTTTGACAATTTCCCCAAGGAATATCTGGGAAAGAGTTCAAAGTGGCATGTATAAACCCCATTGGCACCACAGGAAAATAGTCAAGATAGTTGTCTTCTTGTGAAAAAGTCCAGACCCATTCATTCCAGTTAGATACAGAATTTAAATTTTAAATTTATATATTAGAAAACTTGAATGGGAGGGACGCCTGGGTGGCTCAGTCGGTTAAGCGTCTGCCTTCAGCTCAGGTCATGATCCCAGGGTCCTGGGATCGAGTCCCGCATCGGGCTCCCTGCTCCGCAGGGAGCCTGCTTCTCCCTCTGCCTCTGCCTCTCTCTCTCTCTCATGAATAAATAAATAAAATCTTTAAAAAAAAGAAAACTTGAATGGGAAACCAAAGGCTAGGTTATCTCTTTCAAGGTCTCCTTGTGTACACTCTGTTAGCTATTCAGCCATTTGGTCAATGCTTCAGCTACAGACTGGTAATTGCTTTTAATGTTTTCATCTGTCATCCTTGGTCCATTTCCTTAGGGTTTGAGACCCTTACATGCAATCACTTAACCAAACAGGGCATTTCAATCTCCCAGTTGTGTGTCTGAAAAAATGATTTGCTTTTATTATGCTGCCACTGTATGTTGAATATGTGTAACTTTTTATATTTGCTTATATAGGATAGACTTAGAAGGTAATTGAGTCTAAAATCTGGCACATGTCTAGTAACCTTAAATTCCTCAAAATCATAATGGCATAGTGTTCTTCCCTTGTCCTGTGGGAATGTTTGTAACTCTAACTGGTTATGTCAGTCCACCTCATTCCCTGTAGGTCTTCTGGTATAATTTGGCCTTGGAAACACCTTTTAAGATCCCTTAGAGCTTTAATATCCAAGACTCATTACAGTTGTCAACTTTTTTTCCAGTGAATGGCACTATGGTATTTTACCACTGTAAAATTTTAGGATATAGCAATTCTTCACATTATATAAAAATATTTGTAAAATAATATAATAAATCATTTGTCCCCATATCTCTTTCAAACATGGAATATCTAGATCCATAATCTTATATCTAATCCCACTTCTTTGTTAACCAATAATTACTGAGTGTTATTCAGAGCTCTATTCATTGACTCTAGATTCTTTGCATGACTAAGCTAAAAGAGCTGTTTTGATATTGTGAAATGAAAAGAGAAAGATAACCTCAGGCTTCAGTTTCTTTTGATCATACTTGGCCTCTCTAAAAATATTATTGATTCATGCTGGGAGACCTTGTGATTATAGAGGTTCCTTTCAGCTCAAGACTAATTTATGTCCCATTTGAGACAGTGAATTTCTGGACCAAATCAAACCATGCTTCCCTGAATGGAATTCTCCTCTTCCTTAGTACTTTTGAAAAAGTCTTGTAAGTCTCTCACAGATAAGTGCACATAATTCTGATACCAACAGATTGAAGTGTTCATATCTTCTCAAAGAGATATGAAAAGTCCCCCAAACAGGATATTTCTACCCAAGAACAATCAAGGACCTAAACTGATTCACCTTGTAAGGCTGAATGACACATTTTATAAGCATAAACAGGATTTTTAAGGATGAGTATGTTGGATCTGTTTTTGCTCCAGTCTTACCATCTTCCTATTCTACAACAAAAGTGATTTCTCCTTTAAGATTATTTAGTGTAAAACACATTTGCGCAGGAGTGACTGTCATGTAGAGAGGCAATTTTTACTTTCAATGTTCTGATATTATTTTGTCTTTCCTGGTTTTGAAATGCATTGCAAGTGATTTATAACTAATGGTAAAGTACATATTTAAAAGATAATTTTAAAAGTTCAACTTATTCCAATAATAATTTCATTCTACTTGCATTCCAATCTGCTTTCCTTGAGTGAAAGACAAAGAAGCAAAATACAAATAACTTCACACAATCTATAGAATTGGTTGGAAATGAGTACGTCCTACCAATGCTGTAGTCAGTAGTGTGTGACTGCAATCCATGTACTTTATCTGTTCTTTATTTTCCTTCAAAACCCTGTGTTTATTTCATCAAGCTGTGAGTATACTCATGGGAATACACTTCCATGTGCATACCAACTGTCATATTTTCTCTTTGCCTCTCTTCAATTCAGAATATCACTTCCTTGTGCTTTCTCAGGAAATTTATTCTATTACCATTTACCCTCTCAAATGGATCCTTCTCACAGGTGTTGAAACATGATCAGGTCTCTTCTATTGAAAGAAGAAAAAAATAGTCCCAGCAACAGCAACAAAAGGATCTTCCCTTTAATCCATATCTTCTCTCTCTCTTCTCTTCCTTAAAAGCCATTTTTGAAAGACCTTAGTTTATACTACACTGGTCATTTCCTCATCTCCTACTGTTTACTATTGAAAACATTCCAGATTGGCTTCCATTACTTTTTTGAAACATCTTCCCCTCAGGTCACCAAGGAGCTCCAAGCTATCAAACAAAATGGACACTGTTCAGGCCATATATAATGTGAAATTTGCAGTATTTGCTACAGTTTGCTACTCCCTCATTCTAGAAACTCTTGTTTCCCTTGTCTTCCATGACCCAGCACACTCCTGAGTTAGATTAACCCTTTTGCATTTTTGGTTATCTGCTCAACCTGTCCATTAATTAATTAGAATTCTTCAAGATTTATTCATAGAGTATTTTTCCTTCTCATACTAAACATTTCACCAAGGAAATTTTATTTGGCTATCACATATTACAGATGACTTTCAAATTGATGTCTCCATCCTAGACTTTTTGTATACTTGTCATATGCACTTGGATATCTCCAAAACCAAAATTGTACTTTTGCCTCCGTTCTATACTTACCTGGTAGACCCTATTCTCCCCTACCTCAGTGGAAGACCCCAATATTTATTCAGTCATGTAAACTGTGTTTCTTGAAATCTTTTCCTCAACCATTATACTCTACTCCCAGTTTATTATTAACTACTGTCTTTTATACCTTGTAAGTCTCTTAAATCTGTCTTTCATTTTCTACCTATAAGGTCACTGTTCTAGCCTAAGTAAGCAACTCAAATCTCTGCAAATAAACTTGTGACTGGTTTCTGTGTTACTCATTCTGGTCCTCATCTATCAAATTCTTCTAAAATGGACAGTGTTAATTTTGAATCATAAATTTTATCACCTTACTCATATTCTTAAAAGGAATTCAGTACTTTCCTATTGTGTTCTGAATAAAGGACACATCTTGATGTGGTCCAAAGATGCATGGTTTGACCCTTGCCTACCTTTTCAGCTTCAGCCTATATCTTTTTGCCCCTTCTACCAACCACAGCACAAGCAGCACATGTACATTTCTCTTTCAGGAATAACCATTCATAGAATCCTCTTTGTATTCCCATGTAGACTATGCAATCAAACCTCAGTTTATTGTGATGATCAGCACTGTATTTTGTACAAATGGCAGAATTACTTTTGTCTTCACTTGTTGAGATTAATCACCTGGTCTTTTAGATGATTATACAGTATTCTATGTAGTTAGTTGGCATTTTGCCTTTGTGCATTATATTTAAACCCATTCATTTTACAAACATTTATTAAGCATTAATCAATCAGAAATTTTTTGAGGTTATGACATCAGGGGAAGGAAGTCAGATGTCAGGTCAAAGGCTCAGAAACTGATCCTGCTAATGATATGGTGATGGAGAAGACCCATAATGCGTCACCAACCATTCTCGTGTGTCTGTGTATTGCATGGTCCAACCACTCATGTTTCAATCACATACTATACAGAAAGACTCTCCTATTGCTTCCCTTACTATGTTTTCATCAGACTCCACCCTTGTAAATTAACATAATATCTTTAAATATTTTGAAAAGTGTCCTTTTGGAGAATGTGACTGAAGAAGCATTTGCTTCTTCCACACTAGTCCCATGCCAACCTTAGAGCCAAACGAAAGCATGAATAAAATAGAACATCAGCTCTAAAGTATTCATCATCTATAAAATTATTTTAAGACCATTATAAAATCGATTCTACTTAAGACATATATTTTCAAATGTTCTGCTCTTCTATTAATTTAGTAACACCATCACATCCCAAGCCCTTATTATATCTCAACATTTTTTTTTAAAGATTTTATTTATTTATTTGAGACAGAGAGAATGAGAGAGAGAGAGCATGAGAAGGAGGAGGGTCAGAGGGAGAAGCAGACTCCCTGCCGAGCAGGGAGCCTGATGCGGGACTCGATCCCGGGACTCCAGGATCATGACCTGAGCCGAAGGCAGTCGCTTAACCAACTGAGCCACACAGGCGCCCTATATCTCAACATTTATCCCTGATCCATTCTCTTGGCTTATAGCCTCTCTCTCCCTCAATATATTCTGCACACTGATGCTGTCACCATTACCTCACCTTTTTCTAATTAAAAAAAAAAAAAAAAAGAAAGAAAAACTTCTATCATTATTCCTCTAGTGCCCTAGGTCTTTTCACAAACTGGTGTCTCTAAACACAGTATTCCATCTGTATGAATATGCTTTTTCTCCCCTATCTTCTTCTTGTCAATCTTCTACCCACTCTTCAAGATCAAGCACAAATGTCACCACGTATGGGATGCCTTCCCTGTATTCCCCAGGCAGAGTTAGTCATTCCTTTGTAAATTTTCGCAGGGCATACTGCAATTTCTTCGGCATAGCGCTATTGTTTAGTTTTTAGTGCTTTTTCACTAGGCTGTAAGCTCTTTAAGTACAAAAGAATGTACTGTATTCATCATCACACAAAAACACATTGTCTTACATACAGTAGGTATGTATTCTCTACATATACTAAATCCAAGACAATGTATAATAAAATGATTTAAAATATGACATATTAAAAATCTTCCTAACTTTCCCACAGGAAGGAATGATTTTCTAAAACAGAAAATTAAGTAACAACAAAAAACCCAGAATAAAAAGTGCAAAGTATCCATCTGCAGAGAGCTAGTACCCTGTTCATTATTTCTAAACTACTGAAAAGGAAAGATCGCACATAGATACTCCTTGGGAAAATGTGGCTGTTTGGAGAGACACCTGCCAAAATGCCTTGGCCAGTTTTTCCTTTTGGGAAAACGAAATGTAAATTTCTTCATCTGACCATTTTCAGACATTCATTTGAGCCCTGAATAACACAGCTAATGAGTACCTTAATTTTTCTGCCTGTTTTCACTAGAAAATTCAGTTTTCTTTTTAAAGATGAACAACCAATTTAATTTGACAGTGTTAGAACTTTTCAACTATGGAAGAACAGGAGATCCAGCAGCAAATGTGACATAACTCACAGTGAGTAGAACTGTACTCATGCTGAAATAAGTGTATTTAGTAAAAAGGTAATATAAATACATAAAATGGTATATCATTATATATGTTGATTTCATATTATGAGTTCTCTTTATGGATGAGAAAAGGGGGTTAGAAATGGTTTGTTGAAGACTTCCCTGTTACTCAGGGTTAGAAACTTTTAAAAGTTTTCTCAACTTTTAGTCCACTGCTTCTCCTCCAGATGTTTATTGTTATCCCTCAAAATATGGAACACTGATATTGCAATGATGAGTTAAATATCATTTCTAACTGATGTTTTTTTAAAATATAGAAACAAATAAAATATAAACACCATACTTCTTATAAGCTAAAAGTTTTAATTTCTCATAAACTATTTAAGGGTTTTAATTTGTGACTATAAAACACTTTAAAAAAAAGGAGGAGATGCAGTTTTATATGAACATTGCAGAATTATCCCCCCAAATTTTCCAATAAAGTATATAGCCTTTTTTTCACACCATACATAAAAACTGTTCTTGATCCTAGCTATCCCCATCAACTTAAGCTCAATATAACATACAAAGGAGCATTTTTTCACTGATTGTATTTCTGAGGGTCATTCCATTGAGAGGAATGCGTAGCTTAACTGCTTGATTGAGGAGTACTTGTTTACGGCATTATACAAGCCTTGACTCCAACACAAAGTTTAGTACTATTTCTGGGAAAAATCAGAATAACAATTCTGAACTTGGGGACAAATATGAAGACAACACAGATATGAGCTGCTTATTATTTTTTTTAAAGATTTTATCTATCTATTTGAAAGAGACAGAGATAGCGAGAGAGAGCATGAGCAAGGAGGAGAGGGAGAAGCAGGCTCCCCACCGAGCAGGGAGCCCAACAGGGGGCTCAATCCCAGGATCTCGAGCCCAAGGCAGACTCCTACCCGACTGAGCAACCCAGGTGCCCTAAGCTGCTTATTCTTTAACTTCATTGCCTTTAATGTTTATACTTTGAAAGCTAAATCCCCTCTCCTTTTATCCTTCTTTGGTTGTGTGATAGGAAACTATTAGTACAATAACACTCTTTGTCACCAAAATCATCTTGAAAGCATATATTTTTATTTTACTTAGTTTTTATTGCTAAGGTAGTGTGAACAAACATGAGTGTCAATTATTTATATAAATTTGTGTAAAGTCCTAAAGAGATGTATTCACCTTTGGACTGGTCCCTATTTGGAATGTTCCAGAATTACACAAATATTTGAGCCTGTTCTCTGTTCAAGACAAAGTGGACTGGATCATCAGGAAGATATACTGTCTCTCTTCCATTCAAATTGACCCCATGCATTCTCAGCTGATTGAGGAGTATCTTACTTTGATGGTTTCTATCTTCTTATAAATCAAATGTTTCTCTTTGCTGCCAATTGCTATGAATATTCTCTTTTCTCTATGATAGAATGGTAACATTAAATGTTTTCCTCAAGGTTACATGGGGACAATTTTTTGTTTATTCAAGCTAGACTGTGTCCTGTTACCACCAAGAAGAGCAAACTAGCTAAATACATGCAGGTATTATAATGGCCTCCTCACTGATTTGCTTTACCTCCAGTTTCTTTGCTAACTTATACATCCTAGATTTCCTAAAATACTACTTTGCACATGTTAATACACTGTCATGTACAACTTTATGTGCTGCTCAGTATATATAAGATCAAGCCCAAAATCATAAGCTTGCTTTACAGGCTTCCCACAGTGTGACGGTCTCTTGTATATTGCTCTAGTCTTATCTAAATTTCTCAAGGACAGAAATAGCAAATTTAAAACCTGGTCATTATTATTCATGCAGATGTTTCACTTGAGTTTGGACTATAGATACCAATGCTCTCCACTCATCATTTGTATATAAGTAAAACCAATATCCTGCCTCATAAAGATAATGCCTTATGGGTTAAACATGATGATGCTCATTCTGAAGTAACTTAAAATTGTAATCTTCTAACCCAGGAGTTTAGATTTAACTATTCTTTAGAATCAACTGAATAACAAGCAAATGGTCAAGGATATGGTCTAGATTTGTATATTTTCAGTGTGTATTTTAATTGAGTGTAGTGTTACTATGTAATGTCATGTTTTTTTGTTTATTGTATAATGACAGGGAGCACCATTCATATATATTAAACGAATGTAGCCTCTTTTCAAGTGGTTTGATGAATTGTCTACACAACTGTATGTAGAGATTTCTAAATTGTATTGTTATTTTATGCAATGTCTAATATATAAACATCAAGTTCTTCTGTTGCTCATGCTGTTAACAATTTCAGTATCCTTACTGAAATTTATGTTTTCTAGTTTTATTAATTACTGAGAAGGCATGTTAAAACTCTTTGTAATCTCATCAATTTTGTCTTATTTATTTTGAGGCCATGTTTTTAAGAGCTTACAGATTTAAACTTGCTATAACTCTCTGGTGAAGAAATGTTTATCATTATGAAGTGATTCTTTTCACATTTAAACAATACCTTTTTTCTTGAAATCCATTTCATTCAATCTTTAACATAGTCTATCAATTTTCTCAGTTATTATTTATATGGGAAGATTTCTCCCATGTTTTGCTTTCAGTCTTTTGGTGGCCATATATTATACAGCATCTTTTTATAAATAGAATTTAAAGTTTAAATTTGTTTTCTGCCCAATCTAACAATTTCTTAATTACACATAAAATATTTTTATTTCTAATAATTTTAATGATAGATATTTGGGTTTATATATATCATTTTATCCTATTTCTTTTGTATAATGTCTTTCTTATGTTTTCTGGATTGATCATTTTATCATTATTTTCCCATTGTTTCCTATACTGGTTTACAACTTAATGCATTTAGTATCATTTAGTGGTACCTAGATATTATATAACATATATAATTAACTTTTCCCAACAATGTGAGGAATTAGGACATTTTTATTTTACTTGCCCTTACTCCTGACTATTTTTGTACATTTTCATTCTGTAATTTTTAATACCTAAAACAACATTTCTTCATGTAGTCAATGCACATTTAGTTTTATGCACATAATTACCATTTATTTGAGCTTCATTTCTTTTTACATTTCAGATCAAATGTGTTAAGTGTGGGTATTATTTTATAATCATGTATGGAATTGGCTACAATTCTTGAATCTGTGGGTTAGATTCTTTCATCAATTCATGAATATTCTTAGCCATTCTTTCTTGACTCTGTTCCAATCTCTATCTTAATTCTTCACAAAACTCTAATAAAAAGATTTTAGAATATGTCAGTCCTAACCTCTCACATCTTTCATTTTATTGCTTTCTGTGTTAATCCAATTCACTAATTCTTTCTTTAGCGGTGTCTAATCTCCTTTTTAGTTCCTTCTATTGAAATTTATTTGGGGTTTTTGAAAATTTTTTATTTCTAGAAATTTTAATGGTTTGGTTATTTTTAAATAATTTTCTATAATTTTCTTTGCTTCTATATTTGTAAACTTAGTAAACACAGTAAGGTCATTATCTGGGCCTAAATATGTGAAGCATTTTTGAGTCCTTTTCTGCTGGGCTTATTTATGGTATATGTTTTCCCTGTGTGATAAGTTCTATTTTACTCTGAGCTGCTTATTTTGCTTTAAATTATTTATGGGACTATTTGGAAACCTAATAAGCTTCAGAGATGGATTAGGTTTCTTTCTTCAAGTAAACTAGAACCACTAGCAGTCCCTCCATGACCTTAAACAGATTGAATTTTTTTTCATTTGATCATCCAAGTCATATGAATTTGAGTTGCAATTCGTCTTGATGGTAGACATGTAGTACAACATCACAGGGATAAGAATGTGGTTTTTGTTTTTTCCCTCTTGCTCCACTGGTTGCAAATATAATTTTCCTTGCATTCTGTTATGACTGGGTTAGGAAGGGTGATGGTTGACTGGTGTTACAGCTATTGGATTCCCAGCTTTATTTAGCAGTGTACGTGGGGGCTTCCCCCATTGTGGGTGGCCTCCCAAAGTATTAAGGTTACACTCTTCAGCAAGTCCTGATCGAAAGTTTATTGAGTCCTCTAACTTTACATCTTCACTTACATTTGTCCCTAATAATTCCTATATTAACTTGGAGCATCTTCCCATTTGGAAAGTCTATAATTCTGTAAGTAACCATGAACTTTACTCTAAACTTTTGTCTTTCAGAGGTATGGAAACTTGGACTTTAAGAGTTGAAGGGAACTTCACAGTTCTTTTAGTAAAATGATGCTTTTACATTTTTACATTTATTTAATGTTCCAGGCATGCATGTTTTAGTTTTCCACAAGTGTCATAAAGCACCTCAAAGTTAGAGGGGTTTTCTCTTTCATTTCTATTTTCATCAATAGGGCACTTGGTGCCTAGCATGTACATATTTTATTTTATTTAAATTTGAGAGTCTGAGTTTCCTAAAGATGATTTCCGTTCCTAGAGAAGGTGAGAACATCAGAATAAATTTCAAAAGGCCCAAATATGTCACAATTAGTTTTTAAGAAGTTTGCTTTAATTAGCAAAAATGCAAAAGTAATTTGACATTTACTTTAATCAAAGAAAATGGTACTTATTTAAAGTTGGTTCTGTATTTTTCTCTAACACTTGGAAAGAATTCATCCAAATATTTCTAAATTTCCATCTTTTAGATACAGACAAAGCTTGTATTTATGTGCCTCTGCCCTATATCCACCCCCCCCACACACACACACACTGCAGTATAACTCAAAACACACATACAAAAACACACACACAAACACAAACATACTTTGTTGTTTAAAATTATGAAAAGAATCCTATCTGGGTCAAACATTATTTTCAGATAAAATGAAAATTTCTTGAATGCGAAAATGTAAATGAGAGACAGAATAGGTAAGCAAACTGGAGTTTAGAGACTTAAAATTCTAATTCCAGTTACTTGTGTCCCCTAAGGTAAATGAATAATCTGCCTCCATAGCAGGGAATTGGAATACCATGGGGTGTTTTAGGAATAGTGAATAAAAATTAGATAGTCATTTGTGTTTGCAAAGTATTATATAAATGCTGAAATATACAAATCACCTGAAGACAATACTTAATGTACATTTATGATATGTCCTATTTCTTTGCCAATTTATGATTTTTGCCTTCTAGCCAAATAAGATGTGATTAAAAACTTCACCCAGATACATGGCCTACTTGAAGAGTCTTGCAATAGAGAACATCTGTAGAAATTACCAGTTTGAATTGTGTTGACTTTCAGAAGCTGGAAGAAAAATCTGACCTTTGAAGAACTTATCCTAACAAAATATTTAGAAGGATACTCATGGAGTTCAGTAAAGATCAGTACCAAACTCCATTGCAGTTCCTTTTCTCCCCAGTGGCAACTAATTTCTAATGTAAGAGTAAGATACAATAATGTCCAGCCTTCCAATGATTACACTAATCTAAATTCTCAATATATGCTTTAAATGTTCTTTTACCTGGCTGTAGAGATTTTTAATCCACCATGAGTACTAGTGGTCCTTAATGCTTTATAGCAGTCAGAGGATGAATCATCTTGGCTTACAACTTGACAACTAAAAACTGCTAGTGAATTTAGTCTATATTTTGTGAAAAGTAAAAAAAAAAAAGTCACTTAAACCCACTTAAAACAAACTTTGATTAGATTTAAATTAATTTACATGTTCTGTCTCTTTTTAATTAAATGTTTTATTTTCTGGGTCCAAAAAGGCAATAATAATAAAACAAGTCTTAAAATCCTATAGCCACAATAGCCAGCTGGTCTTCAGATAATGGATTAATGATGACAATATGCATGAAGTAATATTCTGAATAAAAATTTAGAACTTAGAATTTGTGTTTGTGCATGATTATTTTTCTATCTTCTTTTTTTTTCTTTTCTTTTTAAAAAAAATTTCATCCAGAGTAGTCCAATAATCCAGAGAACATGGGTTAGTTAAATATCTGACTTCACTCCCCACTTGGAATCAATAAATTAAATGTGATCTTGTACAAACCCTGGGGGAGGTACCTAGATAAATCCTATCCTTAAAGAGCTCCAAGTGTAATAGAGAAGGCATATAGTGACTATACCCAAGTCTGAATGTAATGAAGGCCACGAAAAAGGCTCTGCAAACATTTTGAGAGTTCAGAGATAATGTCTTACTTTTAGGGGTACTTTTAAGGTGGTTTCAAACATTCAAGAAGGGAAGATAGAATAAAGAGTGTTTTGCAGGTACACTAAGTAACATGAAAAATCTACAGAACTAGAAAAATGTGATTTTTAAGGGCAACACAAGTTCTTGGGTTTTGGGTAGAGAGTACTACGTGGAAAAATTGGTGGGAAAATTAGGCCAGAAGGGGGAATTTCTCTATGATATTCTGATAAGTTGAGTAATGTTATTTATATTCTCTACTTAAAATGCTGGTTCTCAGCTTTTTAAAGAAATAAAAACTGTGGACCCTGACTCTTTAAAAGCTAATGAGGCAATCATAACAGATTTTTCCTTTTTTCCCCCAAAAGATAGCCTTGATAAATAATACAGTTCATTATCTTTTTTTAAAGATTTCTTAAAAGATTTTTAAGATTTTTTAAGATTTACCCATTTATTTAAGAGAGAGAGAGCGTGCGTGAGCAGGGTGGGAGGCAGAGAGAGAGGGAGAAAGAGAATCTCAAGCAGACCCCCTGCTGAGCAGGGAGCCTGATGCAGGGCTCCATCTAACAACCCTGAGATCATGACCTGAGCTGATCAAAAGTTGGTCACTTAACCGAATGAGCCACCCAGGCGCCCAGGCACCCAGGTGCAATAATACAGTTCATTATCTTTAATGTGTATGTTTGCAAGACTTTCTCTAGTGAAAATAAGGCAGAGATTATTTTAATATCAATCAAAACTTTAATACAAATGGCTGGTATTGTAGAGCTCAATAATCTCCCATGAGAAGACCATTGGGAAGTAGAGCCCATGAATTTCTGCTATAAGGTTAAGGTTAGACTGTAGCATCAAAGAGCGGAAGATTTGGAAGGGACATGCACATTATCCTGTCCTGGGACATGACAATGTGAAAGCTGGCCTGCTTTTGGTTTGCAACAGACAACCTTGAGATAGCCTGAAGAACCAGTGTCTATTATTTCCTCCATGTGAAAGGGTAACATTACATAGAGTTGGAGTGTATTACAAAGCACAAAGAGTTAGTGGAATGCTCACAGATAGGTAATTGTCAGCAACAAACTTCATGCTGTTATTGTGAATATAGTGGAATGAATGTTGGACTTGGAATGAAAAAAAAAGAGAGTTGAATGACAGCCTCAGCGTAAATTTGAAGGACAGATCTATCACTAACTGTGTGACCCGTTCAAGCCCTGTAAACCTTCTGGGCTTCAGTTTCCTCATCTTTTAAGTAGAGATATTAATTCCTGCCTTATTTATCTCGAGGATATTGTGAAGGTTAAAGAAGATAATTGGTGTGGAGTGGTTTGAAAATTTTCAGTTGCAGAATGAGTAATTACGCTGGGGATAATTCAATGCAGTCTTCAATGTAAATTTGAAGGCTTTTTTTTTTAAAGATTTATCTATTTATTTTTAGAGAGATAGAGAGAGAGAGAGAGCATGAGCGGGGGTGGGGGTTAGGGGCAGAAGGAGAGAGAGAGAGAGTCTTAAGCAAACTCTGTGCTGCGCATGGAGCCCCACAATGTGTTGATCCCAGGAGCATTGTAAATTTGAAGGCCTTTTTTAAAAATACCTGAGTTGGGGGACTGGCTGACTCAGTGTGTTGTCTTATTCTTGATTTCAGTTCAAGTCATGATCTCAGGGTCCGTGAGATTGAGCCCAGCACCAGGCTCACACTGGGAATGGAGCCTGCTTAAGATTCTTTCTCTACCTCTCCCTCTGCTCCACCTCTCCTTCCCCCACCCCCACTCGCATATGTGCCTGCTCTCTCTCAAAAAAACAAAACAAAACAAAAAACAAAACAAAAAAACAGACTTATGTGATTGTAATGTGGGCGAGTTTCTTAAATTATTGTGCTTTAGTTTTTCAACTATCAAATGGAATAATATTATCTACCTCAAGGGTTATTATGGAAATTATATGGATTAGAAATTGTTAAGTGCTTAAAATGGTACCAGGTACATAATAAACTCCATTTACATATCTGTTAAATACATACACTCTTTCATTCATTCATTCATCCATTCATTCATTCATTCATACATACATAATCTCGGTGTGCTTCCAGCAGGGTGTAGAAAAAGGAACCTTTAGTTATAATTGAGGTGTTTATAGGATAAAACTGACAGAAAACACAGGATCCACTTCTGTTCTCTTTATTCTTCATATTCAGCTTATTTCTCCCTCTTTACCTTTTAGAGCCCTGTTTCTTTCATTTGTTCTTCTTATTTATTACTTTTCTAGGCTTCTGTGCTTCCACTTTTCCATCTCACAGAGGTGACCCCATTGAGACCAATGGCTATCAGAAGATATTATAACTCCAGGTGAGGGGGACATCCAATTGGTCTTTAATAACCAAAGTGATTTAATTAACTTTTCATTTGATAAAGTTCACTGTATATTTCTTCCAGATACAACAACCAGTATTCACCCAAGTAAAATTTCCCTGAGATTAGCATTTCTGAGCTGCTATATGATGTTGTTCTCATTCATACTAAAATGCAAGAAAAGAGTCAGTCATCTTTCTGGCTGGCTCCTACAAAATTAGAGCTTTCACTAAATTCCCATCACATCACCAGCTAAGTTCTGAATATAAGGCAGTGTTCTGAAAACTACAAAAATTTCTTTGCAAGATTATAAAGCATATCATTCTTTTTTTCTCATGTCTGCCATGACTGGTTAGTATATGTCTCTAATGGATGTAATCACTGAAAAATAGGATTTAATGTATGTGTCTTCTGATATTTTAGCACTGAAAGAATGGCCTCATGTGCCCCTCTTCCTTACCTTGCCCTTGATAGCAAAAGTATATGTGCTAAAATTAATACTTTAAACTGCAGGCTGATCCTCAATTAGAATGTTTTTCATTTTATATTTGGTGAATATATATGTGAAAAAATGGAGAAGATGCAAAGAAATTTCAGTTCTAAAATCTCCAGCTTTTAAGCATCAACAAAGCAGTAAATTTTAAATTAGTTTTCTGGGAAAATTCTCTTCACGCTTTTATAACAAATATTGTGCAAGGCCTTTGGAAAACTTCCAGCCCATCTGTTTCTACTCAGTTGTTACCGACCATGATTTTCTCAAATTTATCACAAGTCTGACTGTCTGTCTGAAAGGAACACATTTGATCTAAATACCACATAATATAGAAAGGAATGACTTCAATTGTCTTTATAGTTAATTAAAAATGATTTAATGTCTCATTTATGGATATAAGCAAGGTGTTGATTTGTCTTTGTTTGTTAGGATTTTTTATTAGATAATAGAATACCTGTACTCTGGAGACAGAATATGAAGATGTGGTGTATTAGGTAAGAAATATTGACCCTTTCAGCCTAATACTTGGATACTCATATTCTTGGTCAGAAAAAAACAGTTTCTATAACAACTAGTACTGAACACCATCCCGAGATTTAATAAAAAATTAAAAGTGAACATACTAAAGTAAAATTTTTCATAATATTTTTCTAATTAATCTGAATCTCCCTCTCTTTATTCATACTACCCTTTTCCTGGTATGAGCTTCAGTTGCTTCTCATGCCAATAATTGAGACTACTTCCTAAATAGATTCTATCTCCATATTCCCCTCCCCTTCAGCCCACACAACATACTCCTACCAGGATAATCATCCTAAAACATAGCCTCTACTATATTCCCCCAGGTACAAATGATTTCAAACTCTTCCATTTGCCAATAGAACAAGGTTCCATCTCCCTGACCTGATTTTAAAGTTACTGCTTTACTTCAGCAGACTGGACAATTCACAATTTAGTAGACATCTCCTTTACTGTAGTGTTTTTGTGCCTTTCATTAATTAGAATTGCTTGCTGCTTATCTCCCTTATCTCTCAATCTCTCCATTTTTATGTGGTGAAATCCTATCTAATTATCAAGTGATTATTCAAGTACCACTTTATAACAACTTTTTGGGTGTTTCTCCAAAGGCTTTTTTGTTGTCGTTTCTCCACTCCTTACAAACTATTAAATGGTTTTTCCATCTTTTATTGGATAAACTTTATTTTACTTTTCTTAATCTCTGTGGAATGTTATGTTATGGCCATTTGTGTTGTAGACTATAAGACTCTGGAGGACAGAAATCTGTCTTAATTGTCTTTGTGTAAAAACACAATACCATGAATCATAGTGTTCATTCATTTGTTCATCTGTTAAAAAGTGGTGAGAACCGCTTGAGTCAGCTACTGTGCTAGGCCATGGAAATATAAAGATTTACAACACAGAATTGGAGCAGGTGATGAGCCTATGTGATAAGAATGTATAGGCTCTGTAATCAGTCATGGTATCAAATCCTGATTCTGTACCTGATTATCTCTTTGCATTAGCGGTCCCACTTTGAGCCTTGTGATGGAATCTGGGAACAATAACAATCTCATATTGTCAGGATTTATTGAAATATTCAATTTAAAACTTCTAGTAACTATGATTTGGCATAAAATGGAAGTTATTTTTTCATCCTTGCTTTTTTCAATCTTCTTTGACCTCATTCAGCTTGTCAGTGGAGACATAGCCAAAGAAAAAGTTAGAAAATAAGATTACTTGGGGCACCTGAGTAGCTCAGTCAGTTAAGCATTTGCCTTTGGCTCAGGTCATGATCTCAGGGTCCTGGGATTGAGCCCCTCGTCAGGCTTCCCAATTGGCAGGGAGTCTGCTTCTCCCTGTTCCTCTGCCCCTCTCCACCATTTGTGCTCTCTCTCGCACTCTCTTCCAAATAAATAAATAAAATATTTTTAAAGGTTTTTTTTTTAAGATTTTATTTATTTATTTGACAGAGAGACAGTGAGAGAGGGAACACAAGCAAGGGGAGTGGGAGAGGGAGAAGCAGGCTTCCTGCTGAGCAAGGAGCCCGATGTGGGGCTCGATCCCAGGACCCCGGGATCATGAACTGAGCCAAAGGCAGATGCTTAACGACTGAGCCACCCAGGTGCCCCTAAAAAAGTTTTTTAAAAAAGAAAATAAGATAACTACTATAATAGATCTCTATATAATGTGATTTTGGAATCAGAGAAATAGAATTCCTCCTAGGTTTTTCAAAGTACACACATATATATGATAATATATATGTATATATAAGAGGTTTTTACCCCTCTTGGTTAGTTTGGTAAATTGATTATGAGCATATTTTATAAGTATTTTTAACCTACTTTTGTCACCTAAAGTTTTATAGAGAGCCATCTGTATTAGCTCCATCACACACACACACACACACACACAACCTCATTCTTACCAAGGAATTTTATATTATTTTATGTTTTATATTATATGTGTATAATCATTTACTTGAATATTTCTTATCTGTGGACATTTTAGGATATTTTTTATTTAAATCCATGTTAGTTAACGTATAGTGTAGTATTAGTTTCAGGAGTAGAATTTAGTGATTCATCATATAACACCCAATGCTAATCCCAAAAAGTGCCCTCCTTAATGCCCATCACCCATTTAGCCCATCTCACTACCCTCCTCCTCTCTAGCAGCCCTCACTTTGTTCTCTATAGTTAAGAGTCTCTTACAGTTTGCCTCCCTCTCTGCTTTTATCTTTTTTATTTTTCCTTCCCTTCCCATTTGTTCATCTGTTTTGTTTCTTAAATTCCACATGAGTGAAATCATACGATACTTATCTTTCTCTGAATGATTTATTTCGCTTAGCATAATACCTTCTAGTTTCATCCACATTGTTGAAAATGGCTAGATTTCATTCTTTTTGATGGCTGAGTAATAGCCCATTGTATATGTATACCACATCTTCTTTATTCATCATCATTCATTCATTCATCAGTTGATGGACATTTGGGCTCTTCCCATAATTTAGCTATTGTTGATAATGCTACATTGGGGTGCATGTGTCCCTTCAAATCAGCATTATTTTATCCTTTGGATAAATACCTAGTAGTGCAATTGCTGGGTTGTAGGGTAGTTCTATTTTTAACTTTGTGAGGAACCTCCACACATAGATCAGTGAAACAGAATAGAGAACCCAGAAATGGACCCACAAGTATATGGCCAACTAATCTTCAACAAGGCAGGAAAGATTATCCAATGGAAAAAAGTATCTTCAACAAATGGTGTTGGGAAAACTGGACAGTGACATGGAGAAGAATGAAACTGGACCATTTTCTTACACCACACACAAAAATAAATTCAAAATGGATGAAAGACCTAAACATAAGACAGGAAACCATCAAAATCCTAGAGGAGAAAATGGGCAGCAACCTCTTTGACCTTGGCCACAGCAACTTCTTACTAGACACATCACTATAGGCAAGGGAAACAAAAGCAAAAATGAACTATTGGGACCTCATCAAGAATATTTTTAATGTTTTATTATTACTAAAAGGCTTCATATGAATTTATAAATATGTATGTATCTTTCTTTGCACTTGTGTCAGTATTATTATCTTAGGGATTTTTAACATGTAGAATTTGGGGTCAAAGTTTGCTAGGTCAAAGTTGTTAGAATTAACAATAATGCCAAAATGCCCTCTGTTCTGGACTAAATGTTTGTGGCCCCCTAAAATTCTAATCCCCAGTGTTATGCTGGGCCTTTGGAGACAATTAAGTCATTAAATTGGAGCCCTCCTGGATGGGACTAGTGCTCTTATAAGAAGAGACAGAGCTTGCTTTCTGTGCTCCCTACTGTGAGGAAGTAGAATGAAAAGAAGGCCACCTGCACACCAGGAAACAGGTTCTCACAAGACACAGGATTTGCCAGTAACTTGATCTTGAACTTCCCAGCCTGCAGAACTGTGAGAAATAAATGTTTGCTGTTTAAGTCACCCAGCCTATGGGAATTTATTTTGGGGTCCAAACTAAGACACCCTCCAAAATATTATATGCATACTATCTACAGTCCCACAAAAGTGCCTATTTCCATACATTTGAGATATCAGTATACAAAATTATGAAACATGGACATTAAATACTATTTAATTTTATTTCCCCATTTAATTGTGAGGTTGAACATTTTCTAGGAATTTATTAACAAATTTTTAAACTTGATTCATATCATGTGCCAACTTTTCTATTGCATTGGCTCTTTGTTTTGTCCCCATTAATTTAGAATTAAAACTTTGTCTATTACATGTGTTTATATATTTTTTTTCATCCTGGCTCTCTTTTGTCCTTCAGATTTGATTGTTTTATCTTTTACTCCATGTGAGTTTTGTTTTTCCTTTTTCCACAAAGAGAAATCTGTCAAATCTAGACTTACAGTTTCTGAGTTTCATATCTTGTTTAAGATTTTCCCAACTCTGGTATTATAAAAATATCCTTATAGACACATAAAACAAACAAAATCTTTAAAAATTTTTCTTTTTTCTCTGAGACAACTGAATAGGCAAAAAGTGCAATACACATAGTAAAAATTACCATACTTAATGAAATTAAGTATGACCCCTCATAACTATAAACTATGATGAATAATTTCCAAATACAGTGAATGTAGGACTAATTAAAAGGCAGGGAAAGAATAGGCATATTTGCATACTGCACAGAGTACATTAAAATAATGTGTGCTATAGTTCTGTTGGCCCAACTAATGATGTCTTAATTGAAACAGCAGAGTGTAGGAAGCACAAATGGGTGTGAAAATCCCAAGGGCCACATTCTGCATTGATGATTGGCAGAGACAAGGAGCTGTTAAGCTAAACTACTCCGACAAGCAATCTTTGCAGGATACCAGATTTAATTGTGGCAGTATAGAGGAAAAGCAATGGGTCTGATTAACTTTGCTGTTACTGCTGACAATCTGCTCAAAAGAAATACAAACTAAATCACGTAAAAACAACAACAACAACAACACTGACATATAGGTCTCATAAGAAGAAAACACTTCTACTTATCTGAAAGGTGGGAAAAATGAATATTGATACATTGAGGAAAGACAATAGTAAAATTGGTGAGAGTTTGGAAGAAATCAGTGAAAAATCAGTGATGATTTATAATCATAAATGAACAAATATGACATTAATGGATTTCTAATCTAAAGTAAATTTAGAAATTAAGTTACAAAATAAAAGTAGTAAGAAATAGAGTAATTATGCTAGAATATGGAGCAGTTAAACATGCATGAGAAAGGCATAAAACAAAAAATCAAACAAATTAAATGGCCCTCTCTGGGAAAAGGACTCAAAAAATAGATATAAAGAAAACTGATATAAGCCTCATAGTATGAGTATTGTCTCTTTGGATATTCCCTGGAAAAATTTACACAGGATCAAATAATTAGTTCCGTGAACATTTGGTGAAACCATATGAACATTGTAAGTGATTTTGCAAAAGGATTTTTTTCTTTTTTTTTCTAGTTTCTTTTTTTTATTATTATGTTATGTTAATCACCATACATTATTACATCATTAGTTTTTGATGTAGTGTTCCATGATTCATTGTTTGCATATAACACCCAGTGCTCCATTCAGTACATGCCCTCTTCAATACCCATCACCAGGCTAACCCATCCCCCCCAACCCCCTCCCCTCTAGAACCCTCAGT
>NC_138369.1:124822310-124848230 GCF_054177405.1 Leptonychotes weddellii
AGCTCCTTTAGGTGTAGGGTTAGGTTGTGTATTTGAGACCTTTCTTGTTTCTTGAGAAAGGCTTGTATTGCTATATACTTTCCCTTTAGGACTGCCTTTGCTACATCCCAAAGATTTTGAAGAGTTGTGTTTTCATTTTCATTGGTTTCCATGAACTTTTTAAATTCTTCTTTAATTTCCTAGTTGACCCATTCATTCTTTAGTAGGATGCTCTTTAGCCTCCATGTATTTAAGTTCTTTCCAACTTTCCTCTTGTGATTGAGTTCTAGTTTCAAAGCATTGTGGTCTGAAAATATGCAGGGAATGATCCCAATCTTTTGGTACTGGTTGAGACCTGATTTGTGACCTAGGATGTGATCTCCTCTGGGCACTAGAGAAGAATGTGTATTCTGTTGCTTTGGAATGGAATGTTCTGAATATATCTGTGAAGTCCATTTGGTCCAGTGTGTCAATTAAACTCTTTATTTCCTTGTTGATCTTTTGCTTAGATGTTCTGTCCATTTCAGTGAGGGGGGTGTTAAAGTCCCCCACTATTATTGTATTGTTGTCAGATTTTGCAAAAGGATTTTAAGCAATTTCCTCATTAAAGAAAATAGAGGACAAATTGGTCATTCCATTTTTTTCTTAAGTTAGTTTTATAAGCTACCCTCTAAGGATTTTCCCATTTCAGTCATTTTTCACAATTAAAAAAACAAAGAAATTGGATTTAAAAAAATTTTTTTGAAAGTAAAATTGACACAAAGTAAACTTCACATTTATAAGGTATAGAATTAGATAATTTTTGACATGAATATTTTCTTATTTTCAGGCTTCTTTAACTCAGTACAGTTATTTTGTGGCTCATCCATGTTATTGCATCTATCAATAATCCATTCATTTTTATTGCTGGACTTATTACAATGTTAATCCCATCAATAACTGTGGACATTTGGGTTGTTTCCAGTATGAGACTATTAACAAAACTGCTATGTGCACATCTTTGTATGTACATAAATTTCCACTGGGTAAGTAATAGAATTGGAAAGGTAGGATCGTATGATAAGCATATTTTTAACTTTTTAGGAAAGTTCAAAACTCTTTTCTAAAATGTAGGGTTTTACATTCATACTAGCACAGTGTGAGAATTCCAGTTCCTCCACATCTTTTTCAACACCTCATAAAAACAGGGGTTTTTTGTTTGTTTTTTTGTTTTTTTAAGTTTCTGCCATCCTAACAGGTGCAGAGTGGTATTTTATTTTTATTTTCATTTTCATTTTCCTAAGACTAATGCCAAACGTATTTTCATGTGCTTATTTGCCATCCATATATCTTCTTTGGTGTGTCTATTAAAAGAAACTGCAAAAATCTTTTCCCATTTTTAATTGAGTTGCTTAATTTCTTTTTGCCTCTGTATGCCCAATTATTCTATTACCATTTGTTAAAAAGATTATCATGAATCCATTGACTTGCCTAGCTATTTTAAATTTCTTGCCTGATAATTCCAATATTGATGTCATATCTGAGTCTCATGTATTTTTTGCTTTGTCTCTTCAAACTGTCTTTTTTCTTGACTTTCAGATTCCCTTATAATTTTTTGTTAAAAACTAGAAATGATGTATTGGGGAATAGAAACTGAAATAAATAAATTTTTACTGTGACATTTTATATTAATCTGGCCAGTAGTTAATGTTTTCTATAGGTGTAGGTACCAGAGGCTTCAGTTTACTCTACCTTCCTTGTGTTTCCTTTTTCTCTCTTGTCATCTTTGGGTTTCTGAAAGAACTCCTTAAATAGAGGCTATGTATCTTGAAGTTCTTTTAGTTGTAATTCACTATTTTTATCCTGGGGCTCTGTTAATGTTGTACTGACATCTTGGGGATAGGAAATATTCAATAAGCTCATGATTAAATCTCAGATTTTAGGAAACCTGAGTCTCTGGGATGTAACCTATCAAAATATTTCTTAGCTTCATTTTTCCTCCTGTTACATGAGAGAGAAAGATTCTCTTGTAATAAAAAATAATATGTGTGTATTTCAACATGGCTACTTTCGACCTGCTTCTGCCTGCAACACAGAGGGTTTTTTTCTGATCTTCACCATAAGAACTTGGCTGGGAAACCCACTGTAGTGTGGAAAACCTCCCAAGACTGGGTGTCTTTGAGTTTTGTCTACACTTAGCCTCCAGCAATTCATCAAAATGACCATTTAAGTGATCCTAACAATTAATAGCTCCAGTAGCTTTTGCTTCAAGTAAGCTGATCTTGACTGTTATTTTCTGTATTTGTCTGTGTCTCAGGATTTGGGGCTAGTGATTTTCCCTGTGACCTCAATTCTCATCTGTTTCTAAGGAAAGTTGTTGATTTTCCATTCGTTCAGCTTTTTTCTTGTTGTTAAAATGAGAGTGACTACTCCAAGTTCTTTATGTGTCAGAGTTGAAACCAGAAGTTCTTCTGATTTGTTTTTAATTCATTAAATATACCACATTAAATATTTAACTTTTTATCTTATAATCAATTATGAGACCATAAGCACTTCTACTATCATTTCACTTATTCATATCATGTATGCCTTGGAGACACATGACCTTGTATTCATTCATTCAGAAATTCTAATACAGCTTTAAGTATGTGAAGGACATGAAGATGAAGGGAGCTATTGCCTCATAATAACATTAAAAGATGTGTGAATTATTGGGGCGCCTAGGTGGCTCAATTGGTTAAGCGACTGCCTTTGGCTCAGGTCATGATCCTGGAGTTCCTGGATCGAGTCCCGCATCGGGGTCCCTCCTCAGCGAGGAGCCTGCTTCTCCCTCTAACCCTCCCCCCTCTCATGTACTCTCTCTCTCTCATTCTCGCTCTCTCAAATAAATAAATAAATCTTTAAAAAAAAAAGAAAAGTAGAAAAATATTTAAAAAAAAGATGTGTGACTTATTTATGTTAGCATAAAATTTATCATCTTAAACTTCTGAATAAATGGATTGCATTTCATTTGGGAAAAAATAGAAACAGTAGTCTATTTAGCTGACCAAATGGACACAGATTACTTTTTATTCAAGAAAAAAATATTTTTACAGCATTTTTCTTCTGATGAAGAGTAAATTGCCTTTTGTAGTTACAGAAGTAACACCATTTTAAATATCAGAGCATATTTACATTAATTTATTTTCAGATTATTATCATCCATGGCAGAGGAGCTCTCAAATTTAATATGAAATAATAATATAAATTGAAATCACCCAACAAACATGCAAAAATGCATATTCCTGCTAAACCATAGAAACAATTAGAATTATTCTAAAATGCTTCAATGTGAAATTAAAAAAAAATAACACAACCATTTATGAATGTTTTTGAAGTAAAATGAATTCAGAATCCAAAATGGAGAATCCAACCTTGGCTGTAAAAGTGGGTAGATGTAGAAATCTCTGTCTCAGTTCCCTAAAATATGAAAGCAATGATAAAAAAAAAAAAATACTAGCAGTCTAGAGATCCCAGGGTTGACAGAAGAATGAAATGTGATAATAGGCAAGGAAGTTTATTATTAAAATAAATACTACATTAAAGAAGTGAATGTTATTATACCCAATTCTTAATACTATTATATCCATAAGAATGAGCAAGAAGAGGGAGAGATAGAGAGGAGTGGAAGAAGGAAGAAGAAAATAAGAGTGAGCTTAGATATTTTACCTATTTTCTAATGATCATCATGATTTGAACTGAATTCCTCATTATAGAAATATGTCCCTGTAATGTCATGTAATGATTCTTAGATGATTTCATTTCAAAAACCAAAGATACAGATTTTCCAGGATAAAAATTTTGCTTCAGTTCTGTAGGAACAAACACCCGAATCAGACTGTCAGGATCACAAATTTAATATTTGCTTGCTTAGAGGTTGTAGAATTTTTTTTTTCTTTAAGTCTACTTGATTCTCTCATAGTTATGGCAAAGAGCCATTGACTGAAGTTTCTTCTGAGGAAAACAGGTTCCAGAATAATACATGACACACCTGGGCAAAGCTAGACAACAACAACAACAAAATAGGAGAAATCTTTACCTTTACGTCTTTAAAAAAAAAAATTTACTTTCATAATGTCCATGCTATATTCACATCAAAAAGATTAACAAAATTCTCAAATACCCTCTAATATCCAGTATTAAAATCACCTAATTATTCTCAAAGACCATATTTAGCTGGCTTATTCAAACCAGGATCCAATAGTCACACATTGCATTTGGTTGTTGTATCTCATTAGTCCTTTTAAATCTGAAATGTCTTCCAATTTTCCCACTTTGCTTTTTGATGATATGGACTTGTTGAAGAAAGGGGGCCAGTTGTCTCTAGAATATTTGGATTGCTTATTCATTTATCTTATCCCCCATCACCTAAATTCCCTATAAAATAAAAGTTAGTTTAAAAGTTTTGAGTATATTCAAGTAAAAATGTAGGAGAGAACACATCATTGGTGATGGTATGTCACTCATATAGTATCACATGAGAACCCACCTGACAAGACTTGTTTTGTTGAGTGGTATTTAATGTTTTCAGACATTTATATTTAGACGTGTTGATTTTAAGCCGCTAGTGAGTATTTAAGTGAGAAGGTCAAATATATATATATTTTAAGCCGCTAGTGAGTATTTAAGTGAGAATGTCAAATATCTGGATATTTAGATTAGGAGCTATTAAATTTATGTGAGTTAGAAAAAAGTTTGGTTGGATTGAAGACATCAAGGTACAAAGAAATCATGCATATAGGCCATGGAAATAAGAGGACCAAAGGGAGAAGAGCCCTAGGAGGAACAAATATTTAAAGAAAAGGCAGAAGAAGGTAAGGCAGAAAAAAAACAAAAACAAAAACAGGGAAACATAAAAACAAATATCAGTATCTCTCCAATACATTATTGTTCCTAGAATAAAATCATAAGATCTTCTGGATATTGCTTTATTTGGAGGAAGAGAATGTGGCCAAGCAGTTTTATTGAGGCATAATTGACATATAGTAAACTACACATATTTAAAGTATAACAGTTGATAAGCTTTGATGTATACATATACCTGGGAAATCATCATCACAGTTAAGACAGTAAACATATTTGTATGTCCAAATATTTCCTCATGCCCCCCTTTTTAAAGTTAAATAACAAAATTTTATTTATTTTTTAAAATATTTTTATTTGCGTATAGTTGAGACACATTAGATTAGTTTTAGGTGTACAGCATAATGATTCAACTTCTCTATACTTTATGCTATAATCACCACAAGTGTGGCTATTATTTGTCATCATACAAACGTACAATGCTATTACAGTAACATTGACTGTGTTCCCTATGCTGTGCCTTTTATTCCTGTAACTTATTCATGTCATAACTGGCATCTGTTTCTCCATCCTCCTTCACCCATTTTGTCCATCCCCCCACCCCCTTTCCCTCTGGCAACCATCAGTTTTTTCTCTGTATTTATAGCTCTGATTCTGCTTTTTGTTTGTTTATTCATTTGTTTTGTTTTTTAGATTCCACATATGAGTGAAATCATATGGTATTTGTCTTTCTCAGTCTGACTTATTTTGCTTAGCATGATACTCTCCAGGTCCATCTATATTGTGGCAAATGGGTTGCATAATATCTCATTCTGTGTGTGTGTGTGTGTGTGTGTGTGTGTGTATTACATCTTCCTTATCTGTTTGTCTATTGATAGACACTTAGGATGATACCTTTCTAACTTCCCCCTCTGACTCTCCAGATAATCACTCATTTGCTTTCTGTCATTATGGACTGATGTGCATTTTCTAGAGTTTTATATGAATGGAATCATATAGTATGTACTCTTTACCATTTGGCTTCTTTTACTTGGCATAATTATTTTAATATTTATCCATATTGTTGTATGTTTCAATAGCTCATTCATTTTTAGTATGCAGTAATATTTCATGGTATTGATATATCACAGTTTATTCATTTACTTGTTGATAAGACAAAGTCTACAGTAAATCATATTATTTTAGTCAACCAATATTTAAACTCCTATGATGACCAGGTACAGGGCTAGGTACTAAGCTGGATAGAGAACAGGACAGATAAACCCCCTACCCTTTTGGAATTCATAGTTTTACCCAAGAAAAATAAAGCACATGTCCACATAAAGACATTCATATGAGTAGTCATTATGAGTACCATAACTTTATTGGTATAAAGCTCTATTCAAATTACTGTCTACTAATAAGGATAGATTGGCTGAATCACATGGTATATATATATTTAAATTTTTAGGAAACTGCCAAAATGTTTTCCAATGTAACTGTAACATTTTCCAGTCCCATCAACAGTATATGAGAATACCAGTTCTAACACACCCTCACTTACATCTCATACGATTAGTAATTTTAATTTTAGTCATTCTACAATTAGTATCTCATCATCGTTTTCATTTTTATTTCTCTCATGACTGATGATGGTGATCATCTTTTCCTGTACTTATTTGCTATCTGTATGTATTCTTTGGTGAAGAGTCTGTTAATTCCATTTACTGCTATTTCTTATATCTGTGGCAGGTCTGGGTCAGCTTGTATTGACTGAGCTTTCTCCTTATTATGGACTATGTTTTTCTGCTTCTTTGTATGCCTGATGATTTTTAAAGGATGTCAAACATTGTGAATTTTATCTTGCTACATGTTGGGTATTTTCTGTATTTTTGTATATTTTTTTAAGCTTTGTTCTGAGGTGTAATTAAGATACTTGGGAGCAGTTTAACCCTTTAAGGTTTTGCTTTTAAGACTTATTAGTTGGATCTTGAGCACTATTCAGTCTAGGCTAATTATTCCCACTACTGAGGCAAGACTTCTGAGTACTCTACCCAGTGCCCGTCTCAATTCTGAGTTTTTCCAGTCTGGCTGGTGAAAACATCACTCGTCCTGGACCTGTTTGATCCAGGGCCTGTTGCCTCTAATTCTTCCAGTTGGATCTTCCCAGCCTCAGATAATTTCTCATCCACATGCAGGGATCAGTACTTAGTTCTTGAAGGGGATGCTCCACAGATCTCAAAGCTTTGTCTCTGTACAGATCATTCCTCTCCATTATTCTATCCTGAACACTCCAGTGTCCCCGACTCTAAGCTCTGTTTTCTTACTAACATATTTTGCCAGCTCTGCCCTGTGCCACATCTGAAAAATATCCTCTATATATAAAGTGGGGGAAATTGTAGGCTTTCTGAGGGATTGCTGTCCTTACTTGCCTGATGTCCAGGATCTTAAACTGTCATCTTATATATTTGTCTGTTTTTTAGATTGTTTCTGGTGGGTAGGTAATTCGGCTTCCTGATACTTCATCTTGCATGGAAGTAGAAGATGCTTTGTTTCAGTTTTTAAATTACTGCTTTCCTTTTTCTCCATTATAAAAGAAAGAAAGAAAATCTAACTTTAAGCCTCTTTTTATACCTTAAGGGAAGAATTGACAATGTCCTTTTCTCATATCTGTATATATTTCAACTGAGTGTCATTTTCAGGTCACCTAAGCTTAGTCATTTGAGATATGTTAACATTTCCGTGACTATAAATCAATTAGTTAATCTCTCATTTCAATTTGCAAGTGAAAATTATAATGCTATTGAGGTATCTTATGGACTCACCTAATACCATCAGCACTAAAGTCTTTCCGGGGGAGAAAGAAATTAATCTTCAATCATCTTTTATTTTTGGACGTTATAGTGGAAGGATATTTGCCTTAACTGATTTTTTAATACATTCACAAAATTATTATTTCTGTCCAAAGAATCCTAGATGTAAGGCTCAATAAATCCAGTATTACTTTATAGTTCAGTAGTAAGCTAGATTTATAGGCATTTCTAGGTTATGTGGCCAGGGAATTTGGTAGAACTCTGCCCTTAATTCTATCAAAATGCATATCAAAAGAAAAAAAGAAAGAAAATGCAAAGAAATGTGAACTAAATATGGAAGAAAACATATGCTAAAATCCAGAGGGACTTTACCCTAAATTACATTAATTATGAGAGAAAGTTTAGAAACACTATTATAAACTAGTAACCATATGTTCCATCTTCTGATAGAAAATAGTACAGACAGCATCAAAGAAGTCAGAAAAGAAATTAATTAAACTCTATTGCTCCCATAATTCTGGGATGGAAAGGCTCAGCTAACCTGGGAAATAAACTGCAGTTCCCCAAATGCACAGAACTCTCTAATGAGCTAAAAGTAACCCAAGAATCTCCTTTTTCTATCTCTGTTCCCTTGTTTGCCATCATCCTTCTCTTCCAAAATCCCAGTAGAGACTTTAGCTATCCAAACAATGATGAACATGGACATATGTGGAAAGTGGTACACTGGTCTCTGAACACAGAACTCAGAATAAAACAAAATCTTGTAAACTATGTTTTTCACAAGAAAAATTACAAAAGCAAGACACACCAAGAAATACAACTGATGGTCTTGAGTCCAGGTTCCAATATACACGGTACATTTTTTTCTATATTTCTTATCTCTTCTTTGTCACTGTTCACTTAGTAAGATGATTAGATAAAATAGAGCTTGTGAAAAGTTTAGCTCAGGAGCTTGTATATAATAAACATTCAGTAAGTTTAATTATAGCATTGTCATCATCACCATCATTATAATCATTTCCTTTATATTGATGCAAGGAAAAATTAATAGCAAGAATTCTAACTTAGTAAGAAAAAGTACATGATACAAGTCAAAACATAAGACATTAGGTTCAAAGCCCTAGCTAATAACACAGATTATGCATAGTTCCAGATTATCTCCTCCAAAAAGATCTAGCTAACAGTACCTTAGAGAAATTTAGTGAGATTTAGCAACTATTCCTCATGAAAATGCTGAGTGAATTGAAAATAAAAGGATATTTTCTTGATGTGAAAAAGAATATCTATTATTTTGAAATCAATTAGCCAATATTGCACTTAACAAAAAAACACAGGTGGCACATCCTTAAGTTTGGAACAAACAACAATAAGATAAATAAATAAGAGCTCTTGTTATTGGAAAGGGAGACACTATCATTTTCCAATAATAATTTCTTTTACTTCAAAACCCTAGAATTTCTTCTGAGAAGGCTTTGAAATTAATAAGGGATATATAAAAAATATGCTAATGTAGACCAAAATAAATCCCTGGTGTATTTAATTTTGAAACTAAAATTGCTTAACTGAAAGAAATGTAGAATAGTTTTCTCCAAGATGAAGAACCACATTCTAAACGTAAACTCAATGGGAAAGTCAACAAGGATAAGTTTTAAATATTTTATTACATTAAAAAATCTTAATCTGTATCAAAAAACAAAAAACAAAATGAATAATTATAAAATGGGAGAAACAATTGCAAAACTTATTTTTTAAGATTTATTTATTTATTATTTTAGAGAGAGAGAGAGAACATGGAGGGGGAGGGGCACGTGGGGAGGGAGATAGAGAATCTTAAGCAGACTCCCCACTGAGTGTGGAGCATGATGTAGGGCTTGATCTCACCATCCAGAGATCATGACCTGGGCTGAAATCAAAATTCAGACACCTAACCAACAGAGCCACCCAAGTACCCAGGTACTTACTGCATAAAATGGTTAAATTTGTTGGAAGTAATCAAGTTAATACAAATTCATAAGAATGAAAACATCCCTTTATATCAATGGGAAAGACATGGATTTCTGGTTTATAAAAAAGTACTTAAAGTAATGAAAGTTGAATAGAATATAATTTTTACCTAGAATATTAGAAAACATTTTATAAAATATATAAATTAATGTTAACAAGGATATGCCATTGATACAGCACACTTATATATTGTTATTGATATTTATCAAGCAGTTATTGTATTAAATCCTTCCTATACAGCATATTTATATAAATATTATTACTCTATAAATATTCATAACATCCTTATGAAGTAGGTACTTATTAGCATCACTTTACAATAAATAAATAGACCAATAGATAGACACAGAATGATTAAGAATTTGTCCAAGCACCTAGTTAGCTAGAGGTAAATTGACACTTTAACTCATGTGGTCTGATTAAAGGTCCACCTCGTTAATCACAGCACTATACTGAAATCAATACAAATTTTTCTGAAAGATGATTTAAGCACATTATATCAAAGATCTTTAAAAAGTACATATTCTTTAATATCTTAATTTAATTTTTAGATTCATTAACCAAGTATTCAAAAATATGAAAAAAGTCTTATGCATAGAAATGAGTAACACAACATTATTGATTAAAATGTGAAAACAAGAAGTCTAATATTAGAAAAGTTAAATAGCGGCACCTGGGTGGCTTAGTCAGTTGGGCAGTCAGCTGTTGATTTCTGCTTAGGTAATGGTCTCAGGGTTCTGGAGCCCCGTTTTGGGCTCCATGCTCAGCAGGGAGCCTGCTTCAAGATTCTCTCTCTCCCTCTGCCCCTCCCCCATGCTCTCTCTCTCTCAAATAAATAAATAAATCTTGAAAATATAGTTAAGTTATGATATACAATTTATGAAATACTATTCAACTAACAATATGTGTTAATACAAATTTTCATGTCACAAAATATGTTTGTGGTAAGTATATGACATAATGAAGAATAAAAATGATGCAGGAGAGCAAGGGTACAATGAAAACAAAATTCAGAGTAATTGTTATCTTAGGTTAAAAAAGAAATTTATAATAGTGTCTTTAAAAATTGGGTGCAGGTTCTTCATATCACTACTAACCTTTACACTTCTCACCTATAAATACCCATTTGTATTTATTAAATGTCTTATAAAACAGTTTAAGGACAAAAATGCAGTATAAAGTGATACACTGAGTATGATAAAAATATGAATATTTTTAACAACCCTTTTAAAAGCAGAAGGAAATAGTCTAAAACTTTTATGGGATAATTCTTGGTGGATACATTATAGTGCTTCTTATTCTATGACCCCATTCACTTTCTCAATTATTTATGTTAAATGTATCATATTTCCAGTTTCTAATAATGGGAGTAGCCTATCATCAAAAACATTGACTATTATGCAGTCATAAAAAAGGATGAAATCAGGCACCAGGGTGGCTCAGTCAGTTAAGCATCTGCCTTCAACTCGGGTCATGATCCCAGGGTCCTGGGATCAAGTCCTGCATCAGGCTCCCTGCTCAGTGGAGAGTCTGTTTCTCCCTCTACCCCTCCCCCTTGCTTGTGCTCGCCCTCCGTTTCTCCCTCCCTCCCTCTCTTTCTCACTCTCAAATAAATAAACAGATAATTTTTTGAAAAGGATGAAATCATGCCATTTGAGACAACATGGATGGACCCCTAAGATTTTATGTTAAGTGAAATAAGTCAGACCAAGACAGATAATACCATATGATTTCACTTGTATGTGGAATATAAACAAACAAATAAACAAAAATCAAATGAATAAACACACAGAAGACAGAATCAGACCTATAAATACAGAGAACAAACTGATGATTGCCAGAGGGGAGGCAGTGGGGAGGTTATGCAAAATGGGTGCAGAGGGTGGGAGGTACAGCCTTCTAATTATGGAATGAATAAGTCCCAGGAACAAAAATCACAGCATTTTACATGTAATAGTGTATGGGGACAGATGGTAACTACACTTGTGGACATAGATAATGCATAAACTTGTAGAATCACTATGCTGTACACCTGAAACTAATGTAACACTGTGTGTCAACTATGCTCAAAACAAACAAAAAAAAAAACAATGAAAAGTTCTCTAAAAGCCACAAAGAGTTAAAATTCAAGAAAAAGAATGACCAAGCTAGAACTTAAGAGAGAAACTATAGCAGTATGTTGAGGCTGGAAGTTGCTTTTGTAATAAGGGAATTTACTTAACCTCACAGGAAAATGACTTTTATAGTGCAAGGACAGAGGCCAAAGCCCAAGATTACCAAAATTGGGGAATTTGATCAGATATCCCCTAAGTGACAAATAATTATGTCTTCAGGACAAATATCAATCAGAAAACAATTTCCAACCCATCTAACCAACTAAGAAGCATTGTGGAGAGTTGCTTTAGCTCCCATGCACCACCTTAGTCCTAGAAATATATGACTTTTTCAGAGTAAAGAAGCAAGTCAGGATCAAAACTAGTTCTGGAACCCAAGTCTTACTACTTTAATCCTAATGCTGTTTGCACTAACCCAAATTGTTGAAGACTATAGAGTATTTTATTGGCTTTTTATTTTTTATTTCATGTTTCCTACAGTGGCATTCCCTCCTATTCCAGATGGATATAACTATAGCCTGATGCTGCAATAGTATCTTCAGGAAACACATAATTAGATGCCTGTGAAAGACTGGCAAAAATGATGAGGGCGTTACTAATCACAGCAGCACCTGACGCTTTTTTCCCATCTATGTCCTTGTGTAATAAGTATAGTCTTCCATCTCTGACAAAGAGGATTTTAAAAACACTTTATAAACCAAAGAATATCCTTCCAAACTAGGAATGAATAATGTATAATGAATTCCCACCACCATTCTCCCCACTATCCAGCTATCAATACATTTTCCAAAATTTGAGGTGTAATGTAAATTATATTCCCCTCATAATGATAGACACGGTTTTCTGAACCTAAAATAAAAAATGGTCAGGTAATACACTTGCAGAGACTCATACACAATTAATTTAGAAAGATTAAGACTTAGATCCCTGAGATGAGCACAAAACCATGGTTCATAGCCCTGGCCATTAAGGCCAGTCATTCTCAGTGGGAGGGAGGGAATGATGAAGTTTCTCAGGAGAAATTTGGCAATGTGTGCAGCCATTTTGGGGTGTCAGAACTGGAGATATGATAATTGGCAGAGGCCAAGGATTTTGTTCAATACCTTACAAGGCACAAGACAGATGCCTACAACAATAAATTATTTGGTCGGATATCTCATTCATGCTGAGGTTGAGAAACCCTGCTTTAGGTTGAGTTTATCACTGATTATTTCCTACAGGCTAAAAATGGAAGCCATTCAAAGATGATTTTGTTCTATTTCACTTATTGCCAAGTTGTGTTTCCCTGTGGAATGTCTTCCCTAGAATCATCCTTTGGTCAAACTTTGGACTCTTTCCTTATCCCTTATTGTCCATTCATCACAGGAAGAGAAGTGAGTTTCTGATTAGCAAGTTTGGAAGAAAGTACTGAGCCTGCTTATTTCAGCTACACCCTCCCTCCTTTTTCAGAAACTGATTGCTCACAAATGCAAACATACTAGATATAACCCACTTTTCCATGCCACCTTACCAAAGCAGGGGAGTCCTAATGTTATCCACTCATGCCAATGACAATGTGGAAGGCTGTTTCATTCAAATACAGTTAGCTGATTGGCTATCATGTGGCCAAACCACAGACCTCAGCCATTGAGCAGATTTACTTATCTCTGCTTCTAGAATCCTGTGGCCTACTTCATAATTTGTTCAGAACATAACTGGTTCAGAGGAGTTGAATCATTGCATTCTCTCTAATCTCTACAACCCCTGTATTCCCAAGTCTTTTAACAATTTAGCCTTCTTTAAGTCACACTTTCACACTGCTTTCTTAATGGTTCTGTTTATCATTGCCTTATTTTCTTAACTATCCCAATTACCCAATTAGTCTGCCTCTATTCTTGTTCACCTTCTGTCTATTCTTATGCACCACCATATTGATCTTTTCAGAGCACAGTTCTGATGAGGGGACTCATCAGTGCCAACTGTGCCAAGCCTTCAATCTTTCCCTCTGATTCTACCCATAAAAATACCCAAATTTCAGGCTGCCTGGCTGGCTCCATCTTAGGAGCCTGAGATTCTTGATCCCCAGGTTGTGGATTCCAGCCCCACATGGGATGTAGAAATTACTTAAAAATAAAAAATAAAAAAAATCTATAAAAAATACCCAAATTTCTTAGCATTGATTTCAAGTATCTTTTCAACCTGTTCCAATCCACATCTCAAATCTACACTCAGGCAAATTGGAACAATAACAATTCTCCTTACATGCTCTGTACATTCCCATCAGTAGAGTGAATATAGTGTGAACTTAGCCTCTTTAATGTGACCATAGATCAATGGCTGAAGCTCTATGCACTTCTATTGTTTCATTTATAATAAAGGACTAATTATCCTGGCTTTCTTTCTCACAGGATAATTATGAGAATTAAAAAAAATATACAAGAATGCTGTGTCAAGTTAATGCAAATGTAAGATGCTACTATGATAATAAGGAAAGATACATAGCTCAAATGTGTATAGACAGGACTTTGGCTGTAATTGCCAATGATTGGCAAGATCTCTTATTATAACTCCCTACATTTAATTTTCAAGAGGTTAATACTAACTTGGAGATTAAATTCTAGCATTTTATAATCATGTCATAAATTTTGTGTTACATCAACTTTTTGTCTTTGCTTTTATTTTTAGCAGAAAAGTGAAAAATTATAAATTGTCAGTGTTTATTAAGTGTGCATTTACAGAGTTCATGTAGATTTTGAAGTTAACGCATCCTTTAAGATGAATGTGTCTAGGAGCCTTGAGCATTCACACATCTGTGCAGTGAATAATAATGTTCTCTATTTCATAATGCTTTTTCTCTGAGAGCTCAAAGTACTTCACATATTACAAAATTGTGCAAATTAATACCTATGTATAAACTCAGAAACTAAATACAATCAAGCAAAAACTGTTAAGAAAGAAATTGGGCTAACAAAAATATTGTAAATTCTCCAGTAATAGTGATAGGTAACAAATATAAAGTAACTACCATAAGCCATATCCATAGTTTATCCCATAGCCCTCACCCATGCCCATAGTTCTGCTAAATCTGTAAAATTACATATGCAAGTCTCCAAAGCTACCCTTATGGTAAAACCACAGTATCATTCAACTTTGTAGCTCTGATAGTGAAAATTTCAATAATATTTCAGCAAATGTCTCCATATGCTAGAAGGAAGAGTTGAAATCCAGAAAAGTGAAGTGATTAGTCACTGTCAATACCAAGTTTGCCGTAGGGTACCAAAATATTCTGAGTACCACCCAGTGGCTTTTTTTTTTTTTTTTTTTTTTGGTATTCTGGTATAAATTTTTTTTTTTTTTACTTCAATGTAAATATAACTTGTATGGTGTAAACACAAAACAACTAATAGTGAAGCTCTATTGAGGCTGGAAAGTATAAGGTAGAATGCAACATTTCACAAATGTGAGCAACTTGAGGAGGGCAGAATCTCAGGTAAGGCAGTGCTCTGCAGTTGAAGAAAGAAGGAAGGGAGGGATGGAGGGAGGGGAGAAAATACTATATGTGAAAAGGATAATACCTCATAGGAGACAATCTTTCTGGTAGTACTCAACCCAAACTATATTGTTTCCTATCTCAAGACTAGGAAAAAAGATTTTCATTTTCTTGGAAGTCAATGTAATCCCTTTGTAAGTCATTCATAAAAAAAATGTTGCTGAAGCTTCTTGGCCAGCTAAACATATTTACATTTAAGGGGAAAATATCTCCTGAATTTGCAGCATTTATATAAATCTGTGTAATGTCTACTAAAAAGAAGAAATAATCAGATAAAATGGAAATGCAGCTGAAGTCTTGTATATGTGGCAGAAATAGTTTTTTATCAAAGAATTTTGAGGAAATTCTGACCAAAGCCTTGGGAACCATTCACAATAGTGAATCATATAAGGAAGTAGCTAATCTGGTATGGGATCTTGTGATGGAGCAAAACGGAAATATAAACAAAATAAGAGAATGTGAGCCATTACCATAAGAAACAGTACTCTAACAAATCTAAGCACAGGACTTTAACTACATTAGGTTGGACTGATGGTCAATCATAAAACCACACTATAGTTATGGTTGAATATTATTTATAATTTCTTCTGTTATGACAGCAGATGTGTGTATTCATTTGCTTAAAATTTGTCTATAATTCATGCCCATTCTCCTGACAGCATTATAAATAACAGTTCCTTTAGATTTTTAAGAAGAAAAACTAGAACAAGCTAACTCAAATTTTCAATCAAAACTGGGGTACCTGAATGAGGGAGGCATTAGTACTACATTCCAGTCACAGGTGGGGGTCTCTGGAAGCAGATGCTAAGTCAGAGATCGAGGTATAAGATGTTGTAAGGATCAGCACCTGTGAAGGAAGGTGAAAGAACCAGAATTGAGCAAAGAAAGAAGTCAAACAAATGCACAAGAGATAAAGCCTGACCAATCTAACAGGGAGTTTGAGGACGTGGTGCCTTGAAATGTCCTCTGATTGGCCAAAATATCTGGGCTTCGCTCCCTCTGTCTCACTCAGTTATGCATGTGGGTGGCTTGGGAAGGGTGAGACCTTGGGTAAGGCAGGGATCCTCAGTTGAGTCAGACACTGCAGGAGTTGACAGCTGACCCTGTGCAGCTGGACAGAAAGTCCTTCCTTAAGGGGCCTTCCCTGTAGTGCCATGCAGAGTCATATCAGAGCCTAAGGCAGAAGGAAAACTTCACAATACTTATCCCATCTTTATTTAAATGTTAATATTTGGTATATCATTCATTTCTGCATTAATTTTGACTTTATTATATTGCATTAAAATACTTATCTTGGTTACCAAGTTTTTTGGCACCCCCTTAGATTTTTGCAACCCTATGCTAAGCTCTACTTCTTCATCTACCACATTATTTAGAGAAAGAAATGAAAAAGATCATTGTATGTGCTTTCTCTTCCAGGAGGCACATTGTCTTCCAGTTGCTTTCAGTCCCATAGAGATATAATCAACGGTTTGTTATAACAGAAAACAGTGTTGAACAAAAACTCAGAAATACAGAGCTTATGTCCCATTTCTACTAGTTACGTAGTATAAATCATTTTACTTTCTGTGCAGATTTCCTATGATACCTATATCCCCGGTAGTCATAGCACTTGAGATAATTTAAAAGACATAGTTGTCATATGGCTTAAAAAATAATAGGAAATTTTTATTGGCCACATAATATCTACCATATAAATGGATAAATAAAAATATTCACAAAGATTTTAGAAGCACCAAGTATCAGAATATTCTCTAGATGTCCACTTAATCCATCATCAAGCCAACTCACATAATGAAAATAGCAAGAGGAAAATTTTCTAGTGTTATCTCTCCAGGAATATTTTCTCCTTTATACAACATGACTTTCAAAGCCACAGTACATTTACCATTATATTTTAAAGCCCAGGAGAGATATTAGTTTCTATGAGGAAAAATGGATATTTGAGATAAAATTATTTTGAAACACTTTGCAATCCAGGTTTCCTTATCAAGAAGGCTACCTTTATGTCTTGCACTCTAGTCTCTACTAGGGCTTAGCTGTGAGGCTAGAGTCAGAAAGGATGCAACCTGGAAGAAGGAAATACCTACTCCATGTCTCTAATGCTCTAGGAAAAGTCTTGGGTACTGAAAAAGAGAGATGAAAAAAGAAATATGTCTCCCTTCTGCCTGAGATTGTGGGAGAAGAAAAGATTCCATTTTTCCAGCAATGCAGAGAGTAAGGCAGGTCTGCCCATCTTCCATATCCAGACCAAACTGACAGAAGAGAGAGATGTGTTTGGAGATATTGAGGGAACTATTGAATTCAGAAGGGTCCCTGAAAGGAGATCACTGTGCATGTCAGTCTAAGGTCAACCTGTAGCAACCCCAGCCAATGTCTCCTGAAGCATGGCACTGTTAGAGGGAGGACTTCCTTTTGGCCTTCTCAGTAAGGTGATTATCTGTCCTAGTTTTCACAGAACTACCCTAGTCTTAGCATTGAAATGTTCACTTGCTGGGAAATCCTTCAGGTCCAGGCAAACCGAAACAACTGGTCATATTTCCCAAGTCATATTCATTTTGTCTATGTAGAAAGGACCCAAGATTCCTGTGTTCCCTTGGGGTTCTGGTGCACAGAGTATAATCAATTTGATAGCAATTATTCTTCCATGGAGTAGAGCATGGTAATCCAGAGTGAGGAAATCTCACAGCAACAATTTGGCACACAGTTTAGGGCCTGGCAAGATAGGGCATGTGGTAGACATGCAGAAGTTATGTTGCATCTGCAAGAGCCCAGATGAGATAAAATCAGATAGGTAGCCTCATCAGTCCTTTCTGAGACACAAGAGAATAGATCAGAAGTTTTATCATTGAGAATCTTGAGCTGCCAACTCTAGCAGACCAAACGGTAAGCCCACTGATGAAGAATACCCAAAATTAAGACCATCTAGCAGATTCCATGCAGATTTGAAGCCCTCTATTTTTTTTTCTTTCAAGAACATAGTAAGCCCTCTCATGCACTTAAATATCACTCTTGGGTGATAATGTGTGTATGTGTGTATAAGGGGAAACCTGTTCGAAAGATTAAGTATGTAGTCAAAAGAGATTGAGTGTTTTCAACCTTAATAAAATAATTTATTTCAACAATGATCATCAATGCACACTAAAACTGTTAAGTGAAACATGTTGACAGAGAACTGAATACTTGCATGGATATAAAGTATTGACCCATAAAATATATGCTGCAAAAGGAAAGTTTAACTTTATAAACCCTTTAACATAGTAATCAATCTTAGCATCACTAACAGTGGGACAACCAGAAGTCATATACCTTCAGGACATAATGCAATATGAAGCATACAGCATCATCTACGAAGTTTTATTAGAAGGGTCCAAGATATATATGTCATTTTACAGGACAATTAACCTGGTGTCTTCAACAAGTCAGTTGTATAAGAAGAAAAAGAGAGACACCCGGGTGGCTCAGTCTGTTAAGCGTCTGCCTTTGGTTTAGGTCATGATCTCAGGGTCCTGGAATGGAGCCCTGCATAGGACTCCTTGGTCAGCAGGGAGCTCGCTTCTCCCTCTGCCTGCCGCTCCCCCTGCTTGTGCTCTCTGACAAATAAATAAGTAAAATCTTTGTAAAAAATGAAGAAGGAGAGATGCTTCTAGATTTAAAAAAAAAACTCACAAGCAAAACAAAATGTAACCGATGAACTTCGATTTGATCTCACTTGAACAAATATGAATACCCATTGAGGACAATTAGGGAATTTAAAAATAGAGTGAATATTAGATCATATTAAAATATCATTAATTTTAAGGTGTAATAGTTACAGAAACGATATAAAGGAAAAAGTTCTGATTTTTTGAGATGCATTCAAAATATTTACAGGTAAAATGTAATGACATTTGTGATTAACTTTAAAATACGCAGCAAGAAAAAATTATAAAACCAACTTGGTAAAATGCTAAATGATTATTAAGTATAGTTGTTTGATAAATGGAGGTTATACTTTTTTCTTCTACTTTTTTCAATAATTTTGAAAAATTTTGTAACAGAACATGAAAAAAACATACAGATTGTTGAAATAGGAGGAATGGCTTAAAACAGTTTACCTGTTTGTGTTTATTTGCTGTTTGTGTGTATCTGTGTTTGTTTTTTCACCACCTATTGAATGAAGGCTTATGAGAAAAATCAGTTACACAAAAAATAAAGAGGTGATTTCTTTCGGGTGTACTGTGAGTTCTTTTGTAACTTAAAAAATTAATGCTTATAAAACTGAGGATAGAGCAATAGATCGATAGGTGAATAGATACCACTGAAACCCTTTGCTTTCTGAGACTCTTGCTTCTCTGGTTCATTCTGCATCATTCACTCTCAATATATTCCCTGTAGAGACCTCAATAGTTAGGGTGGCCCTTGGGCACTTCAAACCCCATGAGTTTAAAATTGAATTCAACTTAATTATCTCTACTAATCAAATTCTGTTCATTGGTATGATGCTGTGTTAAATAACTAGCACAGTGTTTGAAACATAGTAGCTTTCTAATAAGTAGTAGTTGCTGCATTAGTGTAATTACTGTTATTATTAATTAGCCTCCATAGTTTCTTCTATTTCCCTCCATATTTAATTCATTGATTCTCCACAATCCTGCCACATATATCTCAGGCTATCTGTTCTCTTTTTCCATTTTCACTGTCCTCACATGCTCATTAATTCTTGCCTACTATTTTTTATTATTTCCACCTATATTTTACCTTGGATTCATCCTCTATATTTTGCTTCATGCCATACTACTTTGTACCATGGTGAGACGGAGCTCAGCACAGTGCTTAAGAGCTCGGGGTATGGGGGCGCCTGGGTGGGTCAGTTGGTTAAGTGTCTGCCTTTGGCTCAGGTCATGATCTCCAGGTCCTGGGATGGAGCCCACATTGGGCTTTCACTCAGTAAGGAGTCTGCTTCTCCCTCTCCCCCTGCCTCTCCCCACTCCCCTCTGCTTGTGCTTGTGTGCTCTCTCTCTCTCAAATGAATAAATAAAATCTTAAAAAAAAAGAGCTTGGAGTATGGAGTTAAAATGTCTCAGTTCAAATCCTGATCCTATTACATATTAGCCATATATTAAGCAAGTCATTTAACTATACTCTCATTTGCAGTGTGATTATACTAATAGTGTTACTTCATACATTTGTGGTAAGAATTAAGTTATACATGTGAATCACCTACAACAGGATCTAATACTTTGTAAGCGTTTTAAACAGTTTTCAAAAGTAGAATATATGGTTCGAATGCACCATGAAATGTTCATCTGCTCTCCTGATTTTGTAAATTTATGCAATTATTAAGTATTTTAAAAATTCTGTTGTAACAAAATTTATTGTAAATTAGAATTACATGCTCAATTCACATCATTAAGTCTTATAGATTACAACAATTTACACATCTGCTAATGACTTATAAGAAGGTACATTTCAAAATAAATTTGCCAACTGAAAACTATTGTTTATTTAATATTTGCCAAATTAATAGACATTTTATTGCTTAAATTTTAATTTCTTAAATTCATAACACTTTGTATATATTGGAGAACTAATTTAGTGTTTATATAATTCAAATCCCTTGTTTCAAATAAGAAACTAAGGCCCAGAAAGGTAAAGTTACTTGCCAAATATCACAGTCATTGAATGCTCAGTCTAGAGAGGAGAACTCAGTTCTCTCTCCTCTGATCTCATCTGGGATTCTTTCTATGTCATGATGCTATTGTCAATTATATTTGAGTTTAATCCTGTTTATAGTCTTTACTTTATGCTGAGCATTTTCAGAGAAGAAAGGGACTATATTTCCTCTGAGTGCTTCCTACGTGCTTTACACAGAGCACCTTTCAAGTCATTAAATATTGAATGACTAAATAAGTATATGAACCATATGCCAAACAACACCAAAATAAATTATTAAGAACTATTGAAAAAGCCAAAATTTTTTAGTGTTCTTTTTTATGTTTGTCACTGTGAAGTCACAGCATTAGTTTGAAGATGTGTAAGACTATTTTCTACAGAAAACCAAAACAGACAGGAATACAATTTTAGATTAACCCAAAGGGAGGAGGGAATCAAGAAATTAAGAACTTTATTCCAAGAAACATAGCAAATGTGCCATGAGTATAGGTCAAACATCATAAAATAAGGGGAATGTGTTTTGGGATTTGGGTGGATTCCTTGTCCCAATTTAAATTATCATCACATCTTGTTAGAACATAATTGTTTTACTGGAAAATTGGGTTTAAGACCAAGGTCAAATGTCCCTGATTTTTCCTCTCCTTAATGCAGATGAGTCACACAGACATAGGATGAGACCTTGAATCTATGCTATATAGGCACACTTACTTCATCATTCAACCTGTAATTATGGAATAGCCATTATGTGTAACAGAAACTGCACTAAACTCCAGAGATAAAACAGTGACCACAATAGACAATTTCCTTGCTTCAAGGAGTAGTACTCTAATGGAGAAAACTAACATTACACAAGGAGACAAACAAGAAGGCAAGGACAGTCTGATGTGATAAAGAAGAACTTGGGGAGGGGGGCGCCTGGGTGGCTCAGTTGGTAAAGTGTTCAAATCTTGGTTTCGGCTCAGGTTATGATTTCAGGGTCCTGAGATCGAGCCCCACATGGGCTCCATGATCAGCACGGAGTCTGCTTGGGATTCCCTTCCTTTCCCTCTCCGTCCACCTCTGCCCCTTCCCCCACTCACGCTTGCTCTCTCTCTCAAATACATAAATAAACAAAATCTTTAAAAAAGAGAGAGAGAAAGAAACTTGGGTGTAAGTGAAAGCAAGTAGAGTTTATAAGAAGACCTTTCTGCAGAGGTAATATTAGACTGAAATCATGTGCAAGAATTCATTAATTACATAGAGGGGAAGCACAGGAGTGAAGGCCCAGGTGTGGCAAATAACCGGCCAGTTATTATAAACTTCAATCCATTCAATAAAGCTAGAGCTTAGCAAGTATCTAAAGGGGTGAAGAGAGATGATGCTACTAGTGAGCTAGACAGAGGTCAGGTCAGGGGACAGCATGCTAAGCTAAGGAGCTTGAGATTATTTGCTGACATTGGGAAGTTATAAAAGGATTTTTAGGCAAGGGAATAAATGTTCAGACTTGCTATTCCCTATGGTCACCCAGCAGTCTAGTGGAGGATGTACTGGACGTGAGATACACTAGAACCTGAGAGAGAAGTAAGGAGGCAACTATGCTAATCCATTGAAGAAGTAGAAAGAATGAGACCTGAGAAATTGACAGAAGATCTGGAAAAGTTAGGGGAAGAGATTGAGACATTTAAAAACATCTTATATCTGTTTTATAGTAATTAATTTTTAATCAAAAAATTTAATTCCAGTATAATGGTGTTATATTAATTTCAGGTGTACAAAATAGTGATTCAACAATTTTATATGGTACTCAGTACTCACCACAATAAGTGCTCTTGTAATCCCCTTCACTTATTTCAACCATCTGCCCACCCACCTCCGCTCTGGTAAATATCAGTTTGTTCTCTTCAGTAAAGAGTCAGTCTGTTTTTATGTTTGTCTCTTTTTTTCTTTGCTTGTTTTTTTCTGAAATTCCACATATGAGTGATATTATACTGTATTTGTCTTTCTCCGACTCACTTATTTCACTTAGCATTATGCCTTCTAGAATCATCCATGTTGTTGTTAATTGCAAGACTTCATTCATTCTTTTATATGGCTAAATATATATACATATATATATGATATATAGAATGGAATATATGTATAGATATATATACACACACTACATCTTCTTTATCAGTTCATCTATGGTTGGATACGTAGGTTGTTTACATACATTAGCTATTGTAAATAATGCTGCAATAAACATTGGGGTGCATATATCTTTTTTTTTTTTAAGATTTTATTTATTTATTTGACAGAGAACACAAGTAGGCAGAGTGGCAGGCAGAGGGAGAGGGAGAAGCAGGCTCTTCACTGAGCAGGGAGCCGGACATGGGGCTTGATCCCAGGACCCCAGGATCATGACCTGAGTCGAAGGCAGCAGCTTAACCGACTGAGCCACCCAGGCACCCCTTATATATCTTTTGAAATTAGTGTTTTTGCTTTCTTTGGGTAAATGTCCAGTAGTGGAATTATTAGATCATATGGTAATTCTATTTTTAATTTCTGAGGAACCTCCATAGTGTTTTCCACAGTGGCTGCACTAGTTTGCATTCCCACCAACAGTGCATGAGGGTTCCGTTTTCTCCACATCCTTGCCAACACTTGTTTCTTGTGTTTTTTATTTTGGCCACTCTGACAGGTATGAAGGGATATCTCACTGTGGTTTTGATTTGCATTTCCCTGATGAGTGGTGATGATGAGTATCTTTTCATGTGTCTGTCGGCCCTCTGTATGTCATCTTTGGAGAAATGTCTAATCATGTCTTCTGCCCATTTTTAATTGGATTATTTGGGGTTTTGTTGAGTTATACACACTCTTTATATATTTTGGATAATAACCCTTTATCAGATATGTCATTTGCAAATATCTTTCACATTCAGTAGGATGTCTTTTAGTTTGGTTGATTGTTTCCTTTGCTATGCAGCAGTGTTTATTTTGGTGTAGTCCCAAAGGTTTATTTTTGCATTTGTTTCCCTTTGCTTCAGGAGACATATCTAGAAAAATTTGCTATGGCCCTTGTCAGAGAAATTACTGCCTGTGCTCTGTTCTAGGATGTTCATGGTTTCAGGTCTCACATTTAGGTCTTCAATCTATTAGGAGCTTATTTATGTGTATTGTGTAAAAAAGTGGTCCTTGACCATATAATTGTGGGTCTATTTCTTGGCTTTCTATTTTGTTCTATTGATCCATGTGTCTATTTTGTTCCAGTTCCATACTGTTTTGATTACTACAACTTTGTAGAATATCTTGAAATCTGAGATTGTGATACCTCCAGTTTTGTTCTACTTTTTCAAGATTGCTTTGGCTATTTGGGGTTTTTGATGTTCCATACAAATTTTGCAATCGTTTGTCCTAGTTCTGGGAAAAATGCTATTGGTATTTTGATAGGAAATGCTTTAAATGTATAAATTGCTTTGGGTATTTTTTTCCACTGGGTACAGTATACTTTATTGATGATGCATGACAAGGTAGGGCTCTCCAAGGCCCTCCCCTTCTTCAGGGGGTCTGGGTTAGAAACTGTAGAGTTTGGGAGATTCTCAATGTGTTGGGAGATGAGTTGGGGCAAGGACTCCCCAGCAGCTAAGGGTATCTCACTTCTTCTTGGTCTCATTGGAGCTGGTAGTCTAAGGGGCTCTTACTCCTTGGAGGCTGGTTGGTGTAGCCAAATTCATTGCCATATCACAAATGAGCTTGACAAAGTGGTTGTTGAGAGCAATGCCAGCCCCAACATCAAAGGTGGAAGAGTGAGTGTCACTGTTAAAGTTGCAGGTCCTCAGAGTCCCTCCATGATGTCAAAGTTGTCATGGATGACTTTGGCCAGAGGGGCCAACTAGTTGGTGGTGCAGGAGGTATTGCTGACAATCTTGAGGGAGCTGCCCTACTTCTCATGGTTTGTGCCCATCACAAACATGGGGGCATCAGCAGAAGGGGTAGAGATGATGACTCTCTTGGCCCCATACTTCAAATGAGCCCCACCCTTCTTCATGGTGGTGAAGACCACAGTGAACTCCACAACATACTCAGCACCAACATCACCCCATTTGATGTTGGCCAGATCTCACTCCTGTAAGATGCAGATAGGCTTTCTATTAATGACAAGCTTCCTGTTCTCAGCCTTGGCTGTGCCATTTCTGTACATTGATTGTGCATCCTGTGACCTTCCTAAATACATTTATCAGTTCTAATAGTTTTTTGGTGGAGTCTCTAGGGTTTTCTGTATATAATATCTGCAAATAGTGAAAATCTTAATTTTTCCTTACTGATTTGGATGCCTTTTATTTCTTTTTGCGTTCTGATTGCTGTGCCTAGGACTTCCAGTACTATGTTGAATAAAAATGGTGAGCATGGACATCCTTGTCTTGTTCCTGATCCTAAGGGAAATTCCTGAAGTTTTTCATCATTAAGTATGATGTTAGTTTTGGGTTGTTCATATACAGGCTTTATTATGTTGAGGCATGTTCCTTCTAAACTTACTTTGTTGAGAGTTTTTATCATGAATGGATGCTATTGGTCAAATGCTTTTTTGCATCTATTGAAATGATCACATGGTTCTTATCCTTTCTCTTGTTGATGTGATATATAATGTTGATTGACTGACAAATATTGACCCACCCTTATATCCCAGGAATAAATCCCACTTGATCATCATGAATGATTTTCTAAATTTATTGCTGGATTCATTTTGCTAATATTTATTGAGGATTTTTGCATCTATGTTCATTAGAGATAGTGGCCTGTAGTTCTGTTTTTGTTGTTGTTGTTGTTGTTTTGTAGTGAATGTATCTGGTTTTGGTATCAGGGTAATGCTGGCCTCCCTCACAGAATGAATTTGGAAGTTTTCCTTCTTCTTCTATTTTTTGGAATAGTTTGAGAAGAATAAATATTAAATCTTCTTTAAATGTTTGATAGAATTCACCTGTAAAAAGCTGTAATCATCAAGACAGTATGGTACTGGCATAAAAACAGACACATAAATCAATGGAACAGAGCCCAGAAATGGACCCTC
>NC_138369.1:124848730-124869477 GCF_054177405.1 Leptonychotes weddellii
AGAGCCTAGATGTCCATCAACAGATGAATGGATAAAGAAGATGTGGTATATATACATACAATGGAATATTATGCAGCCATCAAAAAAAAAAAAGAAATCTTGCCATTTGCAATGACATGGATGGAGCTAGAGGGTGTTATGCTAAGCGAAATAAGTCAATCAGAGAAAGACAAGTAGCATATGATCTCACTGATATGAGAAATTTGAGAAAAGAGACAGAGGATCATAAGGGAAGGGAGGGGAAAAATGAAACAAGACGAAACCAGAGAGGGAGACAAACCATAAGAGACTCTTTATCTCAGGAAACAAACTGAGGGTTGCTGGAGTGGAAGGGGGTGGGAAGGATGGGGTGGCTGGGTGATGGACATTGGGAAGGGTATGCACTATGGTGAGCCCTGTGAATTGTGTAAGACTGATGAATCACAGACCTGTACCCCCAAAACAAATAATACATTATATGTGAATGAATGAATGAATGAATAAATAAATAAATAAATAAATAAATAAATAAATAAATAAATAATTAAATAAATAAGAATTCACCTGTAAATCCATCTAGTCCTAGACTTTTGTTTGTTTGTTTGGAGATTTTGGATTACTAATTAAATTTAATTACTGGTAATAAGTGCATTTGAATTTTCTACTTCTTCCTGATTCAGTTTTAGAAGATTGTTTTTTTCTAGGAATTTATCCATTTCATATAAGTTGTCCAAATTGTTGGTATATAATTTTTCATAATATTCTCTTATAAGCCTTTGTATTTCTGTGGTGTTGGTTGTTCTTTCTCCTCTTTCATTTCTGATTTTGTTTATTTGAATTCTCTCTTTTTCTCTCTCTCTCTCTAATCTGGCTGAAGGTTTATCAATTTTGTTGATCTTCTCAAAGAATGAGCTCCTGGTTTCATTGATCTGTTTTATTGATTTTTAGTTTCTGTTTCATGTATTTCTGTTCCAATCTTTATTATTTCCTTCCTTCTACTGGCTTTTGGTTTTGTTTGTTCTTCTTTTTATAGCTTCTTTAGGTGTAAGATTAAGTGGTTTGAGATTTTCCTTGCTTCTTGAGGTAAGCCTGTATTGCTATAAACTTCACTCTTAGAACAGTTTTTGCTGCATCCCAAAGATTTTGGACCACTGTGTTTTCATTTTCATTTGTCTCCATGTAATTTTTTTCATTTCCTTTTTGATTTTTTGGTTTATCCATTCATTGTTCAATAACATGTTACTTAACCTCCATGTATTTGTGGTCTTTCCATATTTTTTCTGTGGTTTACTTCTAGTTCAATAGCATTGTGGTCAGAAAAGATGCATGGTATGACTTTGATCTTTTTAAATTTGTTGAGATATGTTTCATGGCCTAATATGTGATCTATTCTGGAGAATGTTCCATATGCATTTGAAAAGAATGTGTATTCTGCTGTTTTAGGGTGGAATGCTCTGAATATATGTTAGGACCATCTGGCCCAATGTGTCATTCAAAGCCACTGTTTCCTTATTGATTCTCTTTTTATTTTAACTTTTATTCATTTTTTATTTATTTACTTATTTTAATTATGTTCAATTAGCCAGCATATAGTACATCATTAGTTTTTTTTTGTTTAAAGATTTTATTTATTTATTTGAGAGAGAGAATGAGACAGAGAGAGAGAATATGAGAAGGGGGAGGATCAGAGGGAGAAGCAGACCCCTTGCTGAGCAGGGAGTCCGATGCGGGACTTGATCCCGAGACTCCAGGATCATGACCTGAGCCGAAGGCAGTTGCTTAACCAACTGAGCCACCCAGGCGCCTCTACATCATTAGTTTTTGATGTAGTGTTCAACGATTCATTAGTTGCATATAACACCCAGTGCTCATCACCGCATGTGCCCTCCTTAATACCCATAGCCCAGTTACCCTATCCCTCCACCCCCTCCCTTCTGTAATCCTCAGTTTGGTTCCTGGAGTCCAGAGTCTCTCATGATTTGTCTCCCTCTCTGATTTCTTCCCATTCAGTTTTCCCTCCCTTCCCCTGTGGTCCTCCACGCTATTCCTAAGAGGCAACCCACAGAATGGGAAAAGATATTTGCAAATGACATTATAGGTAAAGGGCTGGTATCCAAGACCTATAAGGAACTTATCAAACTCAACACCCAAAACACAAATAATCCAGTCAAGAAATGGGCAGAAGACGTGAACAGACAGTTCTCCAAAGAAGACATACAAATGGCTAACAGACACACGAAAAAATGTTCAACATCATTAGCCATCAGGGAAATACAAATCAAAACCACAATGAGATACCACCTTACACCAGTTAGAATGCAAAAATTAACAAGACAGGAAACAACAAGTATTGGTGAGGATATGAAGAAAGGAGAACCTTCTTACACCATTGGTGGGAACGCAAGCTAGTACAGCCACTCTGGAAAACAGTATGGAAGTTCCTCAAGATGTTAAAAATAGAACTACCCTATGACCCAGCAATTGCAGTACTGGGTATTTACTCCAAAGATACAGACGTAGGAAAAAGAAGGGACACATGCACCCCAATATTCATAACAGCAATGTCCTTATGATTTTCTGTTTGGATGATCTATACATTGATGTAAGTGGGGTGTTACAGTCCTCTGCTATTGTTGTATTACTATTGATTACTTCCATTATGTTTGTTAATAACTGCTTTCAGAACTTTGAATATATCATACCACTCTCTTCTGGCCTGCAGTTTCTGCCAAAAAATCAGTTGATGACCTTATGGAGTTTCACTTGCATGTAACAGTTTTTTTTTTCTTTTGCTGCTTTTAACATTCTCTTTTTATAACTACTTTTTGCCATTTTAATTACTAAGTGTCTTGGTGTGGACCTCCTTGGGTTAATTTTGTTGAGGACCCTGTGTGACTCCTGGATATGGATTTCTCTTTCCTTCTACAGATTTGAGAATTTTTTAGCTATTATTTCTTCACATATATTTTCTGCCCCCTTTCCTCTCTCTTCTCTTTCTGAAATCTCTAAAATGTGAAAGTTATTACACTTGATGGTGTTACTGAGTTTCCTTAATCTATTTTCATTTTTTCTTTTTCTTTTTTCTTTATTCTGTTCAGATTTATTCTTTCTATTACTCTGTCCTCCAGGTCACTGATCCATTCTTCTGCTTCCTCTAGTCTACCATTTATTCTATACATTTTTTTTAATTTCAGTTATTGAGTTATTCATTCCTAATTGACTCTTTTTTATGTTTTCTCTTTCTTTGTTGAGGGTCTCCCACTCTTCCACTCTTTTCTCAAGTCCAGTGAGTATCTTTATGACCATTACTTTAAATTCTCTATCAGGCATATTACTCATCTCCATTTTGTTTAGCTCTTTTACTGTGATTTTGTCCTATTCTTTCATTTGAGACATATTCCTTTGTCTCCTCATTTTGTCTAACACTCTGTGTCTGTTTCTATGTATTAGGAAAGTCAGCTACATCTCCTGCTCTTGAAAGTAGCAGCCTAGGGTGCCTGGGTGGCTCAGTCGGTTAAGCAGCTGCCTTTGGCTCAGGTCATGATCCCAGGGTCCTGGGATCGAGTCCCATGTCGGGCTCCCTGCTCAGCAGAAAGACTGCTTCTCCCTCTCCCTCTGCCTGCCTCTCTGCCTACTTGTGCTCTCTTTCTATCTCTCTGTCAAATAAATAAATAAAATCTAAAAAAAAAAAAAAAGACAGTATCAGCCTTATGAAGAAGAGCTCCTGTAGTGCCCTGTAGTACAATGTCCCCTGTTCATCAGAACCTAGGGCTTCAGGACTATTTCCTATGTATGCTGCACACACCCTGTTTTTGTGGATGAGCCATATTTGCCTTCAGTTCAGTCATCGGCAATGGTTCTGTTTGGCTGTGTGGGCAGGGTTTTGTCCCTGTGTTTTTAATGAGAAAGTCTGGGCCACCTTGGGCTCCTGTTGGATCAGACCAGGCATTTTTCAGAGCTGTAATAGCACCAAACTGCAGACTGCTCTCCCTGTGTTGTTCCCGGAGAAGCTTTCATAGGTGAATGGGACCTGCAGTCAGAACAGCTATCTGCCCCTAGCCCACTGCTGGGGTTGCATGTGGACTGGTGTGTGTGGTTATCTTTCCCTCTCCCCAGGGCAGGAGTCACTTTGGAGTGGTGCTGGTCCCTGTCAGATCTGCTTGCACACTGCCAGGCTTGTGGCACCACTTTATATGGACCCATGCCAAGGGCATGTTGCGGGGGAGGTGAACATGGGGGCAGGACACGTGTGCCAGGAAAGTCCACAACCATCCACTGTGAGAAAGAACCTGCAGCTGCTTGGAAAACTCCTGCTGCTGGGCTGGAGAGGGCAGTGCATAGAAGAGTGCAGGCGCAGGTCATGGTGTCAGCAAGCTTGGTGGAGAGTTTGCATGTACTGGTCCTCACAGGTCTCCCTGTATCCAGGCTGAGTTGTGGGGGGAGGAAGATGGCACCAACCAGCTTTTTGTTCTTGGAGAAGTCTTTCTGAGAATCCCTGTCCTTTTAGCACAAATTTTAAGATTAGTAAACAAATCTCCCTCCCATATGCTACAGGCATTTTTCAAAATGCTGTTTCTATGCTGTATCTTAGTAGGGCTATTTTGTGCTGTCTCTTTAAGGGCTGAGACTCAGTTTCCCGTCACCTTCTGGCTCTTCCAGAGCCAAGCCCATTGATTTTCAAATGTTTTGGTTTTAAGCCCCACTGATTGTAAGAACTTGCAATGTTAAGCCCACCTGGTTTTCAAAGCCAAAAAGTTACTGGGATTCATCTTTCCAGTGTAGGTCCCCATGCCTGGGGTACCTAGGGTGCCTGGGGTGCCTGGGGTGGGGTTTGCTCCTCTCCTTTCTCTATGAATGCAATGTCTATCTCTTCCTCAGGTCAGCTTGATTCCCAACTACGTTTCTGCCCTTCTTACCCTCTTGAATGTGGCCTCTTCTCTACATAGTCCTGACAGTCTTTGGGTCATTTTATAGGTTATTTACACTGATGTGGGTGTTATCTAGGTGTATCTGTGGGACAAGATGAGCTTAGGATCCTCCTATTCTGCCATCTTCCCTGGAAGTCCTCTCTCTTTTATAACAATTACTAAGTTATTCTGAGGTCATTCATTTTCTTGCCTGTGTTCCCCATCAGAAAACATAAGCTCTTTATGGCTGTTACATTTATCTCATGGCATGTATATTTGTGATGTTTTTCAAAGTATTTACACATAATAATCATTTTATATCTGTTGGACACATAAATAAATGCATAGAACAATCTCACATGAAGAAACACATTTTTGTGTTATGTGCTTTTATACATAGTGCCTTGTGTAATATGTAGAACTGCTTCATTTTTCAGATGGGGAAAGCAGGACTGACATGGGGAGGTGACCATCTTCTTACTCTCTCTTCATGTTCCATTTTTCTTTCCACATAACCACAATAATTTGTCAGGAAGGGAAAAAATATTTGAGGAGGGGTGGTCATTCACAATTCATAGCTATTCCCCATTTCTTCCATTCTCATTAAGATAACTTTAAGATAAAATTATCACGTATGTTTAACTTTTCAAAGCATGATTTTTTGTCATTTTCATAGAATTAACAAAAGTGGAGACCGAGTTATGCTGTAATAACAATAGCCTAATATAAGTGGCTTAAAAAACAAAGCAGTACCTCTCAACTCAGTTTTCACGTACAAGGAAAATCATGGTGAACTCTTGAGTCCTCACTATGGGACTCAGGCATATATAGTTGCTATCTGGAATGTTCTATAGACAGTGACAGAGGGGAAAAGATGTGACAACTTTTACATTGGGGTCCTAAAGGTACAGCTCAGAAATAACATGTATCATTTTTACTTAAATTTCCTTGACCGATGCAAGTGACTTGCCACACTTAATTTCTGAGGGACAGGGGAGGAGAGGGGAAGGTACTTACTTGGAAAGAAATGAACATGAATGGCAGTAAGCATCTATAAGGCCCACCACAGACACAATTCTAACCAAAATGATATAATAGAAGTCATTGGGTGGGTTCTCCCAGGGGAGGAATAGACTTGGAGGGATGCTCCTTCTGAATTCCACCCTCTTCGACAGACACTTTGTTTTTAACTAGAATGTGCATGTGATTTCTGGAGGTACAACATACATATTGAGGTCAGAGGGATCAGTAAAGTAGAGCCTATCAGCCAAACCTGACCCACCATTTGTTTTTTGTAAGTAAAGCTTTATTGGAACACAGTCACACTCATTTATTTATGTATTGTCTGTGGTTACTTTCACCCTACAGATGCAAAGTTAAGTAGTGGCTGTTGCCGCTACTTAGAGCCCAAAAAGCCTAAAATATTTATTCTCTGGCCCTTTACAGAAAAGTTTCTCAACTCCCATACTAAGGATTACAGACCATGAAGATAAAGAGAACTTGGATCCTTAATGACATCCTTGATTACCTATACTACTATGGATTTCCTTTTTTAGATTTTTTTTTAAACTAGAGAAACTTTATTTATTCAATCCAAGCTAGCAGGTTTTATTACTCACAACTGAAAACATTCTTAACTGATATATCTTTTCAAACATCCCGACATGCTAGAACACTAGGTATTATCCAGATTTTCAGATGGTAAAACAGACACAGAGGTAATATGATTTGCCTAAGCTCATGCAGCTACCTATTTGGCAGAGTCAGTTCTATAGCCAGGAATACAGGTCCCCAGGTCAGCACACGGGTAGATGCATTGCAGTATCATTTTTTTTTTTTATTGTGTTCAGCAAAATCTTGGGAAATGCATCATCATTCTGGAGAAGTTATAATAAACACAAAATCATCATAATGACAACAAGTTTGGATGAGATACTTGGATGTAAACACACTAGAATTCCTATTTTTAATTTTGGGTGAAGGTATAAGATTAGAGTATAAATAATAATTAGTAGCATGGATATAGGAAAGTGCAAGGTCTGGGAATTTATAAAATGTAAGTAGGGCACATATTTTTTGAGAGTTTAATTTGTGCCAGGGTTTTGTACAGAGAAACATTATTTAATTCTTGTAACAACTCATGTGAGTGAGACATATTTTTATGTCCCTCTACATATCAACAATCTGAGGCTCAGAATTATAAGGATTTGTTTAAGGTCACGCCAATAGTTTAGAGTGAAGCTCACTTTAGAGTTCTTATCTCCTAATAGGCCATGTTTTTCTGTCTCTCTCTGTCCCTCTGTCTCTGTCTCTTTCTCTCTCTCCCTTTCAAATACAGTATGGTGTCAGACAGAAGTGACTGGATATGTCTAGGAGAGCTTTGTCTTTGATGGGTGCCTCACTTTGCTTTTATTTTCCTTCCCTTTCCAATATCTATAAGTCTTGTTCCCACTGTCACTTTCCTAAGCAGTAATTCTCAAAATGTGGTCCCTGAACCAGAATCATCACTATTACTAGGAACTCATTAGAAATGCAAATCTTGGGCCTATCCCAGATTTATAGTATCAGAAGAGCTAGAAATCCCAGCCCAGAAATTTGTGTTGTAAAAGCCCTCAGGTTATTGTGATGGACTAAATACTGAGAACTACTTCTCTATGACATTGTATCCAGGCTCTGATATACACTGTCTTATTTCTTTGAGTTCCCAGCTGAACAGAACTCTCACCTAAGCATGTAAAGAATGTGAAACATTCTTCAAGAAGAACTCAACTTGGCATACTTTGTTCCTAACCTGGAGTATTTGCATTTTAATGGGGAGTTCTGGGTGTTAGATATGGAATAAATCCTCAGAATAAATCAACAGAGGAAGGAGGGAAGAAGACTGCTGAAAAGGTAAAGCAAAAGTATATACATTGCAGTAGGCCTGGTGGAAGGTGATAGTAAGCTATTTGCACGTTGTGATAGGGTAGCAATTGAGAGTTTTAAAATCTGGATAAAAGTGATAATGGCCTGGGGTGCCTGGGTGACTCAGTCGGTTAAGTGGCCAACTCTTGAATTCTGCTCAGGTCATGATCACAGGGTCCTAGGCTCGAACCACACATTAGGCTCTGTACTCAGCAGGAAGTCTGCTTAAGGATTCTCTCTCTCCCTCTCCCTCTGCTGCCCCCCGCCCCCGCTTGCACATTCGCTCTCTCTCTAAAATAAATAACTAATTCTTTAAAAAAAAAAATGTGATGGCTGCCTGATGATGGAAATGTTGAATTTGAGGTTTGGTCATTCAAAAAAAAATTTGTATGTAACAGATACTAAGTTCTAGCCAATATACCAGTGAACAAAAGACAACATCCCTGACTTCACAGATCTTTTATACTAGGGGAGGAGATATAGTTTGATGAAAGAATTTGAACAGGGACCTAACTACAGTGAAAATGATCTTTGCAAATGTCTGAGGAATGACCATCTAAGCAGAGGAATAGCAAGTGTGAGGATCCTGTGGCGAGAATGTGGATGAGCAAGTCCAGGATGACTAGAATGGAGTGATGAAGGGAAAGCATCTAGGAAGAGAGTTGGAGAGATATTCCACAGAAAGATCAAGGATTTGGGATTTTATTTAAGTGTGATGAAAAGTCATTGAAAATGACTTCAAGGGGTGACATGCTGTCATTGACATTTTAAAAGGATTCCTCTGGGAGATGAGTGGAGGATAGTCAGAGAGTGGGAGGGTGGGCTGGGGGAGAATCCTGTCATTGTAGAAATGGGCAGAACAGTTAAGAGACAAGGGCAATAATCCAGGTGTTTCACCATGAAGTAGTAATGGTAGACAAGAAGAGATGTAGTTGTAGCTTGGTTATTTGAACATAGTGATGAAAGAATTTCATGAGAGTTCAGAGGTCAGCATCAGAAAAGTCAAGTTGAAAAAGATACCTCTAAAATGTTTGGCTTGAGCAATTGCACCCATTTCCTATGTCAGGACAACCTGAGGGAAATGCAGGCCTTTTGTTGGGAAAATATGACAAGAATCAAGAAATTGGTTTTATGTGAGATGCATATCAATATCCAAAAGATAGAGTCTGGAGCTCAGAGGAGAGATTTGGCAACCTTGAGAGTCACTGGAATATAAATGGCAAAGGCCAAATAACTTCCCATAGGGGACTGAAAATAGAAAAGGCTTTCAGATGGAATGCCTAAGCAAAGGAACACAAACTCCTGCCCACAAAGGAAAAAGAGTCTCAAAAAGAGATGACAGCATGTGAAAAGAAGAAATGTGTGGCACCATAAGATTCCAAGGAAGCAGAGAGTTTTTAAAAGGGTTGATCAACAGTGGCAAATGCAGCTGACAGGTCAAGCAAACTATATCTGAAAACACCTGTTAAAGAAACATAGAAGTCTCTCCTATTTTGTTGTGCTGGTGGGACAAATCAAGTTAGAATTGTTTGCTGAGGTAGGGAGGGAAGGAGGAAGAGAGAGACAGTAAATGAAGCTAGAATACTTGTATATTCTTTTTCTTTAATCAACAGTACAAAAATTTTGACAGGATATATATGGTCATGTTTTTGTTGATTTTTTTAAAAAAATAAAATTCTATGAGGAAGGCTTTATTTAATAACCTTGGGGAATATTCTTACATGATTTTAAGCTCAATTTCTTATGTCTGAAATAGGGTTAATATAAAACTATGCAGAGGTCCATTGTGTGTATTAAATTTAATAATCCAAATAAAATACAGAGCACATGGCTTGGGGAATAGTAGGCATTTAAGAAATGTTAGCTGTAATTATTTCATAATATTAGTATTAGCATTAGAATTTGATAGCATTTTTCATTCCTTGTTTCTGCCTCTCCCCCAGGACTATCAATTATCTATAGGCTGTTGGTTAGTCACTGGCCATATCAATCATATCTTTCACCTTTTATAGAAATTTGCCTTTTTTCTCCCTATTCTGAGAGTTTCAAGTTTGTGAGCTGTATCATCGATTTGATACTTTCAGTGAAGATTCATACTCTGCTGCTTTATTTTTGTGTCCTTTCTATCTTTGCTCCTCTCTTTTGTCTCCATTTTCATCAGCCTAAATTCCCCTTCTGCCTGTCAGATCCTTTCACAGAAATCATGACTTCTTTGATGCTAATGAAGATCTTAAAACAGATTCCTGGAGTTTCCTTTTTTTTTTTTTGGAGTTTCCTTTTGGATCTTACAGTAGCACATTTTCAGATATTATGTTATTTTGGGCACCTGGGTGGCTCAGTTGGTTAAGCGACTGCCTTCGGCTCAGGTCATAATCCTGGAGTCCCGGGATCGAGTCCCGCATCGGGCTCCCTGCTCGGCAGGGAGCCTGCTTCTCTCTCTGACCCTCCCCCCTCTCATGTGCTCTCTCTCTCTCATTCTCTCTGTCTCAAATAAATAAATAAAATCTTTAAAAAAAAAAAAAGAAATTATGTTATTTTTTTAAGATTTTATTTATTTATTTTGAGAGAGTGAGAGCACGCGAGCAGGGGGAGGGCAGAGGGAGAGGGAAAGAGAATTTCAAGCAGACTTCCGGCTGAGTGCAGAGCCTGACACAGAGCTCCATCTCATGATACTAAAATCATGACCTGAGCCAAAATCAAGAGTTGGATGAATGCTTAACCCACCCAGACACCTCATAATTTATGTTTTTCTTTTGACTCTCCTGGATACTGTGTTTGCTCTCTTATTCAGTAAAATTTTCTGTTAAAGCACATGATGCTTTTTTTGAATTTTTTTTTTTTTTTTACTCATCTTCAAAAAAAGTCCAGGTCTTTGTCACTAGACAACCCTTGCTATTTCTCCCAGTTCATGTAGGTGATGGTGTAACTTCTTCAGATCCATAGCTGAGGAACAGGGTGAGGTACATACCCCCTGCATCTCAAGCTGACTTTCATCCAATCTACTGCTGCACTACTGAGTTGGCATCTTTCCCCACCTCCTTTTGGCTGGTTCTTCATTAATCTAAATTGATGTAACACATTAAAAGTAAAATTGCTAGAAGGGATTGCTACTGGTGGCCTGCCCATTTCTGTTGACTTTAAGGTATTGCTCTTGTGAGGATTATACCTCCCAATTGCCACACGTCACTTTCAGATTTCAATACTTTTACGAGACTATTTGTTACAAATACACCATGGCCAGTCTATATGTAAAGACAGAACTCTGACTCACAGTGTGCAGCAACCACCCCCAAGAAGCCAGCCTACTATCTATAGTCATCAATGTAAGAGGGCGGACTACTATCTGTACTACTAGTTCAGGAAGCTAAACAATAATCCCTTGAGCAATCAGCCCCAAATGGCCAGGACTTCACTGATAACTGGTAGCTTCTCTAATATTTGCCCCCACTTCCAGTTTAGGATTAACCAGATAATCCAACTATGTAACCCAACCAAAAACATAGGATGCCTTGCTTTTAGTTATCCAGCCTACAATTTCCCTATGCCAACAGCCTCTAATCAGGACATACCTGAAGTCTTCCCTTTTCTCCACCATCAAGGTTTCCCACTCCGTTGTGTGCCATTGAGTCTCTGCTGAACACAAATGATAGTGATTGACCCTTCCTGTAGTGAGCTCTAAATAAATAGCCTTTGCTTGCTCTCATTTGGGTGGTCTTCACTGATTTTCACACTCACCTCCCAGTTGAATTCTGGGCTACATAGCTTCCACCTACATGAATAAATATTAAACAACTAATATTTTGGGCGATGATGTATCTTAAGAAGAAAAGCAAGATCTACCTAAGCTAAAATTTGGATAGTTTGTTATTATGATTCATTTGCATCTGCCTCATAATTATACTATGAAAGATTTTTTTAATCAATTTTAGTTTTCAATTTTTTTTTTTCTTTTTTTGGTCTTCATGGATGGTTTAGTGAGAAGTTGTAAGAGGGTGCTTATTGCTGGCATCTTATACCAGGAGTAGCCGTGCTACTCTTTACAGGTACATTTTATTACAACACCAGTTCTGACTCACTAAATACAAGGTTAATGTGTTTCTCAGGCTGACAACTTTGACTCCCTCTCCTACACCTACACCTACAAACACACACACACAGTTCCCATTGATTAATGAGTCCCATTATCCAGATCATTTTGGTTGTTTTTTTAAAAGTTTGCCCTCAAGTGTATACATATTTTAGATGACAATATTATTTTTCTTGAATAAACCATAAATTGATTCACTGAACCACCTGGCTATCTAATAAATCTTCTAATTAATGGGATGCCTTCTAATTAAAAAAAAAAAGTTTATTTCCCACATTATGCTGCTAATCACTCTGTGGCTTTTATAAATAAACGAGGACCTAGCACTCACAGGTATCCTTAAAAAAAGGAAGGCATCAAGCTATTGAAAAGCAATGAATAGGAGTGCCTGGGTGGCTCAGTCGTTAATCATCTGCCTTCGGCTCAGGTCATGGTCCCAGGGTCCTGGGATCGAGCCCCGCATCAGGCTCCCTGCTTGGCAGGAAGCCTGCTTCTCCCTCTCCCACTCCCCCTGCTTGTGTTCCCTCTCACTGTATCTCTCTGTGTCAAATAAATAAATAAAATCTTAAAAAAAAAAAAAAAAGAAAAGCAATGAATAGGTATCCTTTTCAGCTCTTTCCATCAACTGAGAAAAGTTAAATTTCACAACTTGTGTTTGCTGTGTGAATAGTCTGTTTTTCTTTTATTGCTTTTCACCTCTGCACATAGCCTTGTGTCCTTGAGACACAAAGTAATCTAGAGTGGCTCTTTGCTATTCCTGGTAATTCAGCCTTGTTTTTCTATTGCACACTCCAAAGCTCAGTGTGAAACATTTATCCTACTTAATCATGACAATGTAGGTGCCAGGAAGAACTGAGTGCAGCAGCATTGCAGCAAGGATCTGGCCTTAGTCAGGAAGAATCCTGGCTCCTTTGTTTTCCCTTTTGAAACTTCCTTCATGAGTCCCATTTTGTGTCTTAGTATTTCCTTCACATATGTTTACTGCTTCAAATGATCAGTTTGCATTCTGCCCCAATCTAAAATTATTTTTCTTTTTAGCCAAATCTCACAAATGTATTACCAGTTAATAGGCTGATTTCTGCATCTTCAATATCAATCGTGGATAATGTTAACATGTTCTATGAGACATTTGATTTTAAGGAGTTCATGGAGACACACCTTCTAATATCAGTTGACATTCATACTGACTCAGAGAACTGCCTTCTCTAAAGTACATGGCTAGTTGGGAGTCAGCTAGCTTAGCATCAGGCTAAGTCCTCTATCATTTGATGTCCTCTTCAGTATTCTTTCTTCTACCAAACAAAGATACAAAACAGAAGTATGTGTTTTACTAAGCAATAACAGTTGAGTCACCTGATTATTATAATCATTCCTGACAATGCAAACTCTAATAATAATTATTGTCAGTGTGTGCTATGTGTCAGGTACTGGGCTAAAGAGTTTATAACTCATGACAACGTCATGAAGCATTTACCATTATCATCCCCACCTAATAGAAGAACTTGACTCATTAAGTGCATAAGGACTTTGCTCAAAGCCACATAACTTTCAGCCCAAGTTCTTATTTTGAATGAAGTATTATTTCTTTGATAATTCTTCTTAAAATTTCTATCATTGACAAAAGTCTCATGTAAAATTGTATTAAACTTTACAATTATTAAAAAATGAAGTGGAGGGCACCTGGGTGGCTCAGTTGGTTAAGCGACTGCCTTCGGCTCAGGTCATGATCCTGGAGTTCCGGGATCGAGTCCCACATCGGGCTCCCTGCTCAGCAGGGAGTCTGCTTCTCCCTCTGACCCTCCTCCCTCTCATGCTCTCTGTCTCTCATTCTCTCTCTCGCAAATAAATAAAAAATCTTAAAAAATAAAAAAAAATAAAAAAAAATGAAGTGGAAAAAGGTATAGGAGGGAGAGATTGCATTGCATTCAGATTTCAAATCTGATATTTCTCTATTGAAAAGATTGAAAGGTAAATTGTAAAACATCTCACAATTCAGATCAAGCCAGTATGTCTAGGAACGAAGGTTGGTTGCCTCCAGAATCTATTTTCTCAAGATTCAATATTGCCTCCCCAAAATGCAAACTCTGTGACTTATAATTTTTGCTTTCTGAGGCAGGTTATTTAGATACCATAAGCTTCAGTTTCTACATCTGTTAAGTGGAGATATTTGAAGGGTTATGAGGATTAAATAAGCTCACAGCTATAAAGTGCTTAGCAAAGTGCCCAGCACCTATTAAGCCTTCCTAAATAATAGCTACCAGCTGCCATCAGAGGGCATCATAATGTGAGATTTGCCCACATTGGCAGCCCATTTCTTTGCTTCTCTATCACAATTCTACTGTGGAGATGAAGATGAGACTGTGAGTCAATATCTAGCATGGAACAACATAAAGAACATTGACCCTCATCCCAGGTTTTCTGCTAACACAGTATGACACTGGGAACATTATTAAGCCTGCCTGAACTCAAATGCATCCTTAGGGAAAAATAGGTAGGTGCAATGACTTCCAACACCACCTACCTGGAATTGGGCCAAACTTCACAGGCTAAAGGCACAGTCTCCTTTAAGACGGCCCTCACTTCTGGACACCAGGATGACTCAGTCAGTTAAGCATCCAACTCTTGATTTTGGCTCAGGTCATGATTTCCAGGTCATGAGATTGAGCCTCACATGCAGCTTCAGGCTGAGCATAGAGCCTGCTTGATTCTCTCTCTCCCTCTCCCGCTGCCCTTGCCCCTGCTCGTGCTCACTCTCAAAAAAAAAAAAAAAAAAAAGAAGACTGCCCTCACTTCAAATGCCATCCACAAGTTTGGAGGTCATCAGGCCATGCTTTCTTTTGACCAACTGGCTATGAATTTAGGGGCCCCACTACTGTCTCAGGTTCAATAATAAGCTATAAAGACTCACAGAACTCAGTAAAGCATGGTACTTAAGATTACAGGTTTATTATATCAAGGAAAAAAAAAGATAATCAAAGGGTGGGATGCATAAGGCAAGATCTGGGATGATCTTAAGTGCAAAGCTCCCATCGTCCCCAAGTTTGCATTACCCTTCCAGCACATTGATGTGCAGCAATATTCAGAATATTGGCAAATATTCTGACACCCACCTGAGCTGTGGTGTCCAAGGTTTTAATTTGGCCTTTGGTATGTAAGTATGATTGATTCAGTCATTACCTATAGAGTTGAAGTTAATCCTTAGTCTCCCTCCCCTCCAGAGAGGTTGGGCTGATCTTTAGATATTATATACTCAGAAGATTTTTAAGACCAGTTTATAGTTTAATATATGAGGAGGAAATTTTCCTCATATATATTAAGGAACCAACTAAGAATGCATCCTCAGCCTCCTTTTTTAAAAGATTTTATTTATTTATTTGACACAGAGAGAGAGAGAACACAAGCAGGGGGAGCAGTAGGCAGAGAGAGAGGGAGAAGCAGGTTCCCTGCTGAGCAGACAGCCCAATATGGGGCTCAATCCCAGGACCCTGGGATCATGACCTGAGCCGAAGGCAGACGTTTAACCGACTGAGCCACCCAGGCGCCTCCTTAGCCTCCCTTTATTCAACCATTTACTTAGCCAATATGTGGTCAGACTAAACCATGCTTAGGTCCTAGCAACAGAGATGTGGAATGCCTTGTTTGTTCTCTTGAGACTCACCAGGTGTTGATAAAGGAGACAGTTCTATGATTTATTTAAATTAATTTGATGATGTCATGTGAGTAACATGAACATAAGACACCAAAGAATGAATTACCAGGTAAATATAGGGAATGGAGATCAATGGAACATAACCAGAAATGAGGATAGATTGAGTTGAGATAACCGCTGCCTAAGAGAAGATAGAGGAATGGAAAGGAGCACACCAGCGATAAAGAGAAGTCTCTGCTACTAATCAGCCACAAGCCAAAAGTACAGGGTTGCTCATACTTCAGTCTCTGGTCTGCAGGCTGAGGCCCCTTCGATGAGCTGTTTCTGGTGCTTTCATGAGTGTGTACTCCTACATCTGCCCAGAGGAATCTATTGGGTTGACAGTGATGGGAAAGGAAGCACCAACTGGAAACTTCCCTTTGTTCTACGTATTTCTCCCTTTCTGCAGCCTCATCCAATTACTTTCTCTCTCCATGTTTACTCTGAATTTTTCTGTTTCTGGACACAATTTGTTCTCCTTCCTGGAAGGCTCTATTCACTTCCTGCCTCAAAGTCAACCTTTCAAACCATAACTCTTGAAAGCCTTTTCAAACTACCCAAGCTAAGATTAATCTTCCTCTGTCCACCCATAGTACCATTTGTGTGTCTATTTGAATGGATCATTTTCAACCTTATGCCATCATTAGCATGTGTTTTCCCCATAGATGCTAAACCCTCAAGGGCAGTCACCATATTTGGGTTCTCAGTAGCTCCTGCGACCATGTATGGCACATAATGGATGCACAGCATGCACTTGGTCAATAGAAACTTAACAAATATTTTTAATAAAATTGTCAAAGTAGAAATCATGTCTCTATAATCATTTGATTTTTTTTTGTACATCTAAGAGACAGCATCTTATAATATATATTCAACTTTATTCTAGACTTTTACCCAAAACAGAAAACATGGTATCAATTAATATGGGACAAAATATTCAGGTACAAGCTTATCTTTTTTGGCACTTCAAACTATAAATTCATTTTCCATTTTCATTTTTTTAAAGATTTTATTTATTTATTTGACAGAGAGAGACACAGCGAGAGAGGGAACACAAGCAGGGGGAGTGGGAGAGGGAGAAGCAGGCCTCCCGCGGAGCAGGGAGCCCGATGCGGGGCTCGATCCCAGGACCCTGGGACCATGACCTGAGCAGAAGGCAGATGCTTAACGACTGAGCCACCCAGGCGCCCCTCATTTTCCATTTTCAAAGCCATAAACTATGTTCTTTGATAGCCAGTCTGACCAAAAGGTGTTACTATACAATTTTATACTCCCTTTGTTGATGTACCCAGATAAGTTATTTGCTTTACGAGCTATAGCCTATTAACAGGCATTCATATTGAGCAACTTCTTTTGCATAAAACATTCCTGGAGAAATACAATTACTGTGACACCATTATTAAAGTGGCAAAGAAATATATCACTTGAGAAAAGGCAAATCCTATACTAACTACATTCCTTTTGCTCCTAGTGTTAAATGCCTTTTAACCAGTTAATAGCTCTGATCTAGCAAACTGATTTCCCCTGTTTCTTCCCTTCACAGGATGTTTAGAAATAGCTACGATTTTAATTTGCTCTCTCTTACTTAGCCAGTTCATACTGGCTTACAAGGTTCATAAGTAAACCTGATCTTTCTGTCTCCAGTTCCCTTTATTTAATGTGGTAATGAGTTATCTTTACTATTTGGTTTAGCAATTATAGAGGAGATATACTTTTAAAGACAGATACAGATTATTTGCTATTTAAGTCAACATTAGAAGTGTCAATGAAATGGTAATTTATAGATGTACCAAGTTAATTTATCTTCATAATGTCGAGTTGCCCCACAAGAGCATCAATATGATTAGCTTTGATTTTAGGTGCTAGTATATGTTACCTTTTAATATCATGCTTGAGATGATCTCTGAAGAATAAAAATGTGACAGAGAAAAAAGAATTAATCAGAGTGAAAAGTGCTTGATACTGCTGTTAGGATTCAGGTGTGCCAAATTAACTTTCTTCTCTTTGGTTTAGTTTCCCCATCTCTAAAATGAGGTCAGATCTGATGCTTAGGGCCCTTCTCTATATGAATACTCTATAGTTTCCAGAAGATAGCTCTTCTTTAGTACATTTAGCCATAAGCCATCCTAGATAAACCTGTTTTTCAAACATCCACCTGATTCTTTATACTTGATAAATTATTTGATAACTTTTTACACCTGGGAATATAAAATTCATTAAAAGTAACTAGCTGTTATTGTTTTACATATCTTGGAAAATTTTTCTTTCCGTTTGTTTGTTCTATTGGGTCCAGCCTAAAGATCAATTTTCTAACCAGAATAAAAATGAACAAATAGATATTTAGTGAATGAGTAGTGTGGTCTCCTCTCATTTTGTCTGAAATATTTCTCAAATAATAGATCTAAGATACTTAATTCATTCTTTTAACCTCTAACAGTTCAAAAAATCTCTCCATTTAAATACAGCAGAAAGTTTCCACAATATTCCACTGACCCATCTGTGCCCAATAGAAATCTGTATTTTAAGTGTTGAACAATACTGCTAGGTCTCTCCAGACTACAGATATTAATGAAGTTCTATACTTATCAATAAACCAAAATTCCACTTCTTTTCACATATACACTCCCTTGCCTATCCTGATTCCTGTTTCCCCTACTACCCACACACAGTGCATTCACATATGACCTTCAGTCCCTTTCATAAATCTCCTGCCTTTGTTTTTCAGGGAGTCCTAAATGACTATCTCCACAAATGAAAGTCAGCTATAGTCATCATGAGATGGTCCCCATGTTTTTATTCTTTTGCTTCATCTACCCCATTTTCACAACAATCTCTGCTCTCCAAGAAACCACCATGAAAATAAGTATTTTAGGAGAACACTCTAGTATTCTCAATGCCACAGTTATCTTTAGTCCCGTGTACAATGTCCTCTTTCAAATGAGGAGTCCTACTGTGTCATCCAGACCGGGAAATAATACTCTTTATGCCCAAAGACTTATAAAATATTTTATGAAGGTATATTCTTCAGCTTCAAAGCTAATCTTTTTCTTTCTAGGGCATTAAATATGTTTTGAGTGGGAAGGCAGAACCTTCATCAATTCTCCCATTATCCTCAGCTTTCCCTTCTTTTGCTCTGTGACAAGGTCAGATGAAGGTGAGAAAGTTGGAAACCTGCTCTCTTCTGAGTTTTTAAGTCCCCAAACCCAAAAACCCTGCTTTCTGTCAACTCAGCTTGAGCTCAGCTAGGAACCTCTGGAACTGGAACTGGAAGTTCTTATTGTTTATTAGACAGAATGCCTTTGAGTTCCCATGAATATGATGCTGGTAGACTCTAAGTCCATTAAGCACCATTATTCCACATCTAAGAAATGACTATTTGATAGTCATGATGTCCAGAATTATATTTTACAGCTAGTAGAGCAAAAAATTTTTGCTAGCTAAAACAGCACAGTAACAACCTATCTAGTCAATGCCCTTAATTCTGGAGAATTTACTCTTCAAAACAGTTCTGAACCCAAGTTTAAAATAAATAAATAAATAAATAAATAAATAAATAAATAAATAAATAAATAAATAAATAAATAAAAAAAAATAAAGCAAACCATTGAGGACTAGAAATTGCTTTCACAGTCTCCCCTACTACTTTTTGAGCTCTTACTCAGAGCTCTGTTGAATTACTGGCAACTATCCTGTAATGCAAAATATATCATACATGAAGTCAAAAGGTTTGAATTCAGGTTCTATAGCTAAAACTTACCGGCTATCTGGACTTATGAAATACTATCTACTTCTTTGAGCTCCCATTTACTTATTTGTAAAGTGTAGATGATATATACAACTCCAATTTGCTCTAACAATTAAAAAATTATATTAAAATGTTTTGTAAAATGTGAACTGCCACATAAAAATATTTTATAATTATGTATAATATACAATTCTTGATTTATTTGCCCCCTCCTTTTCAGCTCACAAAAGATAAAGGCAGAAAACAAGAAGGAAATCAGAGCAAGAGAAATATTCTTAGTGGAAAGCAAATGTATTATGAAGAAATGCTAGCTGACCACCCAACATTAGGGAAGATGTCATTCAAGCCACTAAGGTATACTATATTGCTCTGTGCTAATGGATATTCATAAAGATAACCCCCAAGATCAACAAGAATAAGTCAATGCACTGTGCTATGGAAAACAAAAAAAGGGAGTTATCTATTTTCAGAAGGCTTTTTAGAGTATAAATCTGAACTATCTGAAAAATTCAATTATGTGGAATACCACTTCTAAAAACTTTTGAGTAAATGAAGTCTCAATCTAGTTCCTGGTGATAGTCACCTTTTAAAACTCTTCATGAGAAGACAGGTTGAATCTTATTAAAATCAGAATCATTGGGTCACCTGGGTTCTTAGTTGGTTAAGCGCCTGCCTTTAGCTCAGGTCATGATCCCAGAGTCCTGGGATGGAGCCCTGTATCAGGCTCCTTGCTCAGCAGGGAGCCTGTTCTCCTTCTCCCTCTGCCTGCTGCTTCCACTGCTTGTGCTCTCTCTCTCTCTCTCCCTGTCAAATAAATAAATAAAATCTTTTTAAAGAGGACATATTTTCTCTTTTAAAAAAATCAGAATCATTAATGGAATATATGCTCATTGATATTGACTTCCCTGTTAGAGAAAAATTGTTTCCTTGGGTCACATAAAAATGAATTCATTGGACAGACATAAAGGTCTGCATGAGTGAAAAAGTAGATAACCATAGAGAAATGAGCCCACCTTGCCTATTTCTCACTTTGGTTAATGTGGGCTTCTTCACTTTTTCTAATATATTTAATTAAATCATGATAATTTCTCCTGTGGCCAGGAAAAACAACAACAACAACAACAAAAAAAAAAACCCAGAGCCTAAAGATGACTTCTCTTAGAAAGAAGTTAGAAGTAGGTTTATCCCACCAGAGAGAAATTAGCATAACAGCACTGTTTGTTTTGTTCTAATATCAATAAATACTTCCCAGAGATTAAATAATCTCCCTTAGACTGCTTGATAGTCTATGTGTTTGTGTTTATTTAAAAAACGGTTAAAATCTCAGCATAATACCCTCCATGCTGAGTGAAATAAGTCAGTCAGAGAAAGACATGTATCATATGATCTCACTGATACGAGGAATTCTTAATCTCAGGAAACAAACTGAGGGTTGCT